>NW_027248418.1:0-367477 GCF_041260155.1 Ptychodera flava
TATTGGACTCAGTCAGGAATAGGGGTATGGCATAGCTTTTTGTCAATTTCTCCCCTAATTCAACTTAATTTGTCAAACCAGTACTTTTATTGTTTAGACATACAATTTCTTTCTTTTATATCAAAAATTCGTGCAAATCCATTCATAGCGGTTTTCTACAGAGAAATTTATTATTCAAAATTTCCGTAAAAAGTCGATGAAAATAGGCCTGGCCCCTGAAACCGGGGTTTAATTTCGGGGAGAGATACTATTTGTGAAATCATTATCTTTTTGGGAAGAACACAACTAAGCAATTGTAAAAGTATTCTGATATGAGTGTTTTGGACACAAAATTTGTTTGCCAGGAATGTGTTTTTATGTCATATGGTGTCATATGGCTTGGTACAGAGGTGACGCAAATTGCTGCCATAGGGCCGATGAATGTATGTCTTGAGGCAGGTGTAGCAATTGAAGTGTAAGGTTAAATTTTCTTTTATTTTAGTATTTGAGTCATATCCACCAGTACTTTGATTGGTGTTAAAATTGTGCACTTTTGTCAATTTAAGGTTCACTATATTGGCACAAGATCACTAATTCACTTCCGGGTTCGTTACCCACGAAGATAGTTCGGAAGAAAAATAGTGCAGACCTTGAAGTTTTGATATCTGCATGGATGCTTGTTTAGTTTGAACTTTAAGGTCAAGAATTTTTGTAAAGATATTTTTCTGCCTGAATCAAAATGCAGACTGTTGTGAATAATGGCTGAAGCATTTGGTGGTAATATGAGGTGTTCTAGGGCTAATAGAAATCATAACAATAAGCCTGAAATTTGTCAAAACACCACTGAGGGCGCTATTTTCATCGCTATCTCAAATTTCCGTGGACTTGCCCACACGAAAAATTAATGAGTAGTTAAGCTGACATTGACCTAACACCTGTTGAGAGGATTCGTGCCGCCGAATGTTTTAAAATAGGAAAATCGAGCTCAACGCTACTGTGGTGGCCTATGGGAAATGAATTAGTGGTCTTGTGCCTAATTGACGGCCCATAGGAAGCCCTATAGGGGGACATATTTCAGTACGTATGATGTCCTATGCTGAAAAATGACAACCTTTTGCACTTTCTATTACTCCGAACAATACTTGGAAATATAAAGGTATGTGGAAACCAGCTCAGACACTAATTTTGATATACTTGGGGGGCCCAAATCCCTGCCGGCGGCCATATTGGACTCAGTCAGGAATAGGGGTATGGCATAGCTTTTTGTCAATTTCTCCCTAATTCAACTTAATTTGTCAAACCAGTACTTTTATTGTTTAGACATACATTTCTTTCTTTTATATCAAAAATTCGTGCAAATCCATTCATAGCGGTTTTCTACAGAGAAATTTATTATTCAAAATTTCCGTAAAAAGTCGATGAAAATAGGCCTGGCCCCTGAAACCGGGGTTTAATTTCGGGGAGAGATACTATTTGTGAAATCATTATCTTTTTTGGGAAGAACACAACTAAGCAATTGTAAAAGTATTCTGATATGAGTGTTTGGGACACAAAATTTGTTTGCCAGGAATGTGTTTTTATGTCATATGGTGTCATATGGCTTGGTACAGAGGTGACGCAAATTGCTGCCATAGGGCCGATGAATGTATGTCTTGAGGCAGGTGTAGCGATTGAAGTGTAAGGTTAAATTTTCTTTTATTCTAGTATTTGATTCACATCCACCAGTACTTTGATTGGTGTTAAAATTGTGCACTTTTGTCAATTTAAGGTTCACTATATTGGCACAAGATCACTAATTCACTTCCGGGTTCGTTACCCACGAAGATAGTTCGGAAGAAAAATAGTGCAGACCTTGAAGTTTTGATATCTACATGGATGCTAGTTTAGTTTGAACTTTAACGTCAAGAATTTTTGTAAAGATATTTTTCTGCCTGAATCAAATGCAGACTGTTGTGAATAATGGCTGAAGCATTTGGTGGTAATATGAGGTGTTCTAGGGCTAATAGAAATCATAACAATAAGCCTGAAATTTGTCAAAAACACCACTGAGGGCGCTATTTTCATCGCTATCTCAAAATTTCCGTGGACTTGCCCACACGAAAAATTAATGAGTAGTTAAGCTGACATTGACCTAACACCTGTTGAGAGGATTCGTGCCGCCGAATGTTTTAAAATAGGAAAATCGAGCTCAACGCTACTGTGGTGGCCTATGGGAAATGAATTAGTGGTCTTGTGCCTAATTGACGGCCCATAGGAAGCCCTATAGGGGGACATATTTCAGTACGTATGATGTCCTATGCTGAAAAATAACAACCTTTTGCACTTTCTATTACTCCGAACAATACTTGGAAATATAAAGGTATGTGGAAACCAGCTCAGACACTAATTTTGATATACTTGGGGGGCCCAAATCCCTGCTGGCGGCCATATTGGACTCAGTCAGGAATAGGGGTATGGCATAGCTTTTTGTCAATTTCTCCCCTAATTCAACTTAATTTGTCAAACCAGTACTTTTATTGTTTAGACATACAATTTCTTTCTTTTATATCAAAAATTCGTGCAAATCCATTCATAGCGGTTTTCTACAGAGAAATTTATTATTCAAAATTTCCGTAAAAAGTCGATGAAAATAGGCCTGGCCCCTGAAACCGGGGTTTAATTTCGGGGAGAGATACTATTTGTGAAATCATTATCTTTTTTGGGAAGAACACAACTAAGCAATTGTAAAAGTATTCTGATATGAGTGTTGGGACACAAAATTTGTTTGCCAGGAATGTGTTTTTATGTCATATGGTGTCATATGGCTTGTACAGAGGTGACGCAAATTGCTGCCATAGGGCCGATGAATGTATGTCTTGAGGCAGGTGTAGCAATTGAAGTGTAAGGTTAAATTTTCTTTTATTGTAGTATTTGAGTCATATCCACCAGTACTTTGATTGGTGTTAAAATTGTGCACTTTTGTCAATTTAAGGTTCACTATATTGGCACAAGATCACTAATTCACTTCCGGGTTCGTTACCACGAAGATAGTTCGGAAGAAAAATAGTGCAGACCTTGAAGTTTTGATATCTGCATGGATGCTTGTTTAGTTTGAACTTTAAGGTCAAGAATTTTTGTAAAGATATTTTTCTGCCTGAATCAAAATGCAGACTGTTGTGAATAATGGCTGAAGCATTTGGTGGTAATATGAGGTGTTCTAGGGCTAATAGAAATCATAACAATAAGCCTGAAATTTGTCAAAAACACCACTGAGGGCGCTATTTTCATCGCTATCTCAAATTTCCGTGGACTTGCCCACACGAAAATTAATGAGTAGTTAAGCTGACATTGACCTAACACCTGTTGAGAGGATTCGTGCCGCCGAATGTTTTAAAATAGGAAAATCGAGCTCAACGCTACTGTGGTGGCCTATGGGAAATGAATTAGTGGTCTTGTGCCTAATTGACGGCCCATAGGAAGCCCTATAGGGGGACATATTTCAGTACGTATGATGTCCTATGCTGAAAAATAACAACCTTTTGCACTTTCTATTACTCCGAACAATACTTGGAAATATAAAGGTATGTGGAAACCAGCTCAGACACTAATTTTGATATACTTGGGGGGCCCAAATCCCTGCTGGCGGCCATATTGGACTCAGTCAGGAATAGGGGTATGGCATAGCTTTTTGTCAATTTCTCCCCTAATTCAACTTAATTTGTCAAACCAGTACTTTTATTGTTTAGACATACAATTTCTTTCTTTTATATCAAAAATTCGTGCAAATCCATTCATAGCGGTTTTCTACAGAGAAATTTATTATTCAAAATTCCGTAAAAAGTCGATGAAAATAGGCCTGGCCCCTGAAACCGGGTTTAATTTCGGGGAGAGATACTATTTGTGAAATCATTATCTTTTTTGGGAAGAACACAACTAAGCAATTGTAAAAGTATTCTGATATGAGTGTTTGGGACACAAATTTGTTTGCCAGGAATGTGTTTTTATGTCATATGGTGTCATATGGCTTGGTACAGAGGTGACGCAAATTGCTGCCATAGGGCCGATGAATGTATGTCTTGAGGCAGGTGTAGCAATTGAAGTGTAAGGTTAAATTTTCTTTTATTCTAGTATTTGAGTCATATCCACCAGTACTTTGATTGGTGTTAAAATTGTGCACTTTTGTCAATTTAAGGTTCACTATATTGGCACAAGATCACTAATTCACTTCCGGGTTCGTTACCCACGAAGATAGTTCGGAAGAAAAATAGTGCAGACCTTGAAGTTTTGATATCTGCATGGATGCTTGTTTAGTTTGAACTTTAAGGTCAAGAATTTTTGTAAAGATATTTTTCTGCCTGAATCAAAATGCAGACTGTTGTGAATAATGGCTGAAGCATTTGGTGGTAATATGAGGTGTTCTAGGGCTAATAGAAATCATAACAATAAGCCTGAAATTTGTCAAAAACACCACTGAGGGCGCTATTTTCATCGCTATCTCAAATTTCCGTGGACTTGCCCACACGAAAAATTAATGAGTAGTTAAGCTGACATTGACCTAACACCTGTTGAGAGGATTCGTGCCGCCGAATGTTTTAAAATAGGAAAATCGAGCTCAACGCTACTGTGGTGGCCTATGGGAAATGAATTAGTGGTCTTGTGCCTAATTGACGGCCCATAGGAAGCCCTATAGGGGGACATATTTCAGTACGTATGATGTCCTATGCTGAAAAATGACAACCTTTGCACTTTCTATTACTCCGAACAATACTTGGAAATATAAAGGTATGTGGAAACCAGCTCAGACACTAATTTTGATATACTTGGGGGGCCCAAATCCCTGCTGGCGGCCATATTGGACTCAGTCAGGAATAGGGGTATGGCATAGCTTTTTGTCAATTTCTCCCCTAATTCAACTTAATTTGTCAAACCAGTACTTTTATTGTTTAGACATACAATTTCTTTCTTTTATATCAAAAATTCGTGCAAATCCATTCATAGCGGTTTTCTACAGAGAAATTTATTATTCAAAATTTCCGTAAAAAGTCGATGAAAATAGGCCTGGCCCCTGAAACCGGGGTTTAATTTCGGGGAGAGATACTATTTGTGAAATCATTATCTTTTTTGGGAAGAACACAACTAAGCAATTGTAAAAGTATTCTGATATGAGTGTTTGGGACACAAAATTTGTTTGCCAGGAAGTGTTTTTTATGTCATATGGTGTCATATGGCTTGGTACAGAGGTGACGCAAATTGCTGCCATAGGGCCGATGAATGTATGTCTTGAGGCAGGTGTAGCGATTGAAGTGTAAGGTTAAATTTTCTTTTATTCTAGTATTTGATTCACATCCACCAGTACTTTGATTGGTGTTAAAATTGTGCACTTTTGTCAATTTAAGGTTCACTATATTGGCACAAGATCACTAATTCACTTCCGGGTTCGTTACCCACGAAGATAGTTCGGAAGAAAAATAGTGCAGACCTTGAAGTTTTGATATCTACATGGATGCTAGTTTAGTTTGAACTTTAACGTCAAGAATTTTTGTAAAGATATTTTTCTGCCTGAATCAAAATGCAGACTGTTGTGAATAATGGCTGAAGCATTTGGTGGTAATATGAGGTGTTCTAGGGCTAATAGAAATCATAACAATAAGCCTGAAATTTGTCAAAAACACCACTGAGGGCGCTATTTTCATCGCTATCTCAAAATTTCCGTGGACTTGCCCACACGAAAAATTAATGAGTAGTTAAGCTGACATTGACCTAACACCTGTTGAGAGGATTCGTGCCGCCGAATGTTTTAAAATAGGAAAATCGAGCTCAACGCTACTGTGGTGGCCTATGGGAAATGAATTAGTGGTCTTGTGCCTAATTGACGGCCCATAGGAAGCCCTATAGGGGGACATATTTCAGTACGTATGATGTCCTATGCTGAAAAATGACAACCTTTTGCACTTTCTATTACTCCGAACAATACTTGGAAATATAAAGGTATGTGGAAACCAGCTCAGACACTAATTTTGATATACTTGGGGGGCCCAAATCCCTGCCGGCGGCCATATTGGACTCAGTCAGGAATAGGGGTATGGCATAGCTTTTTGTCAATTTCTCCCCTAATTCAACTTAATTTGTCAACCAGTACTTTTATTGTTTAGACATACAATTTCTTTCTTTTATATCAAAAATTCGTGCAAATCCATTCATAGCGGTTTTCTACAGAGAAATTTATTATTCAAAATTTCCGTAAAAAGTCGATGAAAATAGGCCTGGCCCCTGAAACCGGGGTTTAATTTCGGGGAGAGATACTATTTGTGAAATCATTATCTTTTTTGGGAAGAACACAACTAAGCAATTGTAAAAGTATTCTGATATGAGTGTTTGGGACACAAAATTTGTTTGCCAGGAATGTGTTTTTATGTCATATGGTGTCATATGGCTTGGTACAGAGGTGACGCAAATTGCTGCCATAGGGCCGATGAATGTATGTCTTGAGGCAGGTGTAGCAATTGAAGTGTAAGGTTAAATTTTCTTTTATTTTAGTATTTGAGTCATATCCACCAGTACTTTGATTGGTGTTAAAATTGTGCACTTTTGTCAATTTAAGGTTCACTATATTGGCACAAGATCACTAATTCACTTCCGGGTTCGTTACCCACGAAGATAGTTCGGAAGAAAAATAGTGCAGACCTTGAAGTTTTGATATCTGCATGGATGCTTGTTTAGTTTGAACTTTAACGTCAAGAATTTTTGTAAAGATATTTTTCTGCCTGAATCAAAATGCAGACTGTTGTGAATAATGGCTGAAGCATTTGGTGGTAATATGAGGTGTTCTAGGGCTAATAGAAATCATAACAATAAGCCTGAAATTTGTCAAAACACCACTGAGGGCGCTATTTTCATCGCTATCTCAAAATTTCCGTGGACTTGCCCACACGAAAAATTAATGAGTAGTTAAGCTGACATTGACCTAACACCTGTTGAGAGGATTCGTGCCGCCGAATGTTTTAAAATAGGAAAATCGAGCTCAACGCTACTGTGGTGGCCTATGGGAAATGAATTAGTGGTCTTGTGCCTAATTGACGGCCCATAGGAAGCCCTATAGGGGGACATATTTCAGTACGTATGATGTCCTATGCTGAAAAATAACAACCTTTTGCACTTTCTATTACTCCGAACAATACTTGGAAATATAAAGGTATGTGGAAACCAGCTCAGACACTAATTTTGATATACTTGGGGGGCCCAAATCCCTGCTGGCGGCCATATTGGACTCAGTCAGGAATAGGGGTATGGCATAGCTTTTTGTCAATTTCTCCCCTAATTCAACTTAATTTGTCAAACCAGTACTTTTATTGTTTAGACATACAATTTCTTTCTTTTATATCAAAAATTCGTGCAAATCCATTCATAGCGGTTTTCTACAGAGAAATTTATTATTCAAAATTTCCGTAAAAAGTCGATGAAAATAGGCCTGGCCCCTGAAACCGGGTTTAATTTCGGGGAGAGATACTATTTGTGAAATCATTATCTTTTTTGGGAAGAACACAACTAAGCAATTGTAAAAGTATTCTGATATGAGTGTTTGGGACACAAAATTTGTTTGCCAGGAATGTGTTTTTATGTCATATGGTGTCATATGGCTTGGTACAGAGGTGACGCAAATTGCTGCCATAGGGCCGATGAATGTATGTCTTGAGGCAGGTGTAGCAATTGAAGTGTAAGGTTAAATTTTCTTTTATTTTAGTATTTGAGTCATATCCACCAGTACTTTGATTGGTGTTAAAATTGTGCACTTTTGTCAATTTAAGGTTCACTATATTGGCACAAGATCACTAATTCACTTCCGGGTTCGTTACCCACGAAGATAGTTCGGAAGAAAAATAGTGCAGACCTTGAAGTTTTGATATCTGCATGGATGCTTGTTTAGTTTGAACTTTAAGGTCAAGAATTTTTGTAAAGATATTTTTCTGCCTGAATCAAATGCAGACTGTTGTGAATAATGGCTGAAGCATTTGGTGGTAATATGAGGTGTTCTAGGGCTAATAGAAATCATAACAATAAGCCTGAAATTTGTCAAAAACACCACTGAGGGCGCTATTTTCATCGCTATCTCAAAATTTCCGTGGACTTGCCCACACGAAAAATTAATGAGTAGTTAAGCTGACATTGACCTAACACCTGTTGAGAGGATTCGTGCCGCCGAATGTTTTAAAATAGGAAAATCGAGCTCAACGCTACTGTGGTGGCCTATGGGAAATGAATTAGTGGTCTTGTGCCTAATTGACGGCCCATAGGAAGCCCTATAGGGGGACATATTTCAGTACGTATGATGTCCTATGCTGAAAAATGACAACCTTTTGCACTTTCTATTACTCCGAACAATACTTGGAAATATAAAGGTATGTGGAACCAGCTCAGACACTAATTTTGATATACTTGGGGGGCCCAAATCCCTGCCGGCGGCCATATTGGACTCAGTCAGGAATAGGGGTATGGCATAGCTTTTTGTCAATTTCTCCCCTAATTCAACTTAATTTGTCAAACCAGTACTTTTATTGTTTAGACATACAATTTCTTCTTTTATATCAAAAATTCGTGCAAATCCATTCATAGCGGTTTTCTACAGAGAAATTTATTATTCAAAATTTCCGTAAAAAGTCGATGAAAATAGGCCTGGCCCCTGAAACCGGGGTTTAATTTCGGGGAGAGATACTATTTGTGAAATCATTATCTTTTTTGGGAAGAACACAACTAAGCAATTGTAAAAGTATTCTGATATGAGTGTTTGGGACACAAAATTTGTTTGCCAGGAATGTGTTTTTATGTCATATGGTGTCATATGGCTTGGTACAGAGGTGACGCAAATTGCTGCCATAGGGCCGATGAATGTATGTCTTGAGGCAGGTGTAGCAATTGAAGTGTAAGGTTAAATTTTCTTTTATTTTAGTATTTGAGTCATATCCACCAGTACTTTGATTGGTGTTAAAATTGTTGACTTTTGTCAATTTAAGGTTCACTATATTGGCACAAGATCACTAATTCACTTCCGGGTTCGTTACCCAGGAAGATAGTTTGGAAGAAATATAGTGCAGACCTTGAAGTTTTGATATCCGCATGGATGCTTGTTTAGTTTGAACTTTAACGTCAAGAATTTTTGTAAAGATATTTTTCTGCCAGAATCAAAATGCAGGCTGTTGTGAATATATTATGGCTGAAGCATTTGGTGGTAATATGAGGAGTTCTAGGGCTAATAGAAATCATAACAATAAGCCTGAAATTTGTCAAAAACACCACTGAGGGCGCTATTTTCATCGCTATCTCAAAATTTCCGTGGACTTGCCCACACGAAAAATTAATGAGTAGTTAAGCTGACATTGACCTAACACCTGTTAAGAGTATTCGTGCCGCTGAATGTTTAAAATAGGAAAATCGAGCTCAACGCTACTGTGGTGGCCTATGGGAAATGAATTAGTGGTCTTGTG
The DNA here is from genome assembly GCF_041260155.1 of Ptychodera flava. NCBI lineage: Eukaryota > Metazoa > Hemichordata > Enteropneusta > Ptychoderidae > Ptychodera > Ptychodera flava. The sequence goes on from NW_027248418.1 coordinate 9,438, forward strand.
CCTAATTGACGGCCCATAGGAAGCCCTATAGGGGGACATATTTCAGTACGTATGATGTCCTATGCTGAAAAATAACAACCTTTTGCACTTTCTATTACTCCGAACAATACTTGGAAATATAAAGGTATGTGGAAACCAGCTCAGACACTAATTTTGATATACTTGGGGGGCCCAAATCCCTGCTGGCGGCCATATTGGACTCAGTCAGGAATAGGGGTATGGCATAGCTTTTTGTCAATTTCTCCCCTAATTCAACTTAATTTGTCAAACCAGTACTTTTATTGTTTAGACATACAATTTCTTTCTTTTATATCAAAAATTCGTGCAAATCCATTCATAGCGGTTTTCTACAGAGAAATTTATTATTCAAAATTTCCGTAAAAAGTCGATGAAAATAGGCCTGGCCCCTGAACCGGGGTTTAATTCCGGGGAAAGATTCTATTTGTGAAATCATTATCTTTTTTGGGAAGAACACAACTAAGCAATTGTAAAAGTATTCTGATATGAGTGTTTGGGACACAAAATTTGTTTGCCAGGAATGTGTTTTTATGTCATATGGTGTCATATGGCTTGGTACAGAGGTGACGCAAATTGCTGCCATAGGGCCGATGAATGTATGTCTTGAGGCAGGTGTAGCAATTGAAGTGTAAGGTTAAATTTTCTTTTATTTTAGTATTTGAGTCATATCCACCAGTACTTTGATTGGTGTTAAAATTGTGCACTTTTGTCAATTTAAGGTTCACTATATTGGCACAAGATCACTAATTCACTTCCGGGTTCGTTACCCACGAAGATAGTTCGGAAGAAAAATAGTGCAGACCTTGAAGTTTTGATATCTGCATGGATGCTTGTTTAGTTTGAACTTTAACGTCAAGAATTTTTGTAAAGATATTTTTCTGCCTGAATCAAAATGCAGACTGTTGTGAATAATGGCTGAAGCATTTGGTGGTAATATGAGGTGTTCTAGGGCTAATAGAAATCATAACAATAAGCCTGAAATTTGTCAAAACACCACTGAGGGCGCTATTTTCATCGCTATCTCAAAATTTCCGTGGACTTGCCCACACGAAAAATTAATGAGTAGTTAAGCTGACATTGACCTAACACCTGTTGAGAGGATTCGTGCCGCCGAATGTTTTAAAATAGGAAAATCGAGCTCAACGCTACTGTGGTGGCCTATGGGAAATGAATTAGTGGTCTTGTGCCTAATTGACGGCCCATAGGAAGCCCTATAGGGGGACATATTTCAGTACGTATGATGTCCTATGCTGAAAAATGACAACCTTTTGCACTTTCTATTACTCCGAACAATACTTGGAAATATAAAGGTATGTGGAAACCAGCTCAGACACTAATTTTGATATACTTGGGGGGCCCAAATCCCTGCCGGCGGCCATATTGGACTCAGTCAGGAATAGGGGTATGGCATAGCTTTTTGTCAATTTCTCCCTAATTCAACTTAATTTGTCAAACCAGTACTTTTATTGTTTAGACATACAATTTCTTTCTTTTATATCAAAAATTCGTGCAAATCCATTCATAGCGGTTTTCTACAGAGAAATTTATTATTCAAAATTTCCGTAAAAAGTCGATGAAAATAGGCCTGGCCCCTGAAACCGGGGTTTAATTTCGGGGAGAGATACTATTTGTGAAATCATTATCTTTTTTGGGAAGAACACAACTAAGCAATTGTAAAAGTATTCTGATATGAGTGTTTGGGACACAAAATTTGTTTGCCAGGAATGTGTTTTTATGTCATATGGTGTCATATGGCTTGGTACAGAGGTGACGCAAATTGCTGCCATAGGGCCGATGAATGTATGTCTTGAGGCAGGTGTAGCAATTGAAGTGTAAGGTTAAATTTTCTTTTATTTTAGTATTTGAGTCATATCCACCAGTACTTTGATTGGTGTTAAAATTGTGCACTTTTGTCAATTTAAGGTTCACTATATTGGCACAAGATCACTAATTCACTTCCGGGTTCGTTACCCACGAAGATAGTTCGGAAGAAAAATAGTGCAGACCTTGAAGTTTTGATATCTGCATGGATGCTTGTTTAGTTTGAACTTTAAGGTCAAGAATTTTTGTAAAGATATTTTTCTGCCTGAATCAAAATGCAGACTGTTGTGAATAATGGCTGAAGCATTTGGTGGTAATATGAGGTGTTCTAGGGCTAATAGAAATCATAACAATAAGCCTGAAATTTGTCAAAAACACCACTGAGGGCGCTATTTTCATCGCTATCTCAAAATTTCCGTGGACTTGCCCACACGAAAAATTAATGAGTAGTTAAGCTGACATTGACCTAACACCTGTTGAGAGGATTCGTGCCGCCGAATGTTTTAAAATAGGAAAATCGAGCTCAACGCTACTGTGGTGGCCTATGGGAAATGAATTAGTGGTCTTGTGCCTAATTGACGGCCCATAGGAAGCCCTATAGGGGGACATATTTCAGTACGTATGATGTCCTATGCTGAAAAATGACAACCTTTTGCACTTTCTATTACTCCGAACAATACTTGGAAATATAAAGGTATGTGGAAACCAGCTCAGACACTAATTTTGATATACTTGGGGGGCCAAATCCCTGCCGGCGGCCATATTGGACTCAGTCAGGAATAGGGGTATGGCATAGCTTTTTGTCAATTTCTCCCCTAATTCAACTTAATTTGTCAAACCAGTACTTTTATTGTTTAGACATACAATTTCTTTCTTTTATATCAAAAATTCGTGCAAATCCATTCATAGCGGTTTTCTACAGAGAAATTATTATTCAAATTTCCGTAAAAAGTCGATGAAAATAGGCCTGGCCCCTGAAACCGGGTTTAATTTCGGGGAGAGATACTATTTGTGAAATCATTATCTTTTTTGGGAAGAACACAACTAAGCAATTGTAAAAGTATTCTGATATGAGTGTTTGGGACACAAAATTTGTTTGCCAGGAATGTGTTTTTATGTCATATGGTGTCATATGGCTTGGTACAGAGGTGACGCAAATTGCTGCCATAGGGCCGATGAATGTATGTCTTGAGGCAGGTGTAGCAATTGAAGTGTAAGGTTAAATTTTCTTTTATTTTAGTATTTGAGTCATATCCACCAGTACTTTGATTGGTGTTAAAATTGTGCACTTTTGTCAATTTAAGGTTCACTATATTGGCACAAGATCACTAATTCACTTCCGGGTTCGTTACCCACGAAGATAGTTCGAAGAAAATAGTGCAGACCTTGAAGTTTTGATATCTGCATGGATGCTTGTTTAGTTTGAACTTTAAGGTCAAGAATTTTTGTAAAGATATTTTTCTGCCTGAATCAAAATGCAGACTGTTGTGAATAATGGCTGAAGCATTTGGTGGTAATATGAGGTGTTCTAGGGCTAATAGAAATCATAACAATAAGCCTGAAATTTGTCAAAACACCACTGAGGGCGCTATTTTCATCGCTATCTCAAAATTTCCGTGGACTTGCCCACACGAAAAATTAATGAGTAGTTAAGCTGACATTGACCTAACACCTGTTGAGAGGATTCGTGCCGCCGAATGTTTTAAAATAGGAAAATCGAGCTCAACGCTACTGTGGTGGCCTATGGGAAATGAATTAGTGGTCTTGTGCCTATTGACGCCCATAGGAAGCCCTATAGGGGGACATATTTCAGTACGTATGATGTCCTATGCTGAAAAATGACAACCTTTTGCACTTTCTATTACTCCGAACAATACTTGGAAATATAAAGGTATGTGGAAACCAGCTCAGACACTAATTTTGATATACTTGGGGGGCCCAAATCCCTGCCGGCGGCCATATTGGACTCAGTCAGGAATAGGGGTATGGCATAGCTTTTTGTCAATTTCTCCCCTAATTCAACTTAATTTGTCAAACCAGTACTTTTATTGTTTAGACATACAATTTCTTTCTTTATATCAAAAATTCGTGCAAATCCATTCATAGCGGTTTTCTACAGAGAAATTTATTATTCAAAATTTCCGTAAAAAGTCGATGAAAATAGGCCTGGCCCCTGAAACCGGGGTTAATTTCGGGGAGAGATACTATTTGTGAAATCATTATCTTTTTTGGGAAGAACACAACTAAGCAATTGTAAAAGTATTCTGATATGAGTGTTTGGGACACAAAATTTGTTTGCCAGGAATGTGTTTTTATGTCATATGGTGTCATATGGCTTGGTACAGAGGTGACGCAAATTGCTGCCATAGGGCCGATGAATGTATGTCTTGAGGCAGGTGTAGCAATTGAAGTGTAAGGTTAAATTTTCTTTTATTTTAGTATTTGAGTCATATCCACCAGTACTTTGATTGGTGTTAAAATTGTGCACTTTTGTCAATTTAAGGTTCACTATATTGGCACAAGATCACTAATTCACTTCCGGGTTCGTTACCCACGAAGATAGTTCGGAAGAAAAATAGTGCAGACCTTGAAGTTTTGATATCTGCATGGATGCTTGTTTAGTTTGAACTTTAAGGTCAAGAATTTTTGTAAAGATATTTTTCTGCCTGAATCAAAATGCAGACTGTTGTGAATAATGGCTGAAGCATTTGGTGGTAATATGAGGTGTTCTAGGGCTAATAGAAATCATAACAATAAGCCTGAAATTTGTCAAAAACACCACTGAGGGCGCTATTTTCATCGCTATCTCAAAATTTCCGTGGACTTGCCCACACGAAAAATTAATGAGTAGTTAAGCTGACATTGACCTAACACCTGTTGAGAGGATTCGTGCCGCCGAATGTTTTAAAATAGGAAAATCGAGCTCAACGCTACTGTGGTGGCCTATGGGAAATGAATTAGTGGTCTTGTGCCTAATTGACGGCCCATAGGAAGCCCTATAGGGGGACATATTTCAGTACGTATGATGTCCTATGCTGAAAAATGACAACCTTTTGCACTTTCTATTACTCCGAACAATACTTGGAAATATAAAGGTATGTGGAAACCAGCTCAGACACTAATTTTGATATACTTGGGGGCCCAAATCCCTGCCGGCGGCCATATTGGACTCAGTCAGGAATAGGGGTATGGCATAGCTTTTTGTCAATTTCTCCCCTAATTCAACTTAATTTGTCAAACCAGTACTTTTATTGTTTAGACATACAATTTCTTTCTTTTATATCAAAAATTCGTGCAAATCCATTCATAGCGGTTTTCTACAGAGAAATTTATTATTCAAAATTTCCGTAAAAAGTCGATGAAAATAGGCCTGGCCCCTGAAACCGGGGTTTAATTTCGGGGAGAGATACTATTTGTGAAATCATTATCTTTTTTGGGAAGAACACAACTAAGCAATTGTAAAAGTATTCTGATATGAGTGTTTGGGACACAAAATTTGTTTGCCAGGAATGTGTTTTTATGTCATATGGTGTCATATGGCTTGGTACAGAGGTGACGCAAATTGCTGCCATAGGGCCGATAATGTATGTCTTGAGGCAGGTGTAGCAATTGAAGTGTAAGGTTAAATTTTCTTTTATTGTAGTATTTGAGTCATATCCACCAGTACTTTGATTGGTGTTAAAATTGTGCACTTTTGTCAATTTAAGGTTCACTATATTGGCACAAGATCACTAATTCACTTCCGGGTTCGTTACCCACGAAGATAGTTCGGAGAAAAATAGTGCAGACCTTGAAGTTTTGATATCTGCATGGATGCTTGTTTAGTTTGAACTTTAAGGTCAAGAATTTTTGTAAAGATATTTTTCTGCCTGAATCAAAATGCAGACTGTTGTGAATAATGGCTGAAGCATTTGGTGGTAATATGAGGTGTTCTAGGGCTAATAGAAATCATAACAATAAGCCTGAAATTTGTCAAAAACACCACTGAGGGCGCTATTTTCATCGCTATCTCAAAATTTCCGTGGACTTGCCCACACGAAAAATTAATGAGTAGTTAAGCTGACATTGACCTAACACCTGTTGAGAGGATTCGTGCCGCCGAATGTTTTAAAATAGGAAAATCGAGCTCAACGCTACTGTGGTGGCCTATGGGAAATGAATTAGTGGTCTTGTGCCTAATTGACGGCCCATAGGAAGCCCTATAGGGGGACATATTTCAGTACGTATGATGTCCTATGCTGAAAAATGACAACCTTTTGCACTTTCTATTACTCCGAACAATACTTGGAAATATAAAGGTATGTGGAAACCAGCTCAGACACTAATTTTGATATACTTGGGGGCCCAAATCCCTGCCGGCGGCCATATTGGACTCAGTCAGGAATAGGGGTATGGCATAGCTTTTTGTCAATTTCTCCCCTAATTCAACTTAATTTGTCAAACCAGTACTTTTATTGTTTAGACATACAATTTCTTTCTTTTATATCAAAAATTCGTGCAAATCCATTCATAGCGGTTTCTACAGAGAAATTTATTATTCAAAATTTCCGTAAAAAGTCGATGAAAATAGGCCTGGCCCCTGAAACCGGGGTTTAATTTCGGGAGAGATACTATTTGTGAAATCATTATCTTTTTTGGGAAGAACACAACTAAGCAATTGTAAAAGTATTCTGATATGAGTGTTTGGGACACAAAATTTGTTTGCCAGGAATGTGTTTTTATGTCATATGGTGTCATATGGCTTGGTACAGAGGTGACGCAAATTGCTGCCATAGGGCCGATGAATGTATGTCTTGAGGCAGGTGTAGCAATTGAAGTGTAAGGTTAAATTTTCTTTTATTTTAGTATTTGAGTCATATCCACCAGTACTTTGATTGGTGTTAAAATTGTGCACTTTTGTCAATTTAAGGTTCACTATATTGGCACAAGATCACTAATTCACTTCCGGGTTCGTTACCCACGAAGATAGTTCGGAAGAAAAATAGTGCAGACCTTGAAGTTTTGATATCTGCATGGATGCTTGTTTAGTTTGAACTTTAAGGTCAAGAATTTTTGTAAAGATATTTTTCTGCCTGAATCAAATGCAGACTGTTGTGAATAATGGCTGAAGCATTGGTGGTAATATGAGGTGTTCTAGGGCTAATAGAAATCATAACAATAAGCCTGAAATTTGTCAAAAACACCACTGAGGGCGCTATTTTCATCGCTATCTCAAAATTTCCGTGGACTTGCCCACACGAAAAATTAATGAGTAGTTAAGCTGACATTGACCTAACACCTGTTGAGAGGATTCGTGCCGCCGAATGTTTTAAAATAGGAAAATCGAGCTCAACGCTACTGTGGTGGCCTATGGGAAATGAATTAGTGGTCTTGTGCCTAATTGACGGCCCATAGGAAGCCCTATAGGGGGACATATTTCAGTACGTATGATGTCCTATGCTGAAAAATGACAACCTTTTGCACTTTCTATTACTCCGAACAATACTTGGAAATATAAAGGTATGTGGAAACCAGCTCAGACACTAATTTTGATATACTTGGGGGGCCCAATCCCTGCCGGCGGCCATATTGGACTCAGTCAGGAATAGGGGTATGGCATAGCTTTTTGTCAATTTCTCCCCTAATTCACTTAATTTGTCAAACCAGTACTTTTATTGTTTAGACATACAATTTCTTTCTTTTATATCAAAAATTCGTGCAAATCCATTCATAGCGGTTTTCTACAGAGAAATTTATTATTCAAAATTTCCGTAAAAGTCGATGAAAATAGGCCTGGCCCCTGAAACCGGGGTTTAATTTCGGGGAGAGATACTATTTGTGAAATCATTATCTTTTTTGGGAAGAACACAACTAAGCAATTGTAAAAGTATTCTGATATGAGTGTTTGGGACACAAAATTTGTTTGCCAGGAATGTGTTTTTATGTCATATGGTGTCATATGGCTTGGTACAGAGGTGACGCAAATTGCTGCCATAGGGCCGATGAATGTATGTCTTGAGGCAGGTGTAGCAATTGAAGTGTAAGGTTAAATTTCTTTTATTGTAGTATTTGAGTCATATCCACCAGTACTTTGATTGGTGTTAAAATTGTGCACTTTTGTCAATTTAAGGTTCACTATATTGGCACAAGATCACTAATTCACTTCCGGTTCGTTACCCACGAAGATAGTTCGGAAGAAAAATAGTGCAGACCTTGAAGTTTTGATATCTGCATGGATGCTTGTTTAGTTTGAACTTTAAGGTCAAGAATTTTTGTAAAGATATTTTTCTGCCTGAATCAAAATGCAGACTGTTGTGAATAATGGCTGAAGCATTTGGTGGTAATATGAGGTGTTCTAGGGCTAATAGAAATCATAACAATAAGCCTGAAATTTGTCAAAAAACCACTGAGGGCGCTATTTTCATCGCTATCTCAAATTTCCGTGGACTTGCCCACACGAAAAATTAATGAGTAGTTAAGCTGACATTGACCTAACACCTGTTGAGAGGATTCGTGCCGCCGAATGTTTTAAAATAGGAAAATCGAGCTCAACGCTACTGTGGTGGCCTATGGGAAATGAATTAGTGGTCTTGTGCCTAATTGACGGCCCATAGGAAGCCCTATAGGGGGACATATTTCAGTACGTATGATGTCCTATGCTGAAAAATGACAACCTTTTGCACTTTCTATTACTCCGAACAATACTTGGAAATATAAAGGTATGTGGAAACCAGCTCAGACACTAATTTTGATATACTTGGGGGCCCAAATCCCTGCCGGCGGCCATATTGGACTCAGTCAGGAATAGGGGTATGGCATAGCTTTTTGTCAATTTCTCCCCTAATTCAACTTAATTTGTCAAACCAGTACTTTTATTGTTTAGACATACAATTTCTTTCTTTTATATCAAAAATTCGTGCAAATCCATTCATAGCGGTTTTCTACAGAGAAATTTATTATTCAAAATTTCCGTAAAAAGTCGATGAAAATAGGCCTGGCCCCTGAAACCGGGGTTTAATTTCGGGGAGAGATACTATTTGTGAAATCATTATCTTTTTTGGGAAGAACACAACTAAGCAATTGTAAAAGTATTCTGATATGAGTGTTTGGGACACAAATTTGTTTGCCAGGAATGTGTTTTTATGTCATATGGTGTCATATGGCTTGGTACAGAGGTGACGCAAATTGCTGCCATAGGGCCGATGAATGTATGTCTTGAGGCAGGTGTAGCAATTGAAGTGTAAGGTTAAATTTTCTTTTATTTTAGTATTTGAGTCATATCCACCAGTACTTTGATTGGTGTTAAAATTGTGCACTTTTGTCAATTTAAGGTTCACTATATTGGCACAAGATCACTAATTCACTTCCGGGTTCGTTACCCACGAAGATAGTTCGGAAGAAAAATAGTGCAGACCTTGAAGTTTTGATATCTGCATGGATGCTTGTTTAGTTTGAACTTTAACGTCAAGAATTTTTGTAAAGATATTTTTCTGCCTGAATCAAAATGCAGACTGTTGTGAATAATGGCTGAAGCATTTGGTGGTAATATGAGGTGTTCTAGGGCTAATAGAAATCATAACAATAAGCCTGAAATTTGTCAAAAACACCACTGAGGGCGCTATTTTCATCGCTATCTCAAATTTCCGTGGACTTGCCCACACGAAAAATTAATGAGTAGTTAAGCTGACATTGACCTAACACCTGTTGAGAGGATTCGTGCCGCCGAATGTTTTAAAATAGGAAAATCGAGCTCAACGCTACTGTGGTGGCCTATGGGAAATGAATTAGTGGTCTTGTGCCTAATTGACGGCCCATAGGAAGCCCTATAGGGGGACATATTTCAGTACGTATGATGTCCTATGCTGAAAAATAACAACCTTTTGCACTTTCTATTACTCCGAACAATACTTGGAAATATAAAGGTATGTGGAAACCAGCTCAGACACTAATTTTGATATACTTGGGGGGCCCAAATCCCTGCTGGCGGCCATATTGGACTCAGTCAGGAATAGGGGTATGGCATAGCTTTTTGTCAATTTCTCCCCTAATTCAACTTAATTTGTCAAACCAGTACTTTTATTGTTTAGACATACAATTTCTTTCTTTTATATCAAAAATTCGTGCAAATCCATTCATAGCGGTTTTCTACAGAGAAATTTATTATTCAAAATTTCCGTAAAAAGTCGATGAAAATAGGCCTGGCCCCTGAAACCGGGGTTTAATTTCGGGGAGAGATACTATTTGTGAATCATTATCTTTTTGGGAGAACACAACTAAGCAATTGTAAAAGTATTCTGATATGATGTTTGGGACACAAAATTTGTTTGCCAGGAATGTGTTTTTATGTCATATGGTGTCATATGGCTTGGTACAGAGGTGACGCAAATTGCTGCCATAGGGCCGATGAATGTATGTCTTGAGGCAGGTGTAGCAATTGAAGTGTAAGGTTAAATTTTCTTTTATTTTAGTATTTGAGTCATATCCACCAGTACTTTGATTGGTGTTAAAATTGTGCACTTTTGTCAATTTAAGGTTCACTATATTGGCACAAGATCACTAATTCACTTCCGGGTTCGTTACCCACGAAGATAGTTCGGAAGAAAAATAGTGCAGACCTTGAAGTTTTGATATCTGCATGGATGCTTGTTTAGTTTGAACTTTAAGGTCAAGAATTTTTGTAAAGATATTTTTCTGCCTGAATCAAAATGCAGACTGTTGTGAATAATGGCTGAAGCATTTGGTGGTAATATGAGGTGTTCTAGGGCTAATAGAAATCATAACAATAAGCCTGAAATTTGTCAAAAACACCACTGAGGGCGCTATTTTCATCGCTATCTCAAAATTTCCGTGGACTTGCCCACACGAAAAATTAATGAGTAGTTAAGCTGACATTGACCTAACACCTGTTGAGAGGATTCGTGCCGCCGAATGTTTTAAAATAGGAAAATCGAGCTCAACGCTACTGTGGTGGCCTATGGGAAATGAATTAGTGGTCTTGTGCCTAATTGACGGCCCATAGGAAGCCCTATAGGGGGACATATTTCAGTACGTATGATGTCCTATGCTGAAAAATGACAACCTTTTGCACTTTCTATTACTCCGAACAATACTTGGAAATATAAAGGTATGTGGAAACCAGCTCAGACACTAATTTTGATATACTTGGGGGGCCCAAATCCCTGCCGGCGGCCATATTGGACTCAGTCAGGATAGGGGTATGGCATAGCTTTTTGTCAATTTCTCCCCTAATTCAACTTAATTTGTCAAACCAGTACTTTTATTGTTTAGACATACAATTTCTTTCTTTTATATCAAAATTCGTGCAAATCCATTCATAGCGGTTTTCTACAGAGAAATTTATTATTCAAAATTTCCGTAAAAAGTCGATGAAAATAGGCCTGGCCCCTGAACCGGGGTTTAATTTCGGGAGAGATACTATTTGTGAAATCATTATCTTTTTTGGGAAGAACACAACTAAGCAATTGTAAAAGTATTCTGATATGAGTGTTTGGGACACAAATTTGTTTGCCAGGAATGTGTTTTTATGTCATATGGTGTCATATGGCTTGGTACAGAGGTGACGCAAATTGCTGCCATAGGGCCGATGAATGTATGTCTTGAGGCAGGTGTAGCGATTGAAGTGTAAGGTTAAATTTTCTTTTATTCTAGTATTTGAGTCACATCCACCAGTACTTTGATTGGTGTTAAAATTGTGCACTTTTGTCAATTTAAGGTTCACTATATTGGCACAAGATCACTAATTCACTTCCGGGTTCGTTACCCACGAAGATAGTTCGGAAGAAAAATAGTGCAGACCTTGAAGTTTTGATATCTGCATGGATGCTTGTTTAGTTTGAACTTTAAGGTCAAGAATTTTTGTAAAGATATTTTTCTGCCTGAATCAAATGCAGACTGTTGTGAATAATGGCTGAAGCATTTGGTGGTAATATGAGGTGTTCTAGGGCTAATAGAAATCATAACAATAAGCCTGAAATTTGTCAAAAACACCACTGAGGGCGCTATTTTCATCGCTATCTCAAAATTTCCGTGGACTTGCCCACACGAAAAATTAATGAGTAGTTAAGCTGACATTGACCTAACACCTGTTGAGAGGATTCGTGCCGCCGAATGTTTTAAAATAGGAAAATCGAGCTCAACGCTACTGTGGTGGCCTATGGGAAATGAATTAGTGGTCTTGTGCCTAATTGACGGCCCATAGGAAGCCCTATAGGGGGACATATTTCAGTACGTATGATGTCCTATGCTGAAAAATAACAACCTTTTGCACTTTCTATTACTCCGAACAATACTTGGAAATATAAAGGTATGTGGAAACCAGCTCAGACACTAATTTTGATATACTTGGGGGGCCCAAATCCCTGCTGGCGGCCATATTGGACTCAGTCAGGAATAGGGGTATGGCATAGCTTTTTGTCAATTTCTCCCCTAATTCAACTTAATTTGTCAAACCAGTACTTTTATTGTTTAGACATACAATTTCTTTCTTTTATATCAAAATTCGTGCAAATCCATTCATAGCGGTTTTCTACAGAGAAATTTATTATTCAAAATTTCCGTAAAAAGTCGATGAAAATAGGCCTGGCCCCTGAAACCGGGGTTTAATTTCGGGGAGAGATACTATTTGTGAATCATTATCTTTTTTGGGAAGAACACAACTAAGCAATTGTAAAAGTATTCTGATATGAGTGTTTGGGACACAAAATTTGTTTGCCAGGAATGTGTTTTTATGTCATATGGTGTCATATGGCTTGGTACAGAGGTGACGCAAATTGCTGCCATAGGGCCGATGAATGTATGTCTTGAGGCAGGTGTAGCAATTGAAGTGTAAGGTTAAATTTTCTTTTATTTTAGTATTTGAGTCATATCCACCAGTACTTTGATTGGTGTTAAAATTGTGCACTTTTGTCAATTTAAGGTTCACTATATTGGCACAAGATCACTAATTCACTTCCGGGTTCGTTACCCACGAAGATAGTTCGGAAGAAAAATAGTGCAGACCTTGAAGTTTTGATATCTGCATGGATGCTTGTTTAGTTTGAACTTTAAGGTCAAGAATTTTTGTAAAGATATTTTTCTGCCTGAATCAAAATGCAGACTGTTGTGAATAATGGCTGAAGCATTTGGTGGTAATATGAGGTGTTCTAGGGCTAATAGAAATCATAACAATAAGCCTGAAATTTGTCAAAAACACCACTGAGGGCGCTATTTTCATCGCTATCTCAAAATTTCCGTGGACTTGCCCACACGAAAAATTAATGAGTAGTTAAGCTGACATTGACCTAACACCTGTTGAGAGGATTCGTGCCGCCGAATGTTTTAAAATAGGAAAATCGAGCTCAACGCTACTGTGGTGGCCTATGGGAAATGAATTAGTGGTCTTGTGCCTAATTGACGGCCCATAGGAAGCCCTATAGGGGGACATATTTCAGTACGTATGATGTCCTATGCTGAAAAATGACAACCTTTTGCACTTTCTATTACTCCGAACAATACTTGGAAATATAAAGGTATGTGGAAACCAGCTCAGACACTAATTTTGATATACTTGGGGGGCCCAAATCCCTGCCGGCGGCCATATTGGACTCAGTCAGGAATAGGGTATGGCATAGCTTTTTGTCAATTTCTCCCCTAATTCAACTTAATTTGTCAAACCAGTACTTTTATTGTTTAGACATACAATTTCTTTCTTTTATATCAAAAATTCGTGCAAATCCATTCATAGCGGTTTTCTACAGAGAAATTTATTATTCAAAATTTCCGTAAAAAGTCGATGAAAATAGGCCTGGCCCCTGAAACCGGGGTTTAATTTCGGGGAGAGATACTATTTGTGAAATCATTATCTTTTTGGGAAGAACACAACTAAGCAATTGTAAAAGTATTCTGATATGAGTGTTTGGGACACAAAATTTGTTTGCCAGGAATGTGTTTTTATGTCATATGGTGTCATATGGCTTGGTACAGAGGTGACGCAAATTGCTGCCATAGGGCCGATGAATGTATGTCTTGAGGCAGGTGTAGCAATTGAAGTGTAAGGTTAAATTTTCTTTTATTCTAGTATTTGAGTCATATCCACCAGTACTTTGATTGGTGTTAAAATTGTGCACTTTTGTCAATTTAAGGTTCACTATATTGGCACAAGATCACTAATTCACTTCCGGGTTCGTTACCCACGAAGATAGTTCGGAAGAAAAATAGTGCAGACCTTGAAGTTTTGATATCTGCATGGATGCTTGTTTAGTTTGAACTTTAATGTCAAGAATTTTTGTAAAGATATTTTTCTGCCTGAATCAAAATGCAGACTGTTTGAATAATGGCTGAAGCATTTGGTGGTAATATGAGGTGTTCTAGGGCTAATAGAAATCATAACAATAAGCCTGAAATTTGTCAAAAACACCACTGAGGGCGCTATTTTCATCGCTATCTCAAAATTTCCGTGGACTTGCCCACACGAAAAATTAATGAGTAGTTAAGCTGACATTGACCTAACACCTGTTGAGAGGATTCGTGCCGCCGAATGTTTTAAAATAGGAAATCGAGCTCAACGCTACTGTGGTGGCCTATGGGAAATGAATTAGTGGTCTTGTGCCTAATTGACGGCCCATAGGAAGCCCTATAGGGGGACATATTTCAGTACGTATGATGTCCTATGCTGAAAAATGACAACCTTTTGCACTTTCTATTACTCCGAACAATACTTGGAAATATAAAGGTATGTGGAAACCAGCTCAGACACTAATTTTGATATACTTGGGGGGCCCAAATCCCTGCCGGCGGCCATATTGGACTCAGTCGGAATAGGGGTATGGCATAGCTTTTTGTCAATTTCTCCCCTAATTCAACTTAATTTGTCAAACCAGTACTTTTATTGTTTAGACATACAATTTCTTTCTTTTATATCAAAAATTCGTGCAAATCCATTCATAGCGGTTTTCTACAGAGAAATTTATTATTCAAAATTTCCGTAAAAAGTCGATGAAAATAGGCCTGGCCCCTGAAACCGGGGTTTAATTTCGGGGAGAGATACTATTTGTGAAATCATTATCTTTTTTGGGAAGAACACAACTAAGCAATTGTAAAAGTATTCTGATATGAGTGTTTGGGACACAAAATTTGTTTGCCAGGAATGTGTTTTTTATGTCATATGGTGTCATATGGCTTGGTACAGAGGTGACGCAAATTGCTGCCATAGGGCCGATGAATGTATGTCTTGAGGCAGGTGTAGCCATTGAAGTGTAAGGTTAAATTTTCTTTTATTTTAGTATTTGAGTCATATCCACCAGTACTTTGATTGGTGTTAAAATTGTGCACTTTTGTCAATTTAAGGTTCACTATATTGGCACAAGATCACTAATTCACTTCCGGGTTCGTTACCCACGAAGATAGTTCGGAAGAAAAATAGTGCAGACCTTGAAGTTTTGATATCTGCATGGATGCTTGTTTAGTTTGAACTTTAAGGTCAAGAATTTTTGTAAAGATATTTTTCTGCCTGAATCAAAATGCAGACTGTTGTGAATAATGGCTGAAGCATTTGGTGGTAATATGAGGTGTTCTAGGGCTAATAGAAATCATAACAATAAGCCTGAAATTTGTCAAAACACCACTGAGGGCGCTATTTTCATCGCTATCTCAAAATTTCCGTGGACTTGCCCACACGAAAAATTAATGAGTAGTTAAGCTGACATTGACCTAACACCTGTTGAGAGGATTCGTGCCGCCGAATGTTTTAAAATAGGAAAATCGAGCTCAACGCTACTGTGGTGGCCTATGGGAAATGAATTAGTGGTCTTGTGCCTAATTGACGGCCCATAGGAAGCCCTATAGGGGGACATATTTCAGTACGTATGATGTCCTATGCTGAAAATGACAACCTTTTGCACTTTCTATTACTCCGAACAATACTTGGAAATATAAAGGTATGTGGAAACCAGCTCAGACACTAATTTTGATATACTTGGGGGGCCCAAATCCCTGCCGGCGGCCATATTGGACTCAGTCAGGATAGGGGTATGGCATAGCTTTTTGTCAATTTCTCCCCTAATTCAACTTAATTTGTCAAACCAGTACTTTTATTGTTTAGACATACAATTTCTTTCTTTATATCAAAAATTCGTGCAAATCCATTCATAGCGGTTTTCTACAGAGAATTTATTATTCAAAATTTCCGTAAAAAGTCGATGAAAATAGGCCTGGCCCCTGAAACCGGGGTTTAATTTCGGGGAGAGATACTATTTGTGAAATCATTATCTTTTTTGGGAAGAACACAACTAAGCAATTGTAAAAGTATTCTGATATGAGTGTTTGGGACACAAAATTTGTTTGCCAGGAATGTGTTTTTATGTCATATGGTGTCATATGGCTGGTACAGAGGTGACGCAAATTGCTGCCATAGGGCCGATGAATGTATGTCTTGAGGCAGGTGTAGCAATTGAAGTGTAAGGTTAAATTTTCTTTTATTTTAGTATTTGAGTCATATCCACCAGTACTTTGATTGGTGTTAAAATTGTGCACTTTTGTCAATTTAAGGTTCACTATATTGGCACAAGATCACTAATTCACTTCCGGGTTCGTTACCCACGAAGATAGTTCGGAAGAAAAATAGTGCAGACCTTGAAGTTTTGATATCTGCATGGATGCTTGTTTAGTTTGAACTTTAACGTCAAGAATTTTTGTAAAGATATTTTTCTGCCTGAATCAAAATGCAGACTGTTGTGAATAATGGCTGAAGCATTTGGTGGTAATATGAGGTGTTCTAGGGCTAATAGAAATCATAACAATAAGCCTGAAATTTGTCAAAACACCACTGAGGGCGCTATTTTCATCGCTATCTCAAAATTTCCGTGGACTTGCCCACACGAAAAATTAATGAGTAGTTAAGCTGACATTGACCTAACACCTGTTGAGAGGATTCGTGCCGCCGAATGTTTTAAAATAGGAAAATCGAGCTCAACGCTACTGTGGTGGCCTATGGGAAATGAATTAGTGGTCTTGTGCCTAATTGACGGCCCATAGGAAGCCCTATAGGGGGACATATTTCAGTACGTATGATGTCCTATGCTGAAAAATAACAACCTTTTGCACTTTCTATTACTCCGAACAATACTTGGAAATATAAAGGTATGTGGAAACCAGCTCAGACACTAATTTTGATATACTTGGGGGGCCCAAATCCCTGCTGGCGGCCATATTGGACTCAGTCAGGAATAGGGGTATGGCATAGCTTTTTGTCAATTTCTCCCCTAATTCAACTTAATTTGTCAAACCAGTACTTTTATTGTTTAGACATACAATTTCTTTCTTTTATATCAAAAATTCGTGCAAATCCATTCATAGCGGTTTTCTACAGAGAAATTTATTATTCAAAATTTCCGTAAAAAGTCGATGAAAATAGGCCTGGCCCCTGAAACCGGGGTTTAATTTCGGGAGAGATACTATTTGTGAAATCATTATCTTTTTTGGGAAGAACACAACTAAGCAATTGTAAAAGTATTCTGATATGAGTGTTTGGGACACAAAATTTGTTTGCCAGGAATGTGTTTTTATGTCATATGGTGTCATATGGCTTGGTACAGAGGTGACGCAAATTGCTGCCATAGGGCCGATGAATGTATGTCTTGAGGCAGGTGTAGCAATTGAAGTGTAAGGTAAATTTTCTTTTATTGTAGTATTTGAGTCATATCCACCAGTACTTTGATTGGTGTTAAAATTGTGCACTTTTGTCAATTTAAGGTTCACTATATTGGCACAAGATCACTAATTCACTTCGGGTTCGTTACCCACGAAGATAGTTCGGAAGAAAATAGTGCAGACCTTGAAGTTTTGATATCTGCATGGATGCTTGTTTAGTTTGAACTTTAAGGTCAAGAATTTTTGTAAAGATATTTTTCTGCCTGAATCAAAATGCAGACTGTTGTGAATAATGGCTGAAGCATTTGGTGGTAATATGAGGTGTTCTAGGGCTAATAGAAATCATAACAATAAGCCTGAAATTTGTCAAAAACACCACTGAGGGCGCTATTTTCATCGCTATCTCAAAATTTCCGTGGACTTGCCCACCACGAAAAATTAATGAGTAGTTAAGCTGACATTGACCTAACACCTGTTGAGAGGATTCGTGCCGCCGAATGTTTTAAATAGGAAAATCGAGCTCAACGCTACTGTGGTGGCCTATGGGAAATGAATTAGTGGTCTTGTGCCTAATTGACGGCCCATAGGAAGCCCTATAGGGGGACATATTTCAGTACGTATGATGTCCTATGCTGAAAAATGACAACCTTTTGCACTTTCTATTACTCCGAACAATACTTGGAAATATAAAGGTATGTGGAAACCAGCTCAGACACTAATTTTGATATACTTGGGGGGCCCAAATCCCTGCCGGCGGCCATATTGGACTCAGTCAGGAATAGGGTATGGCATAGCTTTTTGTCAATTTCTCCCCTAATTCAACTTAATTTGTCAAACCAGTACTTTTATTGTTTAGACATACAATTTCTTTCTTTTATATCAAAAATTCGTGCAAATCCATTCATAGCGGTTTTCTACAGAGAAATTTATTATTCAAATTTCCGTAAAAAGTCGATGAAAATAGGCCTGGCCCCTGAAACCGGGGTTTAATTTCGGGGAGAGATACTATTTGTGAAATCATTATCTTTTTTGGGAAGAACACAACTAAGCAATTGTAAAAGTATTCTGATATGAGTGTTTGGGACACAAAATTTGTTTGCCAGGAATGTGTTTTTATGTCATATGGTGTCATATGGCTTGGTACAGAGGTGACGCAAATTGCTGCCATAGGGCCGATGAATGTATGTCTTGAGGCAGGTGTAGCAATTGAAGTGTAAGGTTAAATTTTCTTTTATTTTAGTATTTGAGTCATATCCACCAGTACTTTGATTGGTGTTAAAATTGTGCACTTTTGTCAATTTAAGGTTCACTATATTGGCACAAGATCACTAATTCACTTCCGGGTTCGTTACCCACGAAGATAGTTCGGAAGAAAAATAGTGCAGACCTTGAAGTTTTGATATCTGCATGGATGCTTGTTTAGTTTGAACTTTAAGGTCAAGAATTTTTGTAAAGATATTTTTCTGCCTGAATCAAAATGCAGACTGTTGTGAATAATGGCTGAAGCATTTGGTGGTAATATGAGGTGTTCTAGGGCTAATAGAAATCATAACAATAAGCCTGAAATTTGTCAAAACACCACTGAGGGCGCTATTTTCATCGCTATCTCAAAATTTCCGTGGACTTGCCCACACGAAAAATTAATGAGTAGTTAAGCTGACATTGACCTAACACCTGTTGAGAGGATTCGTGCCGCCGAATGTTTTAAAATAGGAAAATCGAGCTCAACGCTACTGTGGTGGCCTATGGAAATGAATTAGTGGTCTTGTGCCTAATTGACGGCCCATAGGAAGCCCTATAGGGGGACATATTTCAGTACGTATGATGTCCTATGCTGAAAAATGACAACCTTTTGCACTTTCTATTACTCCGAACAATACTTGGAAATATAAAGGTATGTGGAAACCAGCTCAGACACTAATTTTGATATACTTGGGGGGCCCAAATCCCTGCCGGCGGCCATATTGGACTCAGTCAGGAATAGGGTATGGCATAGCTTTTTGTCAATTTCTCCCCTAATTCAACTTAATTTGTCAAACCAGTACTTTTATTGTTTAGACATACAATTTCTTTCTTTATATCAAAAATTCGTGCAAATCCATTCATAGCGGTTTTCTACAGAGAAATTTATTATTCAAAATTTCCGTAAAAAGTCGATGAAAATAGGCCTGGCCCCTGAAACCGGGGTTTAATTTCGGGAGAGATACTATTTGTGAAATCATTATCTTTTTTGGGAAGAACACAACTAAGCAATTGTAAAAGTATTCTGATATGAGTGTTTGGGACACAAAATTTGTTTGCCAGGAATGTGTTTTTATGTCATATGGTGTCATATGGCTTGGTACAGAGGTGACGCAAATTGCTGCCATAGGGCCGATGAATGTATGTCTTGAGGCAGGTGTAGCAATTGAAGTGTAAGGTTAAATTTTCTTTTATTTTAGTATTTGAGTCATATCCACCAGTACTTTGATTGGTGTTAAAATTGTGCACTTTTGTCAATTTAAGGTTCACTATATTGGCACAAGATCACTAATTCACTTCCGGTTCGTTACCCACGAAGATAGTTCGGAAGAAAAATAGTGCAGACCTTGAAGTTTTGATATCTGCATGGATGCTTGTTTAGTTTGAACTTTAAGGTCAAGAATTTTTGTAAAGATATTTTTCTGCCTGAATCAAAATGCAGACTGTTGTGAATAATGGCTGAAGCATTTGGTGGTAATATGAGGTGTTCTAGGCTAATAGAAATCATAACAATAAGCCTGAAATTTGTCAAAAACACCACTGAGGGCGCTATTTTCATCGCTATCTCAAAATTTCCGTGGACTTGCCCACACGAAAAATTAATGAGTAGTTAAGCTGACATTGACCTAACACCTGTTGAGAGGATTCGTGCCGCCGAATGTTTTAAAATAGGAAAATCGAGCTCAACGCTACTGTGGTGGCCTATGGGAAATGAATTAGTGGTCTTGTGCCTAATTGACGGCCCATAGGAAGCCCTATAGGGGGACATATTTCAGTACGTATGATGTCCTATGCTGAAAAATAACAACCTTTTGCACTTTCTATTACTCCGAACAATACTTGGAAATATAAAGGTATGTGGAAACCAGCTCAGACACTAATTTTGATATACTTGGGGGGCCCAAATCCCTGCCGGCGGCCATATTGGACTCAGTCAGGAATAGGGGTATGGCATAGCTTTTTGTCAATTTCTCCCCTAATTCAACTTAATTTGTCAAACCAGTACTTTTATTGTTTAGACATACAATTTCTTTCTTTTATATCAAAAATTCGTGCAAATCCATTCATAGCGGTTTTCTACAGAGAAATTTATTATTCAAAATTTCCGTAAAAAGTCGATGAAAATAGGCCTGGCCCCTGAAACCGGGGTTTAATTTCGGGGAGAGATACTATTGTGAAATCATTATCTTTTTGGGAAGAACACACTAAGCAATTGTAAAAGTATTCTGATATGAGTGTTTGGGACACAAAATTTGTTTGCCAGGAATGTGTTTTTATGTCATATGGTGTCATATGGCTTGGTACAGAGGTGACGCAAATTGCTGCCATAGGGCCGATGAATGTATGTCTTGAGGCAGGTGTAGCAATTGAAGTGTAAGGTTAAATTTTCTTTTATTGTAGTATTTGAGTCATATCCACCAGTACTTTGATTGGTGTTAAAATTGTGCACTTTTGTCAATTTAAGGTTCACTATATTGGCACAAGATCACTAATTCACTTCCGGTTCGTTACCCACGAAGATAGTTCGGAAGAAAAATAGTGCAGACCTTGAAGTTTTGATATCTGCATGGATGCTTGTTTAGTTTGAACTTTAAGGTCAAGAATTTTGTAAAGATATTTTTCTGCCTGAATCAAAATGCAGACTGTTGTGATAATGGCTGAAGCATTTGGTGGTAATATGAGGTGTTCTAGGGCTAATAGAAATCATAACAATAAGCCTGAAATTTGTCAAAAACACCACTGAGGGCGCTATTTTCATCGCTATCTCAAAATTTCCGTGGACTTGCCCACACGAAAAATTAATGAGTAGTTAAGCTGACATTGACCTAACACCTGTTGAGAGGATTCGTGCCGCCGAATGTTTTAAAATAGGAAAATCGAGCTCAACGCTACTGTGGTGGCCTATGGGAAATGAATTAGTGGTCTTGTGCCTAATTGACGCCCATAGGAAGCCCTATAGGGGGACATATTTCAGTACGTATGATGTCCTATGCTGAAAAATGACAACCTTTTGCACTTTCTATTACTCCGAACAATACTTGGAAATATAAAGGTATGTGGAAACCAGCTCAGACACTAATTTTGATATACTTGGGGGCCCAAATCCCTGCCGGCGGCCATATTGGACTCAGTCAGGAATAGGGGTATGGCATAGCTTTTTGTCAATTTCTCCCCTAATTCAACTTAATTTGTCAAACCGTACTTTTATTGTTTAGACATACAATTTCTTTCTTTTATATCAAAAATTCGTGCAAATCCATTCATAGCGGTTTTCTACAGAGAAATTTATTATTCAAAATTTCCGTAAAAAGTCGATGAAATAGGCCTGGCCCCTGAAACCGGGGTTTAATTTCGGGAGAGATACTATTTGTGAAATCATTATCTTTTATGGGAAGAACACAACTAAGCAATTGTAAAAGTATTCTGATATGAGTGTTTGGACACAAAATTTGTTTGCCAGGAATGTGTTTTTATGTCATATGGTGTCATATGGCTTGGTACAGAGGTGACGCAAATTGCTGCCATAGGGCCGATGAATGTATGTCTTGAGGCAGGTGTAGCAATTGAAGTGTAAGGTTAAATTTTCTTTTATTTTAGTATTTGAGTCATATCCACCAGTACTTTGATTGGTGTTAAAATTGTGCACTTTTGTCAATTTAAGGTTCACTATATTGGCACAAGATCACTAATTCACTTCCGGGTTCGTTACCCACGAAGATAGTTCGGAAGAAAATAGTGCAGACCTTGAAGTTTTGATATCTGCATGGATGCTTGTTTAGTTTGAACTTTAAGGTCAAGATTTTTGTAAAGATATTTTTCTGCCTGAATCAAAATGCAGACTGTTGTGAATAATGGCTGAAGCATTTGGTGGTAATATGAGGTGTTCTAGGGCTAATAGAAATCATAACAATAAGCCTGAAATTTGTCAAAAACACCACTGAGGGCGCTATTTTCATCGCTATCTCAAAATTTCCGTGGACTTGCCCACACGAAAAATTAATGAGTAGTTAAGCTGACATTGACCTAACACCTGTTGAGAGGATTCGTGCCGCCGAATGTTTTAAAATAGGAAAATCGAGCTCAACGCTACTGTGGTGGCCTATGGGAAATGAATTAGTGGTCTTGTGCCTAATTGACGGCCCATAGGAAGCCCTATAGGGGGACATATTTCAGTACGTATGATGTCCTATGCTGAAAAATGACAACCTTTTGCACTTTCTATTACTCCGAACAATACTTGGAAATATAAAGGTATGTGGAAACCAGCTCAGACACTAATTTTGATATACTTGGGGGGCCCAAATCCCTGCCGGCGGCCATATTGGACTCAGTCAGGAATAGGGGTATGGCATAGCTTTTTGTCAATTTCTCCCCTAATTCACTTAATTTGTCAAACCAGTACTTTTATTGTTTAGACATACAATTTCTTTCTTTTATATCAAAATTCGTGCAAATCCATTCATAGCGGTTTTCTACAGAGAAATTTATTATTCAAAATTTCCGTAAAAAGTCGATGAAAATAGGCCTGGCCCCTGAAACCGGGGTTTAATTTCGGGGAGAGATACTATTTGTGAAATCATTATCTTTTTTGGGAAGAACACAACTAAGCAATTGTAAAAGTATTCTGATATGAGTGTTTGGGACACAAAATTTGTTTGCCAGGAATGTGTTTTTATGTCATATGGTGTCATATGGCTTGGTACAGAGGTGACGCAAATTGCTGCCATAGGGCCGATGAATGTATGTCTTGAGGCAGGTGTAGCAATTGAAGTGTAAGGTTAAATTTTCTTTTATTCTAGTATTTGAGTCATATCCACCAGTACTTTGATTGGTGTTAAAATTGTGCACTTTTGTCAATTTAAGGTTCACTATATTGGCACAAGATCACTAATTCACTTCCGGGTTCGTTACCCACGAAGATAGTTCGGAAGAAAAATAGTGCAGACCTTGAAGTTTTGATATCTGCATGGATGCTTGTTTAGTTTGAACTTTAAGGTCAAGAATTTTTGTAAAGATATTTTTCTGCCTGAATCAAAATGCAGACTGTTGTGAATAATGGCTGAAGCATTTGGTGGTAATATGAGGTGTTCTAGGGCTAATAGAAATCATAACAATAAGCCTGAAATTTGTCAAAAACACCACTGAGGGCGCTATTTTCATCGCTATCTCAAATTTCCGTGGACTTGCCCACACGAAAAATTAATGAGTAGTTAAGCTGACATTGACCTAACACCTGTTGAGAGGATTCGTGCCGCCGAATGTTTTAAAATAGGAAAATCGAGCTCAACGCTACTGTGGTGGCCTATGGGAAATGAATTAGTGGTCTTGTGCCTAATTGACGGCCCATAGGAAGCCCTATAGGGGGACATATTTCAGTACGTATGATGTCCTATGCTGAAAAATAACAACCTTTTGCACTTTCTATTACTCCGAACAATACTTGGAAATATAAAGGTATGTGGAAACCAGCTCAGACACTAATTTTGATATACTTGGGGGGCCCAAATCCCTGCTGGCGGCCATATTGGACTCAGTCAGGAATAGGGGTATGGCATAGCTTTTTGTCAATTTCTCCCCTAATTCAACTTAATTTGTCAAACCAGTACTTTTATTGTTTAGACATACAATTTCTTTCTTTTATATCAAAAATTCGTGCAAATCCATTCATAGCGGTTTTCTACAGAGAAATTTATTATTCAAAATTTCCGTAAAAAGTCGATGAAAATAGGCCTGCCCCTGAAACCGGGGTTTAATTTCGGGAGAGATACTATTTGTGAAATCATTATCTTTTTTGGGAAGAACACAACTAAGCAATTGTAAAAGTATTCTGATATGAGTGTTTGGGACACAAAATTTGTTTGCCAGGAATGTGTTTTTATGTCATATGGTGTCATATGGCTTGGTACAGAGGTGACGCAAATTGCTGCCATAGGGCCGATGAATGTATGTCTTGAGGCAGGTGTAGCAATTGAAGTGTAAGGTTAAATTTTCTTTTATTTTAGTATTTGAGTCATATCCACCAGTACTTTGATTGGTGTTAAAATTGTGCACTTTTGTCAATTTAAGGTTCACTATATTGGCACAAGATCACTAATTCACTTCCGGGTTCGTTCCCACGAAGATAGTTCGGAAGAAAAATAGTGCAGACCTTGAAGTTTTGATATCTGCATGGATGCTTGTTTAGTTTGAACTTTAAGGTCAAGAATTTTTGTAAAGATATTTTTCTGCCTGAATCAAAATGCAGACTGTTGTGAATAATGGCTGAAGCATTTGGTGGTAATATGAGGTGTTCTAGGGCTAATAGAAATCATAACAATAAGCCTGAAATTTGTCAAAAACACCACTGAGGGCGCTATTTTCATCGCTATCTCAAAATTTCCGTGGACTTGCCCACACGAAAATTAATGAGTAGTTAAGCTGACATTGACCTAACACCTGTTGAGAGGATTCGTGCCGCCGAATGTTTTAAAATAGGAAAATCGAGCTCAACGCTACTGTGGTGGCCTATGGGAAATGAATTAGTGGTCTTGTGCCTAATTGACGGCCCATAGGAAGCCCTATAGGGGGACATATTTCAGTACGTATGATGTCCTATGCTGAAAAATAACAACCTTTTGCACTTTCTATTACTCCGAACAATACTTGGAAATATAAAGGTATGTGGAAACCAGCTCAGACACTAATTTTGATATACTTGGGGGGCCCAAATCCCTGCTGGCGGCCATATTGGACTCAGTCAGGAATAGGGGTATGGCATAGCTTTTTGTCAATTTCTCCCCTAATTCAACTTAATTTGTCAAACCAGTACTTTTATTGTTTAGACATACAATTTCTTTCTTTTATATCAAAAATTCGTGCAAATCCATTCATAGCGGTTTTCTACAGAGAAATTTATTATTCAAAATTTCCGTAAAAAGTCGATGAAATAGGCCTGGCCCCTGAAACCGGGGTTTAATTTCGGGGAGAGATACTATTTGTGAAATCATTATCTTTTTTGGGAAGAACACAACTAAGCAATTGTAAAAGTATTCTGATATGAGTGTTTGGACACAAAATTTGTTTGCCAGAATGTGTTTTTATGTCATATGGTGTCATATGGCTTGGTACAGAGGTGACGCAAATTGCTGCCATAGGGCCGATGAATGTATGTCTTGAGGCAGGTGTAGCAATTGAAGTGTAAGGTTAAATTTTCTTTTATTTTAGTATTTGAGTCATATCCACCAGTACTTTGATTGGTGTTAAAATTGTGCACTTTTGTCAATTTAAGGTTCACTATATTGGCACAAGATCACTAATTCACTTCCGGGTTCGTTACCCACGAAGATAGTTCGGAAGAAAAATAGTGCAGACCTTGAAGTTTTGATATCTGCATGGATGCTTGTTTAGTTTGAACTTTAAGGTCAAGAATTTTTGTAAAGATATTTTTCTGCCTGAATCAAATGCAGACTGTTGTGAATAATGGCTGAAGCATTTGGTGGTAATATGAGGTGTTCTAGGGCTAATAGAAATCATAACAATAAGCCTGAAATTTGTCAAAACACCACTGAGGGCGCTATTTTCATCGCTATCTCAAAATTTCCGTGGACTTGCCCACACGAAAATTAATGAGTAGTTAAGCTGACATTGACCTAACACCTGTTGAGAGGATTCGTGCCGCCGAATGTTTTAAAATAGGAAAATCGAGCTCAACGCTACTGTGGTGGCCTATGGGAAATGAATTAGTGGTCTTGTGCCTAATTGACGGCCCATAGGAAGCCCTATAGGGGGACATATTTCAGTACGTATGATGTCCTATGCTGAAAAATAACAACCTTTTGCACTTTCTATTACTCCGAACAATACTTGGAAATATAAAGGTATGTGGAAACCAGCTCAGACACTAATTTTGATATACTTGGGGGGCCCAAATCCCTGCTGGCGGCCATATTGGACTCAGTCAGGAATAGGGGTATGGCATAGCTTTTTGTCAATTTCTCCCCTAATTCAACTTAATTTGTCAAACCAGTACTTTTATTGTTTAGACATACAATTTCTTTCTTTTATATCAAAAATTCGTGCAAATCCATTCATAGCGGTTTTCTACAGAGAAATTTATTATTCAAAAATTTCCGTAAAAAGTCGATGAAAATAGGCCTGGCCCCTGAAACCGGGGTTTAATTTCGGGGAGAGATACTATTTGTGAAATCATTATCTTTTTTGGGAAGAACACAACTAAGCAATTGTAAAAGTATTCTGATATGAGTGTTTGGGACACAAAATTTGTTTGCCAGGAATGTGTTTTTATGTCATATGGTGTCATATGGCTTGGTACAGAGGTGACGCAAATTGCTGCCATAGGGCCGATGAATGTATGTCTTGAGGCAGGTGTAGCAATTGAAGTGTAAGGTTAAATTTTCTTTTATTTTAGTATTTGAGTCATATCCACCAGTACTTTGATTGGTGTTAAAATTGTGCACTTTTGTCAATTTAAGGTTCACTATATTGGCACAAGATCACTAACTCACTTCCGGGTTCGTTACCCACGAAGATAGTTCGGAAGAAAAATAGTGCAGACCTTGAAGTTTTGATATCTGCATGGATGCTTGTTTAGTTTGAACTTTAAGGTCAAGAATTTTTGTAAAGATATTTTTCTGCCTGAATCAAATGCAGACTGTTGTGAATAATGGCTGAAGCATTTGGTGGTAATATGAGGTGTTCTAGGGCTAATAGAAATCATAACAATAAGCCTGAAATTTGTCAAAAACACCACTGAGGGCGCTATTTTCATCGCTATCTCAAAATTTCCGTGGACTTGCCCACACGAAAATTAATGAGTAGTTAAGCTGACATTGACCTAACACCTGTTGAGAGGATTCGTGCCGCCGAATGTTTTAAAATAGGAAAATCGAGCTCAACGCTACTGTGGTGGCCTATGGGAAATGAATTAGTGGTCTTGTGCCTAATTGACGGCCCATAGGAAGCCCTATAGGGGGACATATTTCAGTACGTATGATGTCCTATGCTGAAAAATGACAACCTTTTGCACTTTCTATTACTCCGAACAATACTTGGAAATATAAAGGTATGTGGAAACCAGCTCAGACACTAATTTTGATATACTTGGGGGGCCCAAATCCCTGCCGGCGGCCATATTGGACTCAGTCAGGAATAGGGGTATGGCATAGCTTTTTGTCAATTTCTCCCTAATTCAACTTAATTTGTCAAACCAGTACTTTTATTGTTTAGACATACAATTTCTTTCTTTTATATCAAAAATTCGTGCAAATCCATTCATAGCGGTTTTCTACAGAGAAATTTATTATTCAAAATTTCCGTAAAAAGTCGATGAAAATAGGCCTGGCCCCTGAAACCGGGGTTTAATTTCGGGGAGAGATACTATTTGTGAAATCATTATCTTTTTTGGAAGAACACAACTAAGCAATTGTAAAAGTATTCTGATATGAGTGTTTGGGACACAAAATTTGTTTGCCAGGAATGTGTTTTTATGTCATATGGTGTCATATGGCTTGGTACAGAGGTGACGCAAATTGCTGCCATAGGGCCGATGAATGTATGTCTTGAGGCAGGTGTAGCAATTGAAGTGTAAGGTTAAATTTTCTTTTATTTTAGTATTTGAGTCATATCCACCAGTACTTTGATTGGTGTTAAAATTGTGCACTTTTGTCAATTTAAGGTTCACTATATTGGCACAAGATCACTAATTCACTTCCGGGTTCGTTACCCACGAAGATAGTTCGGAAGAAAAATAGTGCAGACCTTGAAGTTTTGATATCTGCATGGATGCTTGTTTAGTTTGAACTTTAAGGTCAAGAATTTTTGTAAAGATATTTTTCTGCCTGAATCAAATGCAGACTGTTGTGAATAATGGCTGAAGCATTTGGTGGTAATATGAGGTGTTCTAGGGCTAATAGAAATCATAACAATAAGCCTGAAATTTGTCAAAAACACCACTGAGGGCGCTATTTTCATCGCTATCTCAAAATTTCCGTGGACTTGCCCACACGAAAAATTAATGAGTAGTTAAGCTGACATTGACCTAACACCTGTTGAGAGGATTCGTGCCGCCGAATGTTTTAAAATAGGAAAATCGAGCTCAACGCTACTGTGGTGGCCTATGGGAAATGAATTAGTGGTCTTGTGCCTAATTGACGGCCCATAGGAAGCCCTATAGGGGGACATATTTCAGTACGTATGATGTCCTATGCTGAAAAATAACAACCTTTTGCACTTTCTATTACTCCGAACAATACTTGGAAATATAAAGGTATGTGGAAACCAGCTCAGACACTAATTTTGATATACTTGGGGTGGCCCAAATCCCTGCCGGCGGCCATATTGGACTCAGTCAGGAATAGGGGTATGGCATAGCTTTTTGTCAATTTCTCCCCTAATTCAACTTAATTTGTCAACCAGTACTTTTATTGTTTAGACATACAATTTCTTTCTTTTATATCAAAATTCGTGCAAATCCATTCATAGCGGTTTTCTACAGAGAAATTTATTATTCAAAATTTCCGTAAAAAGTCGATGAAATAGGCCTGGCCCCTGAAACCGGGGTTTAATTTCGGGGAGAGATACTATTTGTGAAATCATTATCTTTTTTGGGAAGAACACAACTAAGCAATTGTAAAAGTATTCTGATATGAGTGTTTGGGACACAAAATTTGTTTGCCAGGAATGTGTTTTTATGTCATATGGTGTCATATGGCTTGGTACAGAGGTGACGCAAATTGCTGCCATAGGGCCGATGAATGTATGTCTTGAGGCAGGTGTAGCAATTGAAGTGTAAGGTTAAATTTTCTTTTATTTTAGTATTTGAGTCATATCCACCAGTACTTTGATTGGTGTTAAAATTGTGCACTTTTGTCAATTTAAGGTTCACTATATTGGCACAAGATCACTAACTCACTTCCCGGGTTCGTTACCCACGAAGATAGTTCGGAAGAAAAATAGTGCAGACCTTGAAGTTTTGATATCTGCATGGATGCTTGTTTAGTTTGAACTTTAAGGTCAAGAATTTTTGTAAAGATATTTTTCTGCCTGAATCAAAATGCAGACTGTTGTGAATAATGGCTGAAGCATTTGGTGGTAATATGAGGTGTTCTAGGGCTAATAGAAATCATAACAATAAGCCTGAAATTTGTCAAAAACACCACTGAGGGCGCTATTTTCATCGCTATCTCAAAATTTCCGTGGACTTGCCCACACGAAAAATTAATGAGTAGTTAAGCTGACATTGACCTAACACCTGTTGAGAGGATTCGTGCCGCCGAATGTTTTAAAATAGGAAAATCGAGCTCAACGCTACTGTGGTGGCCTATGGGAAATGAATTAGTGGTCTTGTGCCTAATTGACGGCCCATAGGAAGCCCTATAGGGGGACATATTTCAGTACGTATGATGTCCTATGCTGAAAAATGACAACCTTTTGCACTTTCTATTACTCCGAACAATACTTGGAAATATAAAGGTATGTGGAAACCAGCTCAGACACTAATTTTGATATACTTGGGGGGCCCAAATCCCTGCCGGCGGCCATATTGGACTCAGTCAGGAATAGGGGTATGGCATAGCTTTTTGTCAATTTCTCCCCTAATTCAACTTAATTTGTCAAACCAGTACTTTTATTGTTTAGACATACAATTCTTTCTTTTATATCAAAAATTCGTGCAAATCCATTCATAGCGGTTTTCTACAGAGAAATTTATTATTCAAAATTTCCGTAAAAAGTCGATGAAAATAGGCCTGGCCCCTGAAACCGGGGTTTAATTTCGGGGAGAGATACTATTTGTGAAATCATTATCTTTTTTGGGAAGAACACAACTAAGCAATTGTAAAAGTATTCTGATATGAGTGTTTGGGACACAAAATTTGTTTGCCAGGAATGTGTTTTTATGTCATATGGTGTCATATGGCTTGGTACAGAGGTGACGCAAATTGCTGCCATAGGGCCGATGAATGTATGTCTTGAGGCAGGTGTAGCAATTGAAGTGTAAGGTTAAATTTTCTTTTATTTTAGTATTTGAGTCATATCCACCAGTACTTTGATTGGTGTTAAAATTGTGCACTTTTGTCAATTTAAGGTTCACTATATTGGCACAAGATCACTAATTCACTTCCGGGTTCGTTACCCACGAAGATAGTTCGGAAGAAAAATAGTGCAGACCTTGAAGTTTTGATATCTGCATGGATGCTTGTTTAGTTTGAACTTTAACGTCAAGAATTTTTGTAAAGATATTTTTCTGCCTGAATCAAAATGCAGACTGTTGTGAATAATGGCTGAAGCATTTGGTGGTAATATGAGGTGTTGTGTTCTAGGGCTAATAGAAATCATAACAATAAGCCTGAAATTTGTCAAAAACACCACTGAGGGCGCTATTTTCATCGCTATCTCAAAATTTCCGTGGACTTGCCCACACGAAAAATTAATGAGTAGTTAAGCTGACATTGACCTAACACCTGTTAAGAGGATTCGTGCCGCTGAATGTTTTAAAATAG
This sequence comes from Ptychodera flava, assembly GCF_041260155.1. Lineage (NCBI taxonomy): Eukaryota > Metazoa > Hemichordata > Enteropneusta > Ptychoderidae > Ptychodera > Ptychodera flava. The sequence continues at coordinate 40,640 of NW_027248418.1, forward strand.
GAAAATCGAGCTCAACGCTACTGTGGTGGCCTATGGGAAATGAATTAGTGGTCTTGTGCCTAATTGACGGCCCATAGGAAGCCCTATAGGGGGACATATTTCAGTACGTATGATGTCCTATGCTGAAAAATGACAACCTTTTGCACTTTCTATTACTCCGAACAATACTTGGAATATAAAGGTATGTGGAAACCAGCTCAGACACTAATTTTGATATACTTGGGGGGCCCAAATCCCTGCCGGCGGCCATATTGGACTCAGTCAGGAATAGGGGTATGGCATAGCTTTTTGTCAATTTCTCCCCTAATTCAACTTAATTTGTCAAACCAGTACTTTTATTGTTTAGACATACAATTTCTTTCTTTTATATCAAAAATTCGTGCAAATCCATTCATAGCGTTTTCTACAGAGAAATTTATTATTCAAAATTTCCGTAAAAAGTCGATGAAAATAGGCCTGGCCCCTGAAACCGGGGTTTAATTTCGGGGAGAGATTCTATTTGTGAAATCATTATCTTTTTGGGAAGAACACAAGTAATCAATTGTAAAGTATTCTGATATGAGTGTTTGGGACACAAAATTTGTTTGCCAGGAATGTATTTTTATGTCATACGGTGTCATATGGCTTGGTACAAAGGTGACGCAAATTGCTGCCATAGGGCCAATGAATGCATGTCTTGAGGCAGGTGTAGCAATTGAAGTGTAAGGTTAAATTTTCTTTTATTTTAGTATTTGAGTCATATCCACCGGTACTTTCATTGGTGTTAAAATTGTGCACTTTTGTCAATTTAAGGTTCACTATATTGGCACAAGATCACTAACTCACTTCCGGGTTCGTTACCCACGAAGATAGTTCGGAAGAAAAATAGTGCAGACCTTGAAGTTTTGATATCTGCATGGATGCTTGTTTAGTTTGAACTTTAAGGTCAAGAATTTTTGTAAAGATATTTTTCTGCCTGAATCAAAATGCAGACTGTTGTGAATAATGGCTGAAGCATTTGGTGGTAATATGAGGTGTTCTAGGGCTAATAGAAATCATAACAATAAGCCTGAAATTTGTCAAAAACACCACTGAGGGCGCTATTTTCATCGCTATCTCAAAATTTCCGTGGACTTGCCCACACGAAAATTAATGAGTAGTTAAGCTGACATTGACCTAACACCTGTTGAGAGGATTCGTGCCGCCGAATGTTTTAAAATAGGAAAATCGAGCTCAACGCTACTGTGGTGGCCTATGGGAAATGAATTAGTGGTCTTGTGCCTAATTGACGGCCCATAGGAAGCCCTATAGGGGGACATATTTCAGTACGTATGATGTCCTATGCTGAAAAATGACAACCTTTTGCACTTTCTATTACTCCGAACAATACTTGGAAATATAAAGGTATGTGGAAACCAGCTCAGACACTAATTTTGATATACTTGGGGGGCCCAAATCCCTGCCGGCGGCCATATTGGACTCAGTCAGGAATAGGGTATGGCATAGCTTTTTGTCAATTTCTCCCCTAATTCAACTTAATTTGTCAAACCAGTACTTTTATTGTTTAGACATACAATTTCTTTCTTTTATATCAAAAATTCGTGCAAATCCATTCATAGCGGTTTTCTACAGAGAAATTTATTATTCAAAATTTCCGTAAAAAGTCGATGAAAATAGGCCTCGCCCCTGAAACCAGAGTTTAATTTCGGGGAGAGATACTATTTGTGAAATCATTATCTTTTTTGGGAAGAACACAACTAAGCAATTGTAAAAGTATTCTGATATGAGTGTTTGGGACACAAAATTTGTTTGCCAGGAATGTGTTTTTATGTCATATGGTGTCATATGGCTTGGTACAGAGGTGACGCAAATTGCTGCCATAGGGCCGATGAATGTATGTCTTGAGGCAGGTGTAGCAATTGAAGTGTAAGGTTAAATTTTCTTTTATTTTAGTATTTGAGTCATATCCACCAGTACTTTGATTGGTGTTAAAATTGTGCACTTTTGTCATTTAAGGTTCACTATATTGGCACAAGATCACTAACTCACTTCCGGGTTCGTTACCCACGAAGATAGTTCGGAAGAAAAATAGTGCAGACCTTGAAGTTTTGATATCTGCATGGATGCTTGTTTAGTTTGAACTTTAAGGTCAAGAATTTTTGTAAAGATATTTTTCTGCCTGAATCAAAATGCAGACTGTTGTGAATAATGGCTGAAGCATTTGGTGGTAATATGAGGTGTTCTAGGGCTAATAGAAATCATAACAATAAGCCTGAAATTTGTCAAAAACACCACTGAGGGCGCTATTTTCATCGCTATCTCAAAATTTCCGTGGACTTGCCCACACGAAAAATTAATGAGTAGTTAAGCTGACATTGACCTAACACCTGTTGAGAGGATTCGTGCCGCCGAATGTTTTAAAATAGGAAAATCGAGCTCAACGCTACTGTGGTGGCCTATGGGAAATGAATTAGTGGTCTTGTGCCTAATTGACGGCCCATAGGAAGCCCTATAGGGGGACATATTTCAGTACGTATGATGTCCTATGCTGAAAAATGACAACCTTTTGCACTTTCTATTACTCCGAACAATACTTGGAAATATAAAGGTATGTGGAAACCAGCTCAGACACTAATTTTGATATACTTGGGGGGCCCAAATCCCTGCTGGCGGCCATCTTGGACTCAGTCAGGAATAGGGGTATGGCATAGCTTTTGTCAATTTCTCCCCTAATTCAACTTAATTTGTCAAACCAGTACTTTTATTGTTTAGACATACAATTTCTTTCTTTTATATCAAAAATTCGTGCAAATCCATTCATAGCGGTTTTCTACAGAGAAATTTATTATTCAAAATTTCCGTAAAAAGTCGATGAAAATAGGCCTGGCCCCTGAAACCGGGTTTAATTTCGGGGAGAGATACTATTTGTGAAATCATTATCTTTTTTGGGAAGAACACAACTAAGCAATTGTAAAAGTATTCTGATATGAGTGTTTTGGACACAAAATTTGTTTGCCAGGAATGTGTTTTTATGTCATATGGTGTCATATGGCTTGGTACAGAGGTGACGCAAATTGCTGCCATAGGGCCGATGAATGTATGTCTTGAGGCAGGTGTAGCGATTGAAGTGTAAGGTTAAATTTTCTTTTATTCTAGTATTTGATTCACATCCACCAGTACTTTGATTGGTGTTAAAATTGTGCACTTTTGTCAATTTAAGGTTCACTATATTGGCACAAGATCACTAACTCACTTCCGGGTTCGTTACCCACGAAGATAGTTCGGAAGAAAAATAGTGCAGACCTTGAAGTTTTGATATCTGCATGGATGCTTGTTTAGTTTGAACTTTAAGGTCAAGAATTTTTGTAAAGATATTTTTCTGCCTGAATCAAAATGCAGACTGTTGTGAATAATGGCTGAAGCATTTGGTGGTAATATGAGGTGTTCTAGGGCTAATAGAAATCATAACAATAAGCCTGAAATTTGTCAAAACACCACTGAGGGCGCTATTTTCATCGCTATCTCAAAATTTCCGTGGACTTGCCCACACGAAAATTAATGAGTAGTTAAGCTGACATTGACCTAACACCTGTTGAGAGGATTCGTGCCGCCGAATGTTTTAAAATAGGAAAATCGAGCTCAACGCTACTGTGGTGGCCTATGGGAAATGAATTAGTGGTCTTGTGCCTAATTGACGGCCCATAGGAAGCCCTATAGGGGGACATATTTCAGTACGTATGATGTCCTATGCTGAAAAATAACAACCTTTTGCACTTTCTATTACTCCGAACAATACTTGGAAATATAAAGGTATGTGGAAACCAGCTCAGACACTAATTTTGATATACTTGGGGGGCCCAAATCCCTGCTGGCGGCCATATTGGACTCAGTCAGGAATAGGGGTATGGCATAGCTTTTTGTCAATTTCTCCCCTAATTCAACTTAATTTGTCAAACCAGTACTTTTATTGTTTAGACATACAATTTCTTTCTTTTATATCAAAAATTCGTGCAAATCCATTCATAGCGGTTTTCTACAGAGAAATTTATTATTCAAAATTTCCGTAAAAAGTCGATGAAAATAGGCCTGGCCCCTGAAACCGGGGTTTAATTTCGGGGAGAATACTATTTGTGAAATCATTATCTTTTTTGGGAAGAACACAACTAAGCAATTGTAAAAGTATTCTGATATGAGTGTTTGGGACACAAATTTTGTTTGCCAGGAATGTGTTTTTTATGTCATATGGTGTCATATGGCTTGGTACAGAGGTGACGCAAATTGCTGCCATAGGGCCGATGAATGTATGTCTTGAGGCAGGTGTAGCAATTGAAGTGTAAGGTTAAATTTTCTTTTATTGTAGTATTTGAGTCATATCCACCAGTACTTTGATTGGTGTTAAAATTGTGCACTTTTGTCAATTTAAGGTTCACTATATTGGCACAAGATCACTAACTCACTTCCGGGTTCGTTACCCACGAAGATAGTTCGGAAGAAAAATAGTGCAGACCTTGAAGTTTTGATATCTGCATGGATGCTTGTTTAGTTTGAACTTTAAGGTCAAGAATTTTTGTAAAGATATTTTTCTGCCTGAATCAAAATGCAGACTGTTGTGAATAATGGCTGAAGCATTTGGTGGTAATATGAGGTGTTCTAGGGCTAATAGAAATCATAACAATAAGCCTGAAATTTGTCAAAACACCACTGAGGGCGCTATTTTCATCGCTATCTCAAAATTTCCGTGGACTTGCCCACACGAAAAATTAATGAGTAGTTAAGCTGACATTGACCTAACACCTGTTGAGAGGATTCGTGCCGCCGAATGTTTTAAAATAGGAAAATCGAGCTCAACGCTACTGTGGTGGCCTATGGGAAATGAATTAGTGGTCTTGTGCCTAATTGACGGCCCATAGGAAGCCCTATAGGGGGACATATTTCAGTACGTATGATGTCCTATGCTGAAAAATAACAACCTTTTGCACTTTCTATTACTCCGAACAATACTTGGAAATATAAAGGTATGTGGAAACCAGCTCAGACACTAATTTTGATATACTTGGGGGGCCCAAATCCCTGCTGGCGGCCATATTGGACTCAGTCAGGAATAGGGGTATGGCATAGCTTTTTGTCAATTTCTCCCCTAATTCAACTTAATTTGTCAAACCAGTACTTTTATTGTTTAGACATACAATTTCTTTCTTTTATATCAAAAATTCGTGCAAATCCATTCATAGCGGTTTTCTACAGAGAAATTTATTATTCAAAATTTCCGTAAAAAGTCGATGAAAATAGGCCTGGCCCCTGAAACCGGGGTTTAATTTCGGGGAGAGATACTATTTGTGAAATCATTATCTTTTTTGGGAAGAACACAACTAAGCAATTGTAAAAGTATTCTGATATGAGTGTTTGGGACACAAAATTTGTTTGCCAGGAATGTGTTTTTATGTCATATGGTGTCATATGGCTTGGTACAGAGGTGACGCAAATTGCTGCCATAGGGCCGATGAATGTATGTCTTGAGGCAGGTGTAGCAATTGAAGTGTAAGGTTAAATTTTCTTTATTGTAGTATTTGAGTCATATCCACCAGTACTTTGATTGGTGTTAAAATTGTGCACTTTTGTCAATTTAAGGTTCACTATATTGGCACAAGATCACTAACTCACTTCCGGTTCGTTACCCACGAAGATAGTTCGGAAGAAAATAGTGCAGACCTTGAAGTTTTGATATCTGCATGGATGCTTGTTTAGTTTGAACTTTAAGGTCAAGAATTTTTGTAAAGATATTTTTCTGCCTGAATCAAAATGCAGACTGTTGTGAATAATGGCTGAAGCATTTGGTGGTAATATGAGGTGTTCTAGGGCTAATAGAAATCATAACAATAAGCCTGAAATTTGTCAAAAACACCACTGAGGCGCTATTTTCATCGCTATCTCAAATTTCCGTGGACTTGCCCACACGAAAAATTAATGAGTAGTTAAGCTGACATTGACCTAACACCTGTTGAGAGGATTCGTGCCGCCGAATGTTTTAAATAGGAAAATCGAGCTCAACGCTACTGTGGTGGCCTATGGGAAATGAATTAGTGGTCTTGTGCCTAATTGACGGCCCATAGGAAGCCCTATAGGGGGACATATTTCAGTACGTATGATGTCCTATGCTGAAAAATGACAACCTTTTGCACTTTCTATTACTCCGAACAATACTTGGAAATATAAAGGTATGTGGAAACCAGCTCAGACACTAATTTTGATATACTTGGGGGGCCCAAATCCCTGCCGGCGGCCATATTGGACTCAGTCAGGAATAGGGGTATGGCATAGCTTTTTGTCAATTTCTCCCCTAATTCAACTTAATTTGTCAAACCAGTACTTTATTGTTTAGACATACAATTTCTTTCTTTTATATCAAAATTCGTGCAAATCCATTCATAGCGGTTTTCTACAGAGAAATTTATTATTCAAAATTTCCGTAAAAAGTCGATGAAATAGGCCTGGCCCCTGAAACCGGGGTTTAATTTCGGGGAGAGATACTATTTGTGAAATCATTATCTTTTTTGGGAAGAACACAACTAAGCAATTGTAAAAGTATTCTGATATGAGTGTTTGGGACACAAAATTTGTTTGCCAGGAATGTGTTTTTATGTCATATGGTGTCATATGGCTTGGTACAGAGGTGACGCAAATTGCTGCCATAGGGCCGATGAATGTATGTCTTGAGGCAGGTGTAGCAATTGAAGTGTAAGGTTAAATTTTCTTTTATTTTAGTATTTGAGTCATATCCACCAGTACTTTGATTGGTGTTAAAATTGTGCACTTTTGTCAATTTAAGGTTCACTATATTGGCACAAGATCACTAATTCACTTCCGGGTTCGTTACCCACGAAGATAGTTCGGAAGAAAAATAGTGCAGACCTTGAAGTTTTGATATCTGCATGGATGCTTGTTTAGTTTGAACTTTAAGGTCAAGAATTTTTGTAAAGATATTTTTCTGCCTGAATCAAAATGCAGACTGTTGTGAATAATGGCTGAAGCATTTGGTGGTAATATGAGGTGTTCTAGGGCTAATAGAAATCATAACAATAAGCCTGAAATTTGTCAAAAACACCACTGAGGGCGCTATTTTCATCGCTATCTCAAAATTTCCGTGGACTTGCCCACACGAAAAATTAATGAGTAGTTAAGCTGACATTGACCTAACACCTGTTGAGAGGATTCGTGCCGCCGAATGTTTTAAAATAGGAAAATCGAGCTCAACGCTACTGTGGTGGCCTATGGGAAATGAATTAGTGGTCTTGTGCCTAATTGACGGCCCATAGGAAGCCCTATAGGGGGACATATTTCAGTACGTATGATGTCCTATGCTGAAAAATGACAACCTTTTGCACTTTCTATTACTCCGAACAATACTTGGAAATATAAAGGTATGTGGAAACCAGCTCAGACACTAATTTTGATATACTTGGGGGCCCAAATCCCTGCCGGCGGCCATATTGGACTCAGTCAGGAATAGGGGTATGGCATAGCTTTTTGTCAATTTCTCCCCTAATTCAACTTAATTTGTCAAACCAGTACTTTTATTGTTTAGACATACAATTTCTTTCTTTTATATCAAAAATTCGTGCAAATCCATTCATAGCGGTTTTCTACAGAGAAATTTATTATTCAAAATTTCCGTAAAAAGTCGATGAAAATAGGCCTGGCCCCTGAAACCGGGGTTTAATTTCGGGGAGAGATACTATTTGTGAAATCATTATCTTTTTTGGGAAGAACACAACTAAGCAATTGTAAAAGTATTCTGATATGAGTGTTTGGGACACAAAATTTGTTTGCCAGGAATGTGTTTTTTATGTCATATGGTGTCATATGGCTTGGTACAGAGGTGACGCAAATTGCTGCCATAGGGCCGATGAATGTATGTCTTGAGGCAGGTGTAGCGATTGAAGTGTAAGGTTAAATTTTCTTTTATTCTAGTATTTGAGTCATATCCACCAGTACTTTGATTGGTGTTAAAATTGTGCACTTTTGTCAATTTAAGGTTCACTATATTGGCACAAGATCACTAATTCACTTCCGGGTTCGTTACCCACGAAGATAGTTCGGAAGAAAAATAGTGCAGACCTTGAAGTTTTGATATCTGCATGGATGCTTGTTTAGTTTGAACTTTAAGGTCAAGAATTTTTGTAAAGATATTTTTCTGCCTGAATCAAAATGCAGACTGTTGTGAATAATGGCTGAAGCATTTGGTGGTAATATGAGGTGTTCTAGGGCTAATAGAAATCATAACAATAAGCCTGAAATTTGTCAAAAACACCACTGAGGGCGCTATTTTCATCGCTATCTCAAAATTTCCGTGGACTTGCCCACACGAAAAATTAATGAGTAGTTAAGCTGACATTGACCTAACACCTGTTGAGAGGATTCGTGCCGCCGAATGTTTTAAAATAGGAAAATCGAGCTCAACGCTACTGTGGTGGCCTATGGGAAATGAATTAGTGGTCTTGTGCCATGTGCTTACTTCACTTCCTACCTCCATTGGCCGTACACAGAATAGCATTTTGTGTATTGATTCATGAAACGGCATGGACGCTTTATGACTTTCTTTTCCACGATTTACAATAAGATAACACATGTGAAGGAAATACTATTTCGGAAAGGAGCTTGGTGATGCATCAATGTCCATACGTCTGAACCACAAGTACAATGCTATCAACAGCTAGCCTGCTGCTGTTTAAAGTTTGTTGGGTTTGGTCTTAACAATCGTACAACACTACTTCAGAAGAAGATTGCATGCTTCGGCCCCTTGAAGATAGCTTGGCGAAGTAGGTGAAATATATTTCATTTTCGTAGTTTTGGCAAATGGTTTCTGAACAGCTTGTTGAAATTCAATATAAAACACAGTTGACAAATGTTAAAGGCCGATAACTAACTTTATGCTAGGGAGAGCTGTATAGTTATACCAATATGACACTACCAATATCGGTCGAAGGCACAAGTGCACTTGATATTTAAGACCGGTCCACGTAATAACGTCATCGATCAGGTGACCTCAAGGTAGGTGAGTGATATGTCAGTACATCACAACTCAACACAAATATGTCCTTACTGTGACCTCTCACACATAGGCCAAGATTTATCAAATTGACCACATTCTACATTTTTGCGTTACCTGTTCACTGTTGCTCACCACAGTGCCTAGATATCTCCTGTAACAGACCGCCCGGTACCTGTGTCACTTCCATCATAAGAATATTACGACAGGATCTCAATACTGCTGTATGTATATTCTACATCGCAATTCTTTCTACGAACGTATTACAGTTTTACATAAAGTGCTTATTTTTTGTCTTTTACAGGTACTTATTCGTACAAAACATTATATCGGTTTTGAATGATTTCTACCGTTCAATGTTTCCTGCTGTTGAGATAATTTACATAAAAGTTTGCCATCGCAAACACTGACAAAGTGAGAGAGATGTCAATATACACTCAAAGATATGTTTATTGCTGTTTGTATTGAAAGAGCAAGACCAGAAGTTAATAATTTAACCGCAATGTACGTATCTTAGGTCACGAGACCCTTTGAGTGACGCCATATTGTTTTCGACAGACTACCAGGACGTCGGGAAGGTGCATGACAATAACTAAGTTTGATGATCACCTGGCATTGTCTATGGCATGATCATGGCTGCCACCAAATCTAAGAATCCCCAGGTTAGTAGACTTTACGATTCTGTAGTATGTAACATGTAAGAATTCATTCAACTGTGCTACGTTACTCTAGTTTTGAGGGGCATGCAATGTTACTCGTTCAAACTTACAGCATAATACGATGAATCTTGCAAACTGGAAAGGTCGGCTGTTACCATTTTACTATATATGAGTAAATCATATTAATGTGGCTCTCTAAAAACCCATAGGAAATAAAAACAACTTTGTCTCGTGCATTACAAAGTACAGGCACGCTCATTCCTGACAATCATCGTCACAAAGTTCGAAGTTCGTGGTGTAAATTTTCAGAGTTTTTAGATAATGGCGTTCATGCAAGCATTTAATCACGATCGTTTAATCACAATGCTTCCATGTGATAACAAAGGTAAGAAATTGTATTCACCATAGTCCTCTCGGATCGGTATTCTCATAAAATTCAAAATAGTTTAAAGCTTAGTCTGCGAAAATACTATTAGGTATACAGCTGCAAAAGTTGTACCCTTTACCTATCTCCATCTTGACATGTGTCAATGACAATATGGTACTTTGAATTAACGTGTTACCCGTTCATTATCCGTTTCTCAGTTCATTACTAAATAGTGTCTAATTAAGCGTACAAATTGTGTATTTAGTCACAGTAATTGTGATTTGATAGCACGCTGACAAGAAATATAGTAACAACGACAAAGCTGGTGTTTCTCATTGTCTATTCTCATGATTTAACGAGCTTCCGGTCAAAGGTTAAGTCATGTCAATACTTCTGAAATTAAGTAATATACCGGTTCATTTTATAGTTTCAATAGATCACACCATAGCGTTTACACCCGGCAAGCAAGAGTCAACCAAGCGTACATATTGAACGTTAAACCTACTCTGTCAAGATACAGTATATTTCCAATATTATACGCTGTAAATATCAATGAGTTTTGACAAGTCTTCGGACGGTCACTGTGTGACCATGAAACTATTACATATAACGTAAACTTTTTCTTTTGAGACATGATCACGCAACAAAGTAACAAAACAAACATGTACCTGGTATGCTCTGAGGTGAATTCGGTCGCAGACAGTTGAAATTACAAGCAATAAATGTATAAATGCAATGGCATCCGTGATCATAATGTGTCCCGGAAGGTGTCATATGTCTTCAATGTGGTGTTTACGGTAGATTGTAATTTTAATATATCTCGAAGAGTATACGAAACAAACAAATTATGAGCTGTAATTTATTGTATATTTTCCTTGTTAAGGCTCTAATCGTTATTAGAGTTAGATAAAATTATTTGTTTTCGAATTATTAGATGAGTTCAGTCAGAACAAAGATTGGTTTATGACACATATAGTTGCAGAGTATTGTTAAGGCTATAATCGTTATTACATTTAGATAACATTATTTGTTTTCGAGTCATTAGATGAGCTCATTAGAACGTTTGGTATATTACACATTTAATTGCAGTACATTGTACATTAGACAATGTTATGCATACCCATTAATATGCGTGTTGTAAGACGATGAGAAACAAAGCACTAAATTGTATGTACACATGTAGATAAGCCTGGTCTTGGCACTGGAAGTTTAAATTTATTTGTATGTTTGTTTGTGGTTTTCATCCTACATGCAGTTACGAATCTTAATATAGCAGGATATAACTAATTGTTAACTATTATAGGATCTCATTGATGCAGCATGGCGAGGTCATATACAGAGAGTTCAGTCATTGATAGGTGATGGGTGTGATATCGATGGTAGAGGTGATTATATTTGGGTAAGTATTATTATCATCTGTTTCCTGGTGTAAATATGTACAACACTAATTCAGTGAAATCCCCTAACACTGTATAGAATAAGCCTAAGGCTAGGCTTGGTATATTAACCGTTTCTTTATGTTTGAAGACCTTCTCCACTCGTTACAGAGGGGTCAGAGAGAAAGTTCAATGGTACAAATTATCACTGCTAACAAAACAGAAAGGTATTCACAAATATTAAGTAAAGCAAAATAACTTGCTCCTTTTTAAATTTAATATATCCAAAAATCACTAACTATACAAAAGGTATCACGGCATTTTAGAAACTCTATCACTTTTTGTCTAAAGTAAAATGCTTTACAGACAAATTGCATTTAGAATGTAGGAAACATCACTCCCATTTACAGAATACGATCCTTTATAGAATTGAGGGACGTCGTCGGATAAGCATCCGGCTGGCATTACCATATACATCGGACAGTTTTAGTGAAAATAATTGATCGCCTACAAGTTCATAAGAGCAAACATCTCTGGGATAGCGGTATATGTAAGTCATCCCTCATCTAAGGCTGATAGGGTTCCCTTGTTTCCCATCTACTGTGCTGTATATAGACAATATCAAGTCTATATGAACACAGATAATCCAAAAATCCTCATACAATGCTTTAGAGTATTGGGTATAAACTGGTAAACGGCCTCACTCCACGAGGACAAATTCACCATTTTTTTTCGGACTAAGTAGGTTTATGCTCCAAACCCTTTGTACTTTCCTTATTGTTCAATATCTACAGAGTTTTAGCAGTTGTACATGACAATGGAGGTACAAACGAGACGAAAATAATTCCGCCATTACTGTTGTTCGCTCCGTGGCTCTTTCTGTTTGTATGCAAAAAAAAATATCCATCACAATATGAACCAATTTTGTTGCAATATGGGACAGCAGGATTGGTCTTCAAGGTGTGCTCGCAAAGCTGACCGTCTAAATTGAAATGGAGCAAAAACGTCGGTAGTATGGAGTCCCCGGCAAGCTCAAAATTAGCGTTCTCGACCTTATTTCATACAATTACATTTCACTTTGTAAGTTTGCACAACCGTATGCTCATAGTGGCGAGAATTCGGGAGCGACTAAATGACCAAAGACCGACATATTCTGTAATCATCTTGATCACGGTGTTGTGTTTGTTGTACGATTCAGTCCTTGCACATATCATGCTCCAAATCATTAGAGCAACAAATGATGAATTCCAACATACATGTACGAGAATCATTTATAATTTTGTCTTAGCAGGGTCTAAAATCGTGGCTAGAGTCTATATGTTACATAAAAAATTGTTTGTGGATAATGAATTTACAACGTCACTGTTGACATTATCACTATACAGTATCAAGTTATGCAAGGTACCGATCGCCTGCTCTAAAATTAATAATTCAATGTTTATAACATAAATTTTTGCATAGTTTTATTCTGACCGTGATTCCGACGTTATCATAATTTTGCTTTTAGGCCAGAGAAAAAAAATCTTTTCATCGGATTTTTAGGACCAAGGTTTAGAGCGGCGAGCGATTAGGCCAAAGGTAGCCGCGGTGCCTCAGACATTTTTGCCGGGATGCAGACAAGGCAAAATAATCTTTTCCCCTTTTAGGCTGACCAGAAATATCTCAGAAAAGATACACTGATACTGGTTATCGAATTTAACACTATATTTCACAACAATAAATTTTTTTATTGTCATTAATTTTATACTTTCGATACATTTTTCATTCAATCCGATGTACCTCCCATCGTCTGCTGTCACGATCTTGGTAAACAGATCGCAAAACGTTTTACCAGACAAACACTGAACACCGTATTTTGAACTAACTGTTGGCCATCACGTCGAATGCTTGCGATCAAATTCATAGTCATGTTGTACTACCTTTGACAAAACAGATAAATTTTAGCCAAAAATTGACCCAGTTTGTGTCGTGATTTCCACTATAAATTCATACGTCGCAACAAGGTGTTCACAGAGCTCAGCGCAGACATGTCGAAAGTCTCGATGATTCAGAATCCCACATTCCCGCGAAAACCCGACGAAGTAGATGAGGTTTAGAAAATGTCTATAATGATGAGGGTTTGAAGGTAAAATACAATGTATTCCACAATTGGTTTCCGTTAGAAATGTTCATTTGAACACCACAACGTTTGTTTCACATCTTTAGTTTTATGTGCCCAACGTCAGTCTGCTGAAAATAGTGTTATACTATATGCAAAATGTGTTACTAGAAAAACAAGTTACCTAGCCAGCGGCGGTACTAAAGTATTTGCATTGCAGAAGTATGAATTTGCCGAAATAAAATATAGAAATCAAGAAAAGTAGAAGCGGGGATTCCAATGAAAAATTTATTTTTTCTGTCTGGCCTTATTAAGAAATTAAAATAAACAATTTTGACTCTGAGGATGACAAATATCGTAAACATCGATAAACTGAATTCTTTCTCCTTACTGAACGCTCTTGAAAGACATGACAAGTCTTGAAATTTTAAAATGTATAACTTAAAATTTCCAGTAGAGGTACCTTAAAATACAAAGTATGTGAAAATGAATAGATGTCAACATTACCTCTTTTCATTTGTGCTCACGGAAGACTTTTACATACTTTTGATTGACCCATTGGTGGTTAAGTCAGGATATCATTCGAAGTTGATTAAATTCCGAACAATTCGTCCAATAATCAAAATAGATTTTTTTAATTTTTTTTTATTTTAGAATCGTATATTCTGTTTCTACTTTACCTTCGACAGACTGATAACACTATCTCTCAAAAAATCCGCTTCCAATACATAATTTGGAAAATACTATGTGTCAATTTGCATTCACGTATATCTGTCATGGTAATAAAAACATTGATGTCTGAACTTACCGCAATTTTGACAGAGTAAGTAGTGGACAGCAGGATGTACTTTAGCTGCATCCATCTCAGTGCAATTCTCATTATACAGAGACATATAATACAAACTAGCGTGCTAGAATACTGATAGGATAGAGCAAGACGCGTGAAACAAGGAGTGGCATATCATGAGGAATTCAGGAACAACAAAGACGGATATTTAGCATACAGTTGGATATGAAGGTTTCCAAAGCCACTGTTCCTTAAAACTGGTAAACTGCCAACGTTAATTCTACGGTTTTACCGAACGAATTGAACCGTAAGGTAACCTTGACTTTGCAAATCAATGCCTTGAATTATCTTCAAATCTGCTTTCTACTGGTGCTTGTACCGGAATTTAAGGGTTTTAATCCCGAAACAGTATTGTCTATTACTGATCATCGCTTTTTAAAGGTGTTGTGAAAGATGTAATTGGTTGTATCATCAATCCAAATGTATTATATATACAAGTGATCAACGTCAACTTGGTGTAATCGATGCAGTAGATTATCTTGAAGTTGATATTGTCTTGTTACCCGAGGGCAAAGCAAGAGTTGTGACAAATAAATTTGCCACCCGATGGCCAACTTTACTCGGACTCAGAGCTACAATCGTTCAAAAACCTGCTCCTTGTACGAACAATTAAAAGGAAATATGTATGTTAAAACGATGTCAGTTCACGAGCGGCTGAAATGGTCCGTGGTACAGTTAGCAATATTAAAAAGAGTTGATTAATGTATGTTATGTATTTCGATTTCAAATATTCTGAATGTGCATTACTCGATCGGACACTTTCATGTTAAGTTGTGATTTGCAAAATGATTGGTCAAGATTTTGTCAATAAACCTGCCTGTAAATGCTAGTATGTTGCGGTCTGACTGGAGTAATTTGAAAAAAGTGACTTTTCAAATGTTATGTGGTTGCTCGGCAACATAAAAACCGTGCGTGACTACAGTTGATGTACGTGATTGTGAATCAAGATACCCGGATGTTCAGACAGCCAGTCAATATTCATCCGTTATCAGCAATAGCTTTCATCGTCATATCTAAACCTGTACTGTATCCTTGCTGCTTCTCCGCAAATGGCTTATGTTTGATAAAGAAATGAAACGAAAGTCGTTTGTAAGTAAAGAGGCACATCCACTTCCATTGAGAAGTTTTGTTTGTCCATGCTAGGCCAAAAATGAACGTTACTCTTCAACTGAAACATTACGTCTAAACTTATTTTTACCACGTTTTCGCATTTATATCTTATCTCGTTTCCCGCGGCCTTAGAAATATCGTAGAATAAAAAGCATCAATTACCAAACGGTATCCATGGAAATCGAAGACTGAAACTTTTTGGTTTAAAACCTCAAATAATGAAAAATATTCAAAAGCAAACGTAGACGAGCTGTTACAAAACTCGTGAAAGAAAGGCCATCTTGTAGAACTAAGTTGTGATTATGATCACATCACATAAGTATCCATATACACATCGGTATATAGCACAATAGACTAAACGCTGTAGGATTATTCGTTACCGGTGCCATACATTGTATCAAACGCAATCGACGGCTTGGAGAGCGGCCGTTAGATTACAGGTGGAAATCCGATGCTCATTTACAACAATAGCTGGAAAATAAAAAAAAAATAGCAACATTATCATATGAAATGGCCCGAATCGCCACCTCTGTGACGTAGAACAGGAGGGATAAGAAATCTAAATTACCCCGTTCTACGTCATCGACTGGAGCTTTTTTTTCCTGTATCGATATGTCGCGATCGGTGCCGTGCTCTCGTGAAATTTTTGACGAAAGGGCGATGCGATAAATTCAGACATGGAAATGCAGAAGGCTTGTCCAACGAAATTTGAAGTCGAAAAAGCTTTTGCAGCTATTCAAAAGAATAGGATGGGGTTCCGTAGCGTCCCAGCTATGGATGGTTCCAGTCTAGTCGTACGGACGTTCGATGTATGCGGATGTTGAACCAGGCGATATACCCAAAAGCTACACCTCAACCTAAGTTCAACTGTATAAATAAGTGCCGTATAATCTTCAAAAAGCGACACAGAAGGCAAAAAATTCAAATCGATAAATTTCATTCATCTCATAAAACACCTTAGATTATAGATCCGATTCGAATCTGCAGGTCGCATTGTAGCGAAGACATCAGCTGTCAGCTATACATACGTAGCTATAGCCTGAACTCTGCAGTGCAGCGCTTTTGATGTGTTATCGAAAGTTGACTCGGACAACAGATCAGAGTCTAGTGATAATTTGGAGGTATCTACGGGTGAGATGTGTGTCACTGAAACATCAAAATTCGTAAGACATAAACACCGGGATCGGGATTGACGAGTTGACAACGGCGTTGACCCTGGCCATGTACTTAGTCTGGGTCAGAGTCTGGTGGGTGTCATCGAATTAAACTGTTCAGGCTCTCCAGATCGTAAAGCTATGACACCCATAGACCAATAACTACCGTTTCGATCTTGCTGTTGTCTTCAAGTTCCTTCATACATAAATTAGAAAATATTCTAAACAGCCCTGCAGTTACGCTGAAGCCCCCTTGCCAACAAGCGCAACGACAGACTTTCTTTGGCGTCGAGACAGCACCAGACAATGATCGACATGGTCAAGTGACCGAGTCCGCATATCCGATTGGATAAAATGGCATTGGGCGTATCAAAATTTCAACTTGATCGGATTTATGAATGAAAGTGCCTAGTAAACATTTCATATCTCCAGGTCGATGGGTCGTTTCACTCAAAAATGAAAGTAATCCCAGGAAATAAAACCAAAATCGCGATAATATTGTTGTATTCCTCGACTATAATTTTGACCTATCACATCAAACGAAAATTAAGAAGACTGTTTATGTGATAAATATATAATCCAATGGATTATTGCGGTTATTCGGGAGTCGCATAACTTCTCACGATCGGCTTCGACTCGAAGTTGTACGGCTCCGCGAAAAATACTCGTATAGGATGACGTCAAACAGAGAAAAATTTCATCAGTTTATATATTTACGGTGGCAGTATTTTACACAAGCATCTCCGAAATTACGTCAGAGTTTAGATGGCAAACGTTTTCGTTTCTTCATGCTGAGCACTGTCGAAATCGATATCAATTTCTTTATGAGGAAGTAACATTTCATTCTGTAAACTGTTATAGAACGTAGAAAATTAATTGAACCAGAAAATGTTTGAGAACATTTCATAGTTGCTTGAATTGGACCTATGTGCAGCAGCTCCAAATGGTTATCGTCATGTAACGTACAGGTAGAATGTAACTGTACGGAGCAATTTACAAAAATAAAGCATTATGTAGCTGATATTTATGTCATAGCTGTCTGTGGTAAGCCACAGAGTAATATCAGACAGAGTGGCAACAGCTATTGTTTAAGGCGTGAAGCGGTTACGTAAGCAATCCATGTTTGCCTCGCCTCACGAAGCTCTTGGCTCTCTTTTCCGAAGAGTGCCGACCATGCACCCTTCGGTAATTTTCGGATTTTCACCAATTGTTAAGCGAAAGTATGTTCGACAAAGCTTGTGTTGTTGTTGTCGTGTGGTGCTGATCGGAATTGATGTGCTGACGAAAACGGGAGTGTTTTGAGCTTCAGGAAAGTGGGTTTTACCGTTTTAAAATTTCCTCTCATATTTTTATGAATATATAATGAGTGTGTTTGAACCAAATTTGAAAGTCTTTTATCGATACTGTCTGATTTTACTCAATGGTTTACGGTCAGTCATACCGTCTTTTACACGTGCGCCAAGAAAGGACATGTTTATGAAACTGCTGGCGTGTTATGTTTTGATTGGCGTGGTGCAGTGTTTCTGGCCTGAGAGCTCACAAAATAACTATGGTTGCTACGCGACTGGCAGTACGATGCCATCTCGCCGTATGTTTCGCATAATCTCGTGTAATTATCAACCACAACCCAAGCCTCCAAAAAGTTTAACACCTTTTAAGCTTATTTTAATATGAAAATCCAATTCTACCGAGACGACCATGGAACAAAAGGCATGCAAGTGTTGCCACTCTGTCTATGATATTACTCTGTGGGTAAGCACACTATGCATCATGCTTCACATTCTAGTACGAAACGCTGTTTCACAGGCGTTTTCGCAGGTTTCAGCTTGACAACGCCCTCAGTTGGTGATAGGAATACCATTATTATAAAAGTGTGGCAGAATCACAATGAATACGACCTTCAGAGCAAATACGGATCACATTAGACTCTCTCAAAGCCCCTCGCCGGCCAATATCGAAGCTACGCCTTCGACCATACTAGCGCCCTCAGCAATGTTGAGCCGAGCGAAGCTCGGCTGGGCGAGCCGGCGAAGCTGCCAAGTTTCGATACGCTATAACCCGACTGGCTCTGTGAGCCTCGCTTGCTATAAAGACCATTGATGGCGCGTCACCATATGTTTGAGGACAGAGCTGCGTTGCGGACGAGGGGCTGTGAGAGAGTCTAGGATCACATGTAAAAAAAACCCTCAAAATTTGAATTAATGGAAAAGAAATTAAGTCTATGAGAGAGAGAGGACGTTACTTAGCTTTAAGTTGTAACTCTCGTGGTATTTTGTAAATAAAGTCACCAACTTCAATTATACCGGCATGTTTGTTTTCAACAACGGTGGCGTGGTACATCCGATGTCTGGTGTGGACTGAACTGCGGACGACTATTGATCACAACAATCAGATTAATTCCCAGTTAATTCCTAGTTAAACACTCAAGCGAATAGAGTTGTGGAATAACGTCACCATGACGTCACCAGTTCAACAGATTACCATACATTAATAGTTATTTTGACATGCGTCGGGAAAAAGTAATTGGTGAATATGACGGAACTTATCCGAATGGCTAGGTGACAGTTTAGCGAGTTGTGCAACAGGTTGTAAAACTGCCTCCCACATAACACATTCCCTGCAACATTCTCTATATGTCTTTATCCTATACCCATACCAATATCACTTCATAATATAACTCTAGAAGAGCAGTTTGTCGTCAGCGAAGCAAAACATTGACAACAGGCGACGTCGGCGCAGCCACTGTTACGTGTGGTTCGATACACGGCGGCAATCATGCATCGAAACACACGTAACCGTGGGCGCAACGGAGCCAGTTAAACAGTTAACATTTTCAGAGACGTTTTTGCCAGTAGTTTTCTCACCGGACATTCCCTGTTTACAATCCTTAAGAATATTTAGAATGTCATTTTTGCGTGCAGTTTACTCTGTGCTTGTGTGTCCTATACGCTATTGATAACAGTGAGCGCTTGTGTGCCACGGTGAACACTGAAATTTGATCGTTCGACAAGTTACGTTTGCCGTATCTTACTCTTAAAATTCCCGTAAAAATCTTTGAACTGTTATTTGTATCGATCATTTAGAAGAATTTCAAGCTCAAAATGTGAAAAAATTAAAAACGTTCCGGTATTGTCAAAGCTCTCTTCTTTTGACAATCTATGGCATGTTGCTACGTATATGTGAGCGATCGCAAACAGAGTTCGTGCTCTCAAAGGTCTTTATTTCAGTAGTGTTAGGCCTTCGGCCCAAAATACTTTGCAATATTTGTAACTGTACAAAAACTGACAGGAAAAGATATCCAATACTACTCCTTTAAAAGCTTTGCATATCATTCAACTCTTTTCTCAATCTCATAGCATGAAATACATGGACAGCTAAACACTGTAGAGTATTTGCATCATCTGTCGTCAAAAGTCGAATAAAATTTCTTTCTGAAGGTGGATTTAAGTACATTGCTGGGATATACTTCTGTCTCAGTCTTTCAAAAAGTGTACAAATCAAAAGAAAGTGGTACTCATTTTCAATTGCATTACTGTCACATAGTAAACAAACTCGTTGTTCTCTATCAATGCCATGTTTACGGTCTGTCTCAATGCGTAGATAATGTGAAGAACAACGTAGCCTAGCAAGTGATCGAATATGAGCAGTAACTTTTACAGAAAATAAATAGTTTTCAGGCTCAAGAGAAAACTTGATTTCTCTATAAAATGAAAGCTTATCTAGCGAACAAACTTCACTATACCACTTAACATGCAGATATTCTTTGAACTTGTTTACAAAGGTATCCATAAACCTATTTATATCTTCAATTTCCTGTCTTTCCCATACATCTTGTAAATTACATATATACAACAATTTTTTTATGTGGCTTACCCAAGTTGGTTTTGATCTAATGCCAGATTGTTCAATATAGTAGAGCATATTGTAACATTTTCTTTGGTATCTATTTTGTGGCATTTTAATCAGTTTTGTCCAGTATTTAATACACTTTTTTGCTGTATGCAAAATATTGGATAACGCTCTCACTCCCCAGAACAGCAACATTTGGAGCATTACTAGATACTCCTAGGAACATCCTACAAGCACGATAATGGATTCTCTCAATACTCGTATACATATTGTAACCCCACACTTCTGATCCGTATGTTAAAATAGGGAGAATAATGGTATCAAAGATTCTGAAAAAAGTATCAAAATGAAACATTCCAATTTTTGTCGTGACTCTACAAATACCCATAAGGGATTTACGTGCTTGTTGTGCTAATGTTTTGTAGCTACAGACCATATTAGTCTACATGAAAATATTACTCCTAAATACTTGTAATACGATATACCATTGACACGTTCTCCGCTAAAATTCCATTTCCCGTATTTAGAAAGAATACCACCACTTTTAAATACAATGATTTTTTGTCTTTGTCATGTTTACTGTTAATTTCCAAGTTTTACAGTACAACTTCAAAGAATTTAACAGGCGTTGTAGGCCGATAACAGTATCCAAAAAGAGCACAAAATCGTCTGCAAATAACAACAGAAAACTTCTACAATATCGGGGAAGAGTTGCCCTGATGTCCCCTGTCATGAATTACATGGATTAATTCATAGATAAAAATGAAAATAAAAACGGACTAACCATAAAATCTTGGAGAACACCAAGTAGACAAGCGATATAGTCAGTGTGTTGATTATTGACACGAACACATGACTTGACATCTTGATACATGGCATGGAGTATTTTAAACATTTTCCCTTTGATTCTACCTCTTAAAAGGATGTACCATAGTCGTTGACGTTCCACAGTGCCGAATGCCTTGGAAAAATCGACAAAAGCACAGTAAAATTTACCACGTTTGCGAGAAATATACTTTTCAATGACAAAGTTAGAATGAAAATGTTGTCGGTGGTCGAATAGCCTCTACGAAAACCGGCCTGTGCTTCATCAATTTTCCAAAGCGCATCAGACCAGAAGGTCAAACGAGTATTTAGAATCGAAGTGAATATTTTACTGAAATACTGAGTAAGATATGCCCCTATAATTTTCAGGACACTCAACAGAACCACTCTTGTAAAGTGGAATAATAATGGCTCTAGCCCAATCACTTGGGAAGGTTCCAGACTCAAAAAGTCTATTGAAAAGAACGTTTAAATATGGAATCAAAAAATGACTCGTTTATTGGAAAAATTCTCCTAGGATACCGTCCGGTCCAGCTGATGTCCCACTTTTTATCTTACATATTGCTCTCTCAATCTCATCATTTGTGATAGGAGAATTTAAAATATCATAGCCAACATCTGCTTCATTGTCAAAAAATCTTCAGAGCTCAAAAGATTTTCCTGATTCATTGGGTACCAAAAGTCTACTAAAGTAACCATAAAATTCATTGGGCATAACATTAATTCGTACACAATTTATAGATGTCAACCTTCTCAATGACGCCCAAAACATTTTTTGATCAGAAAGAGAGAAAATGGTCAATTTCCTTTTCAAATCATCATTGTAAACCCGTTTTTTCTCTACACAAACAGTTTTAAAATCTTTACGAGCTTCTTTATATATTTGAAGATCATTTGTACTATTCGTTTTCCTAAATTTTCTGAGCAAACGATACTTTTTGTTTTTTAACTCATTACATTGTTTGTCAAACCAAACAGGCTGCTTTCTATAGTTTGCTGTATTTGAAATCGTTTTCACCATGTCACATTTCTCAGCAGCAAACATAAATGAATCAGTTATCTTCCTAACAAAAGTACATACATCTGAATTACAGTCTGCAACAAGTTCATCGACTTTACATTATTTGATTGCAAAATGCTGTTAAAAGAAGCTGCTTTTTCTGTAAGCCAGAAACACTTTTTCAAAGTTACACTTTTATTATTGCGTGTTAAATCAAAACTGTACAAAGAATTTAAGCAAAACGTTATAGGAAGGTGATCAGATTCTGAACGAATCTCTACTGCAAATGAAGACAACAATTTGAAAAGATGCGATGATACAATTGCGTAATCAACTACACTGGTACCGGCGTTAGCAATACATGTAAATTCGCCATGATTGACATCTGCACTAACTCTACCATTGACAATATGTACGTTAAATGAACAACATAGCGAAAGAAGAGAAACGCCGTAAGAATTTACCTCTTTGTCTTTGGACACCCGTGGCATGTTGAAACAGTCAGTGTTGTACAAATGTGAAGGATCTAAAATGAAATCTGTGTCGCCATCTATTATGTAATCTTACTCTTCACCTGTGCGGGCATTCAAATCCCCAGCAATGATTACATACACTTCTGGTAAATTTGCAAGAATAACGTTCAATTCATTTTCAAATAGTTCAACACCGTTTCCAGATGAAAGACTTTCATAAACTGCAGAGTAACGTGAAGAGATATATACACTACAGAAAAGGACATCTTTATCTAAACCAAAAACAAAAACCCTTAAATAAGAGAAAAATACAATCATGAAGTTTGGATTTAAGAGTTAGGTGCGGAATTGTCTTTTCCTGAAAGCCATTTCTAAACTACGTGTATTCCCTATGGGGCTAAACTAGCTAAAAACGATAAACACGGCAAAAAAAACGATAATTTCACTTTCTAAATAGCGTTCTAAGTTTAGAAATTAGCTGTAATTTAGAAAGTTTAGAAAGTCGGGACTTAGTTGAATTTTTTTTCCAAGGATATATCGGATAAAAACGATAATTATCACTTTCTAAATAGCGTTCTAAGTTTACAAATTAGCTGTACTTTAGAAAGTCGGACCCTCAGGTTGAAATTTTTTTCCAAGGATATATCGGATAAAAACGATAATTATCACTTTCTAAATAGCGTTCTAAGTTTAGAAATTAGCTGAAGTTTAGAAAGTCGGGCCTTAGGTTGAAATTTTTTCCCAAGGGTATATCGGATGAAAAAACGATAATTATCACTTTCTAAATAGCGTTCTAAGTTTAGAAATTAGCTGTAGTTTAGAAAGTCGCGCCTTAGGTTGAATTTTTTTCCCCAGGATTTATCTGATAAAAACGATAATTATCACTTTCTAAATAGCGTTCTAAGTTTAGAAATTAGCTGAAGTTTAGCTGAAGTTTAGAAAGTCGGACCTCAGGTTGAAAATTTTTTCCCAAGGATATATCGGATAAAAGCGATAATTATCACTTTCTAAATAGCGTTTTAAGTTTCAAAATTAGCTGTAGTTTAGAAAGTCGGGCTTGGATGAAAAAAGTTTCCAAAGGATATATCGGATAAAAACGATAATTATCACTTTCTAAATATCGTTCTAAGTTTAGAAAATAGCTGAAGTTTAGAAAGTCGGGACTTAGGTTGAAAATTTTTTTCCAAGGATATATCGGATAAAAACGATAATTATCACTTTCTAAATAGCGTTCTAAGTTTAGAAAATAGCTGAAGTTTAGAAAGTCGGGCCTTAGGTTGAAAATTTTTTCCAAGGATATATCGGATAAAAACGATAATTATCACTTTCTAAATAGCGTTCTAAGTTTAGAAATTAGCTGTAGTTTAGAAAGTCGGGCCTTAGTGTTAGGTTGAAATTTTTTCCCAAGGATATATCGGATAAAAACGATAATTATCACTTTCTAAATAGCGTTCTAAGTTTAGAAATTAGCTGTAGTTTAGAAAGTCGGACCTCAGTTGAATTTTTTTTTTACCAAGGATATATCGGATAAAAACGATAATTATCACTTTCTAAATAGCGTTCTAAGTTTAGAAATTAGCTGTAGTTTAGAAAGTCGGGAATTAGGTTGAAATTTTTTCCCAAGGATATATCGGATAAAAACGATAATTATCACTTTCTAAATAGCGTTCTAAGTTTAGAAATTAGCTGTAGTTTAGAAAGTCGGACCTCAGGTTGAAAATTTTTTTCCAAGGATATATCGGATAAAAACGATAATTATCACTTTCTAAATAGCGTTCTAAGTTTAGAAATTAGCTGTAGTTTAGAAAGTTTAGAAAGTCGGGCCTTAGGTTGAAATTTTTTTCCCAAGGATATATCGGATAAAAACGATAATTATCACTTTCTAAATAGCGTTCTAAGTTTAGAAATTAGCTGTAGTTTAGAAAGTCGGGCGTTAAGTTGAAAAATTTCTTCCAAGGATATATCGGATAAAAACGATAATTATCACTTTCTAAATAGCGTTCTAAGTTTAGAAATTAGCTGTAGTTTAGAAAGTCGGACCTCAGGTTGAAAATTTTTTTCCAAGGATATATCGGATAAAAACGATAATTATCACTTTCTAAATAGCGTTCTAAGTTTACAAATTAGCTGTACTTTAGAAAGTCGGACCCTCAGGTTGAAATTTTTTTCCAAGGATATATCGGATAAAAACGATAATTATCACTTTCTAAATAGCGTTCTAAGTTTAGAAATTAGCTGAAGTTTAGAAAGTCGGGCCTTAGGTTGAAATTTTTTCCCAAGGATATATCGGATAAAAACGATAATTATCACTTTCTAAATAGCGTTCTAAGTTTAGAAATTAGCTGTAGTTTAGAAAGTCGGGCCTTAGGTTGAAATTTTTTCCCAAGGATATATCGGATAAAAACGATAATTATCACTTTCTAAATAGCGTTCTAAGTTTAGAAATTAGCTGTAGTTTAGAAAGTCGGGCCTTAGGTTGAATTTTTTTCCCCAGGATATATCGGATAAAAACGATAATTATCACTTTCTAAATAGCGTTCTAAGTTTAGAAATTAGCTGAAGTTTAGCTGAAGTTTAGAAAGTCGGACCTCAGGTTGAAATTTTTTTCCCAAGGATATATCGGATAAAAACGATAATTATCACTTTCTAAATAGCGTTTCAAAATTAGCTGTAGTTTAGAAAGTCGGGCTTGGAGTGAAAAAGTTTCCAAAGGATATATCGGATAAAAACGATAATTATCACTTTCTAAATAGCGTTCTAAGTTTAGAAATTAGCTGTAGTTTAGAAAGTTTAGAAAGTCGGGCCTTAGGTTTGAAATTTTTTCAAAGGATATATCGGATAAAAACGATAATTATCACTTTCTAAATAGCGTTCTAAGTTTAGAAATTAGCTGTAGTTTAGAAAGTTGAGCTGTACGTTGAGAAACAACTCACCGGATATGTCGGATAAAAACGTTTGTACAGCATTTCTATTGTAATGTTTTCCCAGTGTTTCAAGGGAAAATGTGTGAGTTTGTAGGAGTAGTCTTGTAGAACCAGGAAAATACTATTAGTTTCCCCACAGTCCCTCTAGGGACTGTGGTTTCCCAAGAAGTAAGTTTTAAAATCCAAAGCTCAAATATGACTTGTCCAATAGACCCCGAGAGAGCATACTTCCTATAAAATTGACCATTGCGTTTGGCAAGAAGTTGAATATCGGAAGTAGAGAAATGTGACAGTGAGTCAGCATAAACACAATTTGTGAAGAGAAATTGTAAATATTTGTTTTGTCCGTCAAAACAAAGTCTGTCAAATAACCACCCGGCTAGACTACGTGTTATGAAAAATAAACCAGATATTTGACGTGGAGACGAATGTACATAAAAGTAACCATACTGCCACAGTTCAAATGACCGAGGTGTGTTGAGATTATCTTGATCGCGTCCATTTGTGCAGATTAAGTAATGGTGCAAATTAATGCTAATGGCCTTATTAAACGTGTTGCCCCTGTGGTTGCCAAGGTGTGTTGAGATTTTTCCACAACGATCGCGTCCATTCCTGCTGATTAATGCAAATTTATGCTAATGGCTTATCAAATGTGTTGCCGGCCAGGCCGCCATCTTCCAGCTGCGTGCTCACAGTAAAAGATTGAATCATTCAGAAAATGGGGCCTGAAGTGAAAACAATTTTTCCTTGATATATCGGATAAAAACGATAATTATCGCTTTCTAAATAGCGTTCTAAGTTTAGAAAATAGCTGTAATTTAGAGAGTCGGGGTTGGAGTGAAAAAGTGTTCCAAGGATATATCGGATAAAAACGATAATTATCGCTTTCTAAATAGCGCTCTAAGTCTAGAAATTAGCTGTAGTTTAGAAAGTCGGAGTCAGTGGAAAAATTTTTCCAAGGATATATCGGATAAAAAGGTTGATTCTACGTTTCTGTTGTCATCTGTATATTCCAAAGTGTTTTTATTAAAGTAAAAAGTGTGAGTATGTAGGAGTTTTCTTGTAGAACCCGGAAAATACTATCAGTTTCCCCCAGAACTAAGTTTAAAATCCAAAGCTCAATGAGCTTGTCCAATAAACCAAAAATGGAACAATACTACCACAGTTCTGATGACCAAGGAATGTTCAATTACGATCGCGCGCGTAAATTTGTGCTTCAAGTTAATGCTAATGAGGCATTGATAAGGCTATTAGCATTAATTTGCACCACAATGGACACGATTGTCGTGGAACTATCTGACCCTCTTCTTGTCTGTGTCTGAACACACCTTGGTCATGCGAATTGTGGCAGTATGGTTATTTACATTCGTCTTCATGTCACACATCTGGTTTATTTGTCATTAACACTAGCGGTGGCTATTTGACAGTCTTTGTTTTTGACGGTCAAAGAATAAACATTCACAATTTTTCGTCATCGCTCACTCAGAGCCACATTTTTCTACTTCATGACATTCAATTCTTGCCCGTTGCAATGGTCAATTCAATAAGGGGTGCTTTTCTCGCGGGTTTATGGAAAAAATCACATTTGAGCTTTGGATTTGCCGCTTGGCAAAACTGATACAGTATTTTCCTGATTCTATCCGACATATCCTCGAACAATTTTTTTTCACCCAAGGCCCAATTTTCTAAACTTCAGCTAATTTCTAAACTTAGAACGCTATTTAGAAAGTGATAATTATCGTTTTTATCCGATATATCCTTGGAACAAATTTTTTCACCAATGCCCGACTTTCTAAACTTCAGCTAATTTCTAAACTTAGAACGCTATTTAGAAAGTGATACTTATCGTTTTTATCCGATATATCCTTGGAAGACATTTTTCACCCAAGGCCCGACTTTCTAAACTTCAGCTAATTTCTAAACTTAGAACGCTATTTAGAAAGTGATAATTATCGTTTTTATCCGATATATCCTCGAACAAATTTTTTCACCCAAGGCCCGATTTTCTAAACTTCAGCTAATTTCTAAACTTAGAACGCTATTTAGAAAGTGATAATTATCGTTTATCCTTGGAAAAAAAATTTCAACCTGAGGTCCGACTTTCTAAACTTCAGCTAAACTTCAGCTAATTTCTAAACTTAGAACGCTATTTAGAAAGTGATAATTATCGTTTTTATCCGATATATCCTTGGAAGACATTTTTCACCCAAGGCCCGACTTTCTAAACTTCAGCTAATTTCTAAACTTAGAACGCTATTTAGAAAGTGATAATTATCGTTTTTATCCGATATATCCTCGAACAAATTTTTTCACCCAAGGCCCGACTTTCTAAACTTCAGCTAATTTCTAAACTTAGAACGCTATTTAGAAAGCGATAATTATCGTTTCTGGCTAAACTTTCTAAGTTTAGATTTAGATTTAGACAATTCTAATTTAGCTTTCTAAACTTCCAGCTAAACTTTCTAAAAACGATTAAAAAACACAATTCCGCACCTTAATGGGATTTAACGAGCTTAACATATTGAGTGAGCTTATTTCTAACCAGTGTACAAACACCTCCAGGATGTCTACCAAATCTTGAAATTTTTCACGACTTCTATTAAAAATCTGAAAGCCTGCAAAATTATGTTGGGATTGATCGTCACTGTCAGACCATGTTTCTATGAAAGACACTACATCGAATTCCAGAACATAGTTTGCAAAGTCAATGATTGCAGCTTATTTTTCAGTCCTTTGACATTCCATGTAATAAATTTAACTTGCTTTGGGCCGCGGCCTGTTCCTCAGTCTGTGTACCCGTCGCGTTCTCGCCGATGTTGAAGTCGAGTGCGCGGGCGATCTTGTGCGTAAGTTGAGCTGGCACAGGCAGTGTTCGAAGCTCGCCTTTCGTCTCCATTTGTGTGGCTCTCTGAAACAACTACTTTTCCATTTTTATAATATGATGTTTTCCCCTGCCGTCTTAAATCAGCCAAAGTCTTCCTCTGCCCTCTGGTCAGATCGTTTCCGATTCCAATGCCAGCTTCTTTTAGCTTTTGTCGTGAGGTCAGAGCTAAAATTTTGTCATCCCAGTGATGAAATTTCACAACAATTGGACGAGATTTATCTTTCCAATTGACTAGTACTCGGTGGGCTCTCACAACGTCCCTGTTGTTCCATGTCTTTTTCCCAACATGTTGGTTCAAGAGCTCAACAACTTTCTCCTTACATTGGTCGAAAGTTTCGCCGGGAACTTCACTGACGCCATATAACCTGACGTTGTCTCTTCTGGAAAACGATTCCAACCTATCTGAATCATCGTCAAGCTGGTCAATGCGATCGACAATCACATCAAGTCTCTCAGAAATAGCAGCAAAGTCGAGATCTGTAACATGTCGATTTTCTTTCAGATCATTCACTTCACCTTCCATTTTATGGACAGATACTCGAAGTTCTTTGAAATTATTGCCCAAGTCAATGTATGAATTTCTCAGCTCAGCCTGCTAATTTTTCAGCTCTTGCAATTCGGCATGTATTTCTCTTGCGCGTATTTTTCATTTCGGTCAAAATATCGCATCTCAGAGATTCCATAGCTTCGAGTATGTCTTTTTCTGGCCTGGATTAAGTTCTACATCGCCAGATAGCTGAAGCAATCTTACAACAAACGGTTGACAGACAGCGTTCATCTCCGTACAAGTAAACGTTACGTAATTTTGTCCGTCTTGCAATATGTGCAGCAAACTGTCATTCAAAAATGGCGCGAAACTGTAACCGTGGTCCAGAACGATCGGAAGAAAAGTTCTAGTTGAAAAATTAAACATACAGTGGTTTTGGTCTTCTGAGTGGCATACGACCGAATCTTCGTCAAGTAGCTTACCCAGTAGATCCGTCCCCGAAACCAGCAAATCTGCAGCGCAAATAGTATAGGTACATACCATCAGGCAGACCAATGTTCTATACAGCAATTCTTGTGACAAGGGCGTCTTCGTTCGGCTGTATGGTAAGGTGGAGATATTTCGCCAATTTTTGGGTTGGGAGAATCTCCATATCCGATTTCTCCAGCTCATGGTATCCACACCGATATTGAAAAACCATTTAACAACTTCTGATGGCGAAAACTTCAAGATTTCCCTCAAAAAGAAACTTGTTTCTCAGAGCGATGTCAAAGCACATCCTGTTTTTTTGACCCGTGTCTCGGTTCAATAGTTAGAATGTCATTTTTGCGTGCAGTTTACTCTGTGCTTGTGTGTCCTATACGCTATTGATAACAGTGAGCGCTTGTGTGCCACGGTGAACACTGAAATTTGATCGTTCGACAAGTTACGTTTGCCGTATCTTACTCTTAAAATTCCCGTAAAAATCTTTGAACTGTTATTTGTATCGATCATTTAGAAGAATTTCAAGCTCAAAATGTGAAAAAATTAAAAGCGTTCCATTGTCAAAGTTCTCTTCGTTTGACTATCTATGGCATGTTGCTACGTATGTGTGAGCGATCGCAAGCAGAGTTCGAGCTCCCCGACGTTCCCCTGACGTCATCCGTGATAAACAAGTAAACAATAGTTTAACCAATCAAAATAGAGGGTGTGGCGGCGTTGACCAATGAAAAGTGAAAGCTGATTCGATGCCTCATTACAGTGATGTCAATGTTATATAACTCCGCAGGGTCGAGCTGAAGCTTTGACACACAAGTAGTGCGCACTACTAATCGACGATTCCTTCGATGAATGATGCAAATAAAAGATATAATAAATATAATAATAATTAAAGCTGCAAGCAGCGTTGGCGGGGCCCAAGCGGTTGCCATGGTTGAAAGTACTTGCATTGATGATACAATGTGCAAATTTTGAGCTTCCATGTGTTTCATGTGTAGAGAAATCTTTAGACTAGTTGTTAACACATGTGAAAATACATTTATAAGCTCACGCATCTCAATTCCCATGTGAAATGATTGTGAAAAGTATGCTTGACAGAGAGAGCGAACAAGCATTTTAAGTACAATTGATGTAGAGCATCATAGCTCATTCTGGAAATTTACCATGTGTCCTATGTGTTGACAAATCCTTTGACTAGTTGTTATAAGTGAAAATTTCCTGTCAAAGATCATTTTTCTCATTTCCCATTTACATGATTTTGAAAAGTGTGTCATAGACAAACGGGAAATAGCATTACAATAAATTCCACTGATTGTGTGGTCACTTGTCAGCCATACAGACTGATGTGATGACAAGAAAAATAAAAATTTTGTCTGTCATCCTCGTGCCCGTCAATTCAGATCCGCCGCGTCAGCCTTTATTCTGCTCATGGGGAAATAATTAAAAAACAAAATAAACACAAAAAACTCGGCGATAGTATATGTATAAAACAGAAGCTTAAAAAAATAATTGACACTTATATTCCATTCAGAACTGTACTCATATGTAACTCTTATATTGCGCTGTCAAAACTGTGCAAATGCTGCGCTTAAGTTAATCAAAGAACTGTTGTTTTACACAAATAATTAAGCAACACTGCTGTGCAGTCTGCGTGCATTCCTATGATGTTGTCATGTTTAACTCCGTGTTGTTGATTGAAGAATAAAAAAAAATTACAGTAACAAATTCCTGCCTCACCACATCATTTTATGTCTAGGCGAAGCAGCATTTTAAGCCAAATTGATGTATACCATCCTAGCTCATTCTGTAAATTTAATATGTGTCCTATGTGTTGATATATCCTTGAACTAGTTGTTATACATGAAAATTTCGTGTCAAAGATCATTTTCCCCATTTCCCATTTACATGACTTTAAAAGCGTGTGTCATAGACAAATGGGAAATAGTATTACAATAAAAGTCCATTAATTGTGTGGTCACTTGTCAGCCATACAGACTGATGTGATGACAAGAAAAATAATGTTTTTTTTTCTTCCTCTGCGTCCTATTTTCTGCTAATGAGGAAATACATGAAAAAACCTGCAAAAAATACATCACGATAGTGCATGTATAAAACAGAACCGTACAAATAATTGACACTAACATTCAGATCAGAAGTGTATACATATTTCACTCTTATATTACTCTGTGAAAACTGTGCAAATGCTGCACTTAAACCGCTGAACTGTTGCTGTACAAAAATAATAAAGCAACGCTGCTGTACATTTGTCTACGCGTGCATCATGATGTTGTCATTTTTTCCTGTGTTGTTGATTGAAGAATGAAAAAAGAAACCCTCGTCACCACATCATTTTTGAAATATGTCTAGAATAAGAAAGAAACGTTTTATTTTTCTTGGCGTTGTACTAGTTGTTTTAATGACCTGTACACTATGAATTTCAAAATGTTGGGTAGAACAAAAGGGTGTTCTTCAGAACCTGAAAATTCAAAATATTAAAATGCAAAAGTTACTGGCAATAACAAAGTATGGAGTTGTTACTCAGGAAACAAATGCTAAACATCGTGGTAAAAGTTGAAACTACAGTCTCTTTTATAAGATTACAAGTTTTGCAGTAAGAAGAGTGGGTAGCTGAACAAATCATAACAGCCTTGAGTACGAATCCTCCTTTTTAAGTGTCAAATAATACTAGTCCTGAGGCAAAAGTTGGGCGTATGCGATGCAGCTATATTTAATAGTTACAAACCTGTAATCGCTATCAATGCTGTACTGCACATATCGCTATAGACAACGGCACGAAACCTGCTTCTGCATACCAGTTTTTCAAACGAATTAGATATCCATTCTCATAGCAGTTCAAAAGTAAAATACTCTTAGACTTGAGAAATGTGTGCATTATAGACATTCGATAAATTTGCTTTACGCTTGAATTTAGCATGGAGCTTTGGTAGCTCTATGAATTTAACAAGCGATGCTCGGACACTGGCAGCGCACAGCGCATCGATGACACTTGGGTCAGGGGTCATCATCAAAAACGTCAGTGCCTATTCACGGCCAGCTTGATATGAATCATGCCACGGATCGCGAAAATCACGGATCATATATCCAAATGTTCATGTCTAATACGTAAAGAGAACCCGAAAATATAAAACACATAATGATTTGATATGGAGAAACATCATTTTGTTTCACTGACGGTCAAGTTAAATGCTCAAATATCGCGACAAGACTTGCACATTTGCACAATATGAATGCGGAAGTACGTCGACTGTATTCTGCGGACGAGCGAGCGCCTTCTCTGAAAATCTGTTTACAATATCACGTCACAATACACTGAAAATTCTTGCGAATTCATCTTTAAGGAAGCCAATTCACACAAGTTCCTAACGTCAGTACACATATTTTCTTGTTGGCAGCAATACACCACCAACATTTTCGCCGTTCAGGAGTGCCTTACTCGCTCTACGTTGAAAAAAAGCCGTATGCTTTTAACCATGCCGTTCCTAACTTTGCAAATTCCAGTCGACTTTCCTACTCTGATCATAATCTTTCTTTCCATTTCATAGCTTTACTTGCGCTTACAACCTGTGTTAGGGGTGGCTTCTCCCCAATATTGGTGGAGCTGCCTAAAGTCAAAAACGAAAGTTTGCCGTTTTTGCCTAGTTTCACCGTCACTACGATCCTTCAGTGTTGATGATGACACTCACAGGCGTGCTGTTTGCATGGCAGGGCTGTGTGTTACCGGCGTTATACGGCCTCCCACCACATCGTATAACGCCGGTAACACACAGCCCTAGGTATTACACAGAGCTAGGTATTTGTATAAGTGTAGTTTATGCTATGTTCTGACGTTCTACGGAAGAGAACGTCGGAACGTAGCATAAACTATACTTATACAAACTACCAAGTAAACAGCACGCCTGTGACGACGTTGTACTGCACAGTGCACGGAGCAATCTGTAGGTACATTGTGCGAAGTTGTCCAACCCAAAACTTAGTAACATCTTAGTCAAATAGTCATGGTAAACATGGGTACTTTTGGTTTGTTAGCTATTTCGTAACAATTTTATTCATTACTGTATGTGTTACAAATACGATCTTCTGACGCATAAGGTCGGGGATGCACTGATATAAAGTATTACTTCTCAAGTTGAATGCAGACAGCGCGTGGACAGACAAAGTGATGACGTCATCTGCAATTTTCGATCCGCAAGTTTGGATAATATTTGCCTAAATCTTCTCGGCAAACGCTACTTTTTTCTCGCATTTGCGATTTTGCGAGCAGGCAGCGGAAACACTGCCTGCGTCATTGCGAACAAAGGAAGGCCACAACGCAGCTTATTTTCAAGCAGGCGATTTATGTTTGTTTTTCAGATTTCGTCCATTGAAAATCCTACCAGCACGCGAACGGCAAACAAAGAATTTATTGTATGGCACCTAATGTAGTGTGTTTGGATAACATACACAAGAACGTTCAAATTACTCATGGAGTTGATCGTTGAAACTGAATAGTGACAGTAATTGTACTTGGAGCAAAAGTTTCTAGCATTGTTGTTTCTGAACGTTGGTGTCACTCAAGTCCACATGCTTAAATATTCAAACCTTGGAATTGAGGAAGTGCATATTTACTGAGTGTTCCCACTGTAATAGGCTGCGCAAACAAACATTCTGAACAGCTACACTAACAACTGATATGGTCGCACCTAATTAGACCTAGAACAATGGCAAGAGCGTCCAGCTCTGATTAACCATTTTACCTGCAGGCTGTGAGTGACGATTTTGCAGTTCGCCGGCATTGAGTCGATAGCCTGTTATTTCAGCAACAGTGACGCAATACATTTTTCTACAAGTATTTTACTTCTCACTTTCCGATTTCAAAATGTTTATGACAAACAGCCTATAATGTTTATCATACCCTTACTTCATAATATTGACATTTTAGTTTCAATTAGATCTCAACGTCACCACGAACTTCATTACACAAAGTGTTGTTTTAATCGATGTGTATCAGCAATTTTGATGTGGTCTTGTTTACATTTTTAATCAGCTACATGCTCTCAGTTACACAACACACCAGGGCAGATAGAGAAACATAAAAAAATCACCACACCTTGCAATGTCATATATCTTACTTTTTTATTCGTGATGAACAAGTGAGCGTGCATTCAGACACCTACATACAAAATTACCCGAATAGCTTCATTTATGATCCTTGACACTCACAAAACAGCTGTGTGTAGACCCCAGTAATTGTGGCAGGACCTTGTCCCGCTCTATTTCAGTCAATCACAGCAGTCGGCCACCCCTAAAGTTAGTGGCACGCTCTTCTAAGTACTTCCGTGGCAGTATACTTGACAACGTCATCCTGGCGTACAAAACCTGGGCGCTGAAGTTACTATACACAATGGGCCGAGATTAGGGTTCGTGCGACTGCTAGTTGAATTTGACAGCGGGCATTGCAGTCTGTTGTTCCGTTTTTGACTCTCAAGTGTGCAATATAACATACATCACTGATCGATCTTCTGACTGACGAGGTTTTAAACTGCTGCCTTATGAACATTGGGGCGACTTAACCGATCCAAATACCTTTCGCAAACTTGAAAGTGCTCGCACTAAGAAAGATATGAAGTAACATTTCAGTTAAATCTGTGTGTTGGTTTTTGAGAAGAAAATTTTTAAGGATTAAATTGCAATTTTCGCTATATCCACTACAGCGAACAAACCTCCTGACTGACCCAAACGCCTTTCGGAAATTAGAAAGAACTACCACTAGGGATTATGAGTGTAAAATTTTAGTTCAATCTGTGTTTTGGTTCTGGAGGAAAATATTTTAAAGATTAAATTACGAGTTTTGCAAAATCAAATATGGCGGCAAAACCATGTGACCTATCCGAATGCCTTTCACAAACCTGAAAGAAATATTACAATAGATGATACATGTAAAATTGCAGTCTACTCGGTGTGTTGGTTCTAGAGAAGAAGATTTTTAAAGATGAAATTACGATTTTCGCAAAATCCAATATGGCGGCCAAACCACGTGACCGATCAAAACGCCTTTCACAAACTTGAAAGTGATCACTGTAAGCATGACATGAGTAAAATTCCAGCTTAATCAGTGTTTTGGTTCTGGAGAAGAAGATTTTTAAAGATTAAATTACGATTTTTTGCACAATCCAATATGGCGGCCAACCACGTGACCAATCGAAACGCTTTTCGCAAACTTGAAAGAGATCACACTGTAGATGACATTTATAAAATTTTAGTTCAATTGGTGCATTTGTTCTGGAGAAGAAGATTTTAAAGATTAAATTGTGATTTCAAAAAATCCAATTTGGCGGCCAAACCACGTGACCGATCGAAATGTCTTTTGCAAACTTTATAGAGATCACTGTAAGGATGACATGAGTAAAATTTTAGCTTAATCGATGTTTCGGTTCTGGAGAAGAAGATTTTTAAAGATTAAATGACTATTTTAGAAAATCCAATATGGTGGCCAAGGTCACGTGACCGCATGCGATTTTATTTGCAAATTCTAGAGACCTTAGGTCATGCTTACTATACAAAAAATTTCAAATCGACTAGACCCCTAGGTCTTCTGGAGAAGCCATTTTTAGGTTTTTGGAAAATCCAATATGGCCACCAGGTCACGTGACCAATCAAAATTTCAAGGGTCAGGTGCACGAGTACTAATTGATACCTACTAGCCCTGCAAATTTTAGAAGTTTTCGTTCAGCCGTTTTAGAGATCTAGGTCGACAAAGAATCGGCAGAAGAAGAAGAAAAAAGAGGAAGAAGAGGAAGTAGTAGAACTTGAGCAATAACAATAGGGTCCCAGCCGGTCGGCTTGGGCCCCTAACAAAATCCATTGACCTGTGAATGCAAGCGCGCCATACTAGCGGTATTTGCACGAGTGCTGCTGTGTATTCGGCGGCGGTCCTTTCACGAGCGAAGCGGGTGAAAGACTGCCGAT
Source organism: Ptychodera flava (assembly GCF_041260155.1). Classification (NCBI taxonomy): domain Eukaryota; kingdom Metazoa; phylum Hemichordata; class Enteropneusta; family Ptychoderidae; genus Ptychodera; species Ptychodera flava. The sequence goes on from NW_027248418.1 coordinate 77,161, forward strand.
ACACACCGCAGCAAGAGTATATTATTACATAATAATAATACATGGCAGTATATCAGGCAAACTATTAACACTTCCTCCACGAAACAAGTTACAATTGTATATTTATATACGTTTGATAAAACGTGAAGTGTTAGGTAAATTATGCAAGTATGTACAAGAAATTGGATGTTTGGATTTCATTAAAATATTGATTCAATTATCGTCCTGATGAAAAAGTATTTGAGTAAAAACTAAAGTCGGGTAAAGTATCTTAGTAACAGCTGTACTGTTTCCACTTCTATTTGATTCATGTGAGTTAGCAATACTATTATATTAAGATGCTATGCGGGTCATTTTTTGTATTTGACCAATGAGACTAATAAACAAAAACTGATACACACGTAACAAGAAGATTTTCTAAAAATGATGTAAACAAATACCGTCAAGGTATACAACAAAGCTATGAGACTCTTTTGTACGATCAGTGTCGTCTTTCTTCGCCATTGTCAGTTTTCAATGAATGACTTTCTTTGAAACACGGGAATTCCCCTCCTATGTATTATTCCGAGAGCTGGTATCAAAACACTTAACAATGGAGACGACAGGCATGTATGTAGGAAGAATAAAACTGGTAATGAGTCAATGAATTAGATAAACGGTATAAATTTAAAAATCTGTAAACTCTTAAACTGTAAACTTTAATTGATTGGGTACGCGAAAAGGTATTAACCAAGAAAGGGGCTACCATACCACCTCTCACAACCTTAGAGGAATTTCTAGCCTATTACACAGACGTAGTAAACGAGTGTTATCGACCTCGTTGGACGCGCAGTACCATGTTACGGACGATACAATTCTCAAGCATTGAATCTACGAAATACTAGTTTCCAAGATATTGAACATGCCGACCGAGTATAACAGATATACACGGACAAAAAGACACAATAAAATGATTGAGCGACTTTTTCGATACATACCACCTAAGGCTTACAAAGTATAGATATTAATACATATATGACCAATGTACTCAAGAACAACTTTAAATTGCATCGTCATTATGGACCATCAAAAGCTCATTGTTTTGTTTTGTTCGTATTTTTTTGTAAAATGACAACTATGATGAATCAATTATTGACGTTTCAAGTTTTTATTTCTTGTCACCTTAAATATCTGTATTGATTTGTTGCCTTAGATACCAATATGCAAGTTGTATGTTTTGTTAAAGTCCCATCACAATGAAAGCATACTCCTTGCTTACTGTGACTTTTTATTTCACTATTTCTGTCAGATTATACCTGTTATCATGCCGACATGATTAAGTTCTTATTGGTGAATTGCAATTTTAACATTGTTTACATTTTTGTAGGGCAATTCCACAGCATTGCATGCGGCTTCTGGAAGAGGTCATGCAGACGTCGCTGAAATGCTGATTAAACATGGTGCAGATGTCAATGCTAAGGATGGGGTAAGTAAATGTGACTCGGTTTTCGATGTTGATATCGGAATCACAATGCTTTAACAATTTCACGTATCTCTCTTCTACTTAAACCTTACAGTCACTAAATCGTATAATGCTGTGACATTTTATTGTGTCGTGGTCATACAATCCCGCTGCAATACTTCAAAATGTAATAGAGCAAATTATGCTAAGATGGCCGCGATCTGTCCGCAAAGAGAGTGACCCACCACTCATATGGCGTTCGATTTATTCAAATAATTTAATCATTTTGCACGATGACCGATAATAGTACATCATTATTTCAAATTTGTATTTGGTCCTGTCGGTTGGTTAGCAATTTAATTTATTTATTCTACAACCATAGCGTTCGCTTCGAAAAAAAATATTTCGTAAACGATTTAAGTGTCGGTTATCTTCAACGCTTATCTTCATGGACGGCATGATTTCAGAGAGAGAGAGAGAGAGAGAGAGAGAGAGAGAGAGAGAGAGAGAGAGAGAGAGAGAGAGAGAGAGAGAGAGAGAGAGAGGGGAGGGAGGGAGGGAGGGAGGAAGAGAGGGAGGGAGGGAGGGAAGGAGAGGAGAGAGAGAGAGAGAGAGAGAGAGAGAGAGAGAGAGAGAGAGAGAGAGAGAGAGAGAGAGATTTTTGAGAAATCCAAATTTGGAATGTTTGATAGCGGATTATTTAATGCCTATGGCTTGAATTGCTCTTTATATTAACCATACATTGGTAAATCGATTTTCGCCTACATTCTAATGATATTGCAGCTTTCAAATATTTCTGTTAGACACAGATTCAGTGTATTCTTGTCGGTTGTTAGGCCTCGCTGTTGAACGCACCCATGCAGTACATCAGCCTGGTTTATGTCTCAATACAGCATAGTACAGAAGAACCAATCGCGTACCGTATAATTATGTTTAATAAGGTAGGGTTATAACTTACGTGTGTACTCGTTGAATCGCTTCCTCCTCATTTTTATGCTGAGATCACGATCGGACCTGAACAATCTATCGATCGAGCGCGACTGTTGGGTACCCGGAGGTGTGTTAGCCCGATGGCCGATCTGCGACGTTCTCTCGTATGAAAATTCAGTGTTCGCGGTCGAAATTCTGGCAATGCGTTTCACGTACTCAAAGGCTTAGCAAAAATGCGTATCGTCGTCATCTGAATGCGTAACGGCCACTTCCGCATTCAACCGTGAGCAAAAATGTTGTAATTATTTTTTTTTGACACTTGTAATGAATGTTTACGATAACGAGGATATTTTTAATAGTAACATGATATTTTGATGTACCGGTATTCATCTGACAGAGAAACAAATTTGAATTGAATGAAAATAATATACGAAACTGATCAAAATCACACATACACTGACAGTGTGCAACGTGGTATTCTGAGGCACTGTAACCATAGAGGTAACGTCTCTCGCTCCATGCTGTAGCTAACACTGTAACAGTGGTAAAAATTCATACCGGTAATCATAAAAAATGTGCCTCTAGAATTTAATTGGATTTCTGTTAGCACGCGAAGCAAAGATTTCCCTTGCTCGGTCAAAGGAAAGTCTGCAACCTGTGGTCCTTCCATTAAAGGAGCATCAGATCATCGGCATGATCGCCACGTAGTCGATTGCGTTGTGCTGTGAGTACGCGGTTTTGGCAACTGAATCCCCGTTCACAGGGCATGGACGAAACCGGAATCACCAGAGCTATGCAGGCTACCAATTGTAACATTGGAAACAGCTCTCCATATTCGTTTATCAGAATACGACAAGATTCACTGAAATTGTGTCGTCCATGGGCACGCAAGGTCAGTTTCATTGAGTAAGGGATGGGTCGCCATTTTTTTGCGCAAGCATTTTTGAAGGGTCATAACAATTTGTGCAAGCCTATTGGGGAGGGTCACCTTTTTATGCATCAAAGCTGAAATTACACGCGCACGTATTGAAGAATATGGAATACTGAAAAAATAAAAAATACCTCCTGGCACTTTCATTTTCTGTCATTTCCATTTTTGACGCGCCCTTCGGGCGCAAATTTAAGGGTATAATAAACAATGTATTGATGATCCAAGCAGCCACATTGATTTAAGTAGTCATGATTTCTACTTATCCAACTCCTCTATTGTACATATAAACTGTCCCCTATAATGACTCTTTCAATAACAATTTGGAAAATCATTTATTTGATATCATTCTCCCATTGACAATACATTTGGTAATGGTCGGTGTTAAATGTTCATGAAGCCTTATGTACATTTTTCATTTTTAGGACATTGACAGATTACCAACTATTCAGAATAGTGCAAAATGTCATCAATGACAACTGGAAGCTTCAGGTCGAACAACTTTTGAATAACAATTTGGGATCAGATAACCTATGAGTTATTTGTAGAATCCTCATAGCCTACAATGTAAAGTAAATCAACATTCGGTGAAATTCGAAAATCAAATTTCTTGCACAACCATTGACTTGAAACCACCCTAGTCTAATCACGAACCATTTAATACTAATAATTAGATGTACATAAAGGCAGAGATTTACCTAGTTTTCTATTGGAAAACAAATTTCATAGTTTCATCATAGGCTGACATGCATAGTGAATCGACATTATCGATGAAATCTAAAAATTACATGTTTTTGTACATGCATGCACTTTTTACCTGCCACTTCAAGCAAAGTAAATTTACATGAATTATCACACACACACACACACACATATATGATTTGTTTTTTTTTGGGGGGGGGACAAAGCGTTATACCGGCCGCATTTTGCCTTCCTTTCGGGAGGGGACTTCAAAAGTATAGCAAGTCAGAAGGAGGTATTGAACACATTGTGGGTTTGTTGGGGGGTATTGAGAAACAGGGGAGGGTCACTTATTTTCATGCACGGATAAGAGTAAGGGGAGGGTCACTAATTTTTGTGCATGAACTTTTGAAGGGTCACTATTTTAATGCAGCGGTGTTTAGAAGAACACCGGCCCATCCACCCCCCTGTAATTTATGTCCAGTCCCTAAACTCAGCTTGCAACTCGGGCCCATGTATTCGGGCTACCATTGGCACGCCGTCTTCTACGCGATTAGCACCAAAATATGCAATCAGTGTCGCCAGAGACTCTGTGCCATAATCACGGATCTCAACATCACGATCTGGACATTTGCTAGCATTAAGAACTTTATCGAGGCACGTTAGGGAGGGACCATTAGACCTTGGGAGGGGGTGGTCACAATGAAATTGTGATTTTTTTTTGCTATTGTAAATTTCTATTTTTTTTCCCAATTGAGATTAGCTGTGCAATTTTTTTTTTTTCAGAGTAAATTTTCAGATTTATAATTTTTTTTTTAGTTCGTCGCTGTCTGAAGATATAGAGGGCAAAGATGTGGTGCAAAGTACCAAAAGCGGCCGCGCAAGCAGTATGAGTTTTGAAAAATAGAGATTAAAATGGAGTTATTTGGTGGCACTTGGGGAGTATTTTTGTGGGGGGAGGTCAGGAGGGTGGTTTCCCCCTCCTGCCGTTGGAGCTTTTGAAAAATAGAGATTAAATTGGTCACGGTGTTATTTGGTGGCACTTGGGGAGTATTTTTGCAGGGGGAGGTCAGGAGGGGGTGTCCCCCTGCTGCCGTTGGAGCTTTTAGTACAGATTAAAATGGTGGTATGTGTTGGCACTTTGGGAGTATATTTGCGGGGGGAGGAAGGGGTGTCCCCCTCCAGCCGTTGGAGCTTTTGAAAGATAGAGATTAAAATGGTGGTATTTGTTGGCACTTGGGGAGTATATTTGCGGGGGGGAGGTCAGGAAGGGGTGTCCCCCTCCTGCCATTGGAGCTTTTGAAAAATAGAGATTAAAATTGTGTTATTTGGTGGTACTTTGGGATCATTTGTTTCAGATTACACATCTTCCTCTGAAACATGGTCTTCTTGCTCCTCAGTAGCTTCCTATAGTTTTGAAAATTGACTATTTTGGTTTCCTGGCTTCCCTTTCTTCTGCGTGGTGAAATGCCTACATTCACCCCACCAAACATCATGCATATCTCATGATTTACAATTGAATTTTGACAAGCTGAGAAGTTGTTTGCAAAATAGAGTGAAATTTGCATATTTGTGTTTTTAGAGCAATTGTTGCCCTTTTTTATCAAAACATCTATTTCTCTGTAGCATTATGTCCAAATTGATTGGATGTGTATAGAGGTGGTGAAATTTCAATATTTGTCTTTTTAGGGCAATTTATGCCATTCATGGTCAAAAAATCTGTATTTTCTGAAAGGGCTTGTCCAATTTCTTTGAAATTTGCTACATAAGTCCCTTAAGATTTGTTTAAATCATGCCCTTTTTTGTGGTAGAAAATTCTTCAGATAATTGTCATTCAGCATTTGCTACACGCAAACGATTAGTCATGCAGATTTATTCAGTATTTGCTATCGAGAAACTTTCAAAGTTCAACCCTTTTGTGTGTTTTTGTGTTGGGATTTGTTGGATATGGCTTTCTACGTAGTGTATTGTTGAATGTTAAAAAATGTGTTGCTGTTGTTTTTCGAGGCTTTTTTTTGAGAAAAAAGAATGGAAAATGCCTTTTTAAAAGCAAAATAATACATAATGACTTGATATGTTGTTTTATCAATATTGACGTGTTTCTACTTGTTCACCCATTCTTGCATTCATCATTGCAATAAAATGCTGGGGAAAAATGAACCTGATGTGATCTGCATCTGTTTACCTTGATCTTAAAAGGCAAATACAACTTTCTGTCTTGACAACCATACCATAGTTTCAATGTTTTGCCTAGTGTACCTGCTTGGTTTGTACGCATGCAGGAAACAAGTAGAAAACAGGCTCTATAATTTTATAATTTCAAGTGATCAGAATACAAAAGTCCTGAAAAGATAAGATAATCACAACTTCCATTATAAGGGATACAGTCACTCTAAATGTATAAATTAAAATTAAAAATGTGCCTGGAGAACGTACTAAAAATATAGAAAGTTGCTTCCTGTCGGTAAAATCTAACAAATGTTCAAGATTTTAAAGACTTTTGCAGATTTTTTTTACGCATTTGTCTTCTCATTAATTTATTTTTATTTGCAAACTAGTTTGAAGATTTTTTATTCCTAACTTTCTGCTCTGACTATTTTTTTTCTGTTTTTGACCACCCCCCTCCCAAGATCTAATGGTCCGTCCCTTAGTAAATCAGTATATTCACTGGGAAATCGTGCTTGCAGTCGTTCGATGAGATACATTATGAAGTCACGCCTGACATTTGCATAACCTTCGATATGATTGGCAGCTATGTGAGTTAGAAAATGACCACGATATACATTGTTTTCAATTTCCCTCGTCAGCTTGCTCCCATGTTCGCCTAGACTGTCTTGTTCTAATAATAGCTGTAGAGACGCGATAGTTGATTAGACCATCGGTTCGATAGTAGCCAAGTTGACATCTTCTCGTTGGAATACAAGATTGCAACGGTCCATGATTGGCAGTACATCCATCAGCAAATGCGTGATGGCCAACAACGAGTATTGTTTGATCTGCTTTGAGAGACCGCCAGCAACTGCGTTGTCACGTTGTGCTGCTTCTTCGTCGAATTCCATGACAAGCGCTGGCCAGTTGTCGTAAATTCCTTTGACGGCTCGGCCGAAAGACAGCCATCGCACTGAGCAAGGCTGTTTTAAACTCAGGACATCTTCGCTTTCGAGAATTTATTTAGTTCTCGTAATCTCTGGTATCTTGTGGCAGAATACTTGAAAAAGTTGAAAATGTTATCCACGGTCTTTTTATACTTCATAACTTTCTTGACACCGCGGCTAGCATCGGCTGCTGCAAGTGCCAACCGGTGTGCGGCACAATGGACATGGATAAGATATACGTTCTGATATTTCAATCGTACGCCGACACTGTTATGTCTATGGGCCCGTCATGACGGGAGCCCCGTCTGAGCCGAGACCCATGACTTTCGATATTTCAATTCCATGATCACCTATTACTGATAAAATTTCGTCAGCTACTGTTTGGGCTTTACCGTTTAAAACAGTATAGTTCCCAATAAATATTGTACGGGGTTTCCATCATCAACAATTTTCAGAAACATGATCAGCTTCTGATGAACCGTGACATTGACTGTTTCGTCAATGAGTATGCCAACAAACGGCGAATCGGATATTTTCTGAGAATTGTCTTCACGTACTGTGTCAGCCAATGCTCTCTGTATTGCTTTAACACTGTCATGGTGCGTGTAAGTCTCCGTTTTCAAGTATTCACATCCGTTTTCACGTTACAGTTCAATCAACGACACGAATTTTCGGTCTGGTATCTCCTCCTTAGCCATGTAATAGACCGTACGAAGGACTGCTCGCTGTTTTCCCTTAGTTTCGGAAAGTCCTTTACTAGAAAAAATCACGCATTAAATCCTGCGATGATCGCGCCACAGCAGCATCACGATTATCATCTGTCTTCATATGACGCTTTATTTGTGAATTTTGGTGAATCTGGAGACCCACGAGTAAACGCGTTCCTCTTATTTGCTTTCTAACACAGCATACAGAACAGCAAAATTATTTTTTTGTCATTTTTTATGACCTGTACTTGTGAGCGAAGCCAAGGATACTTGATGCTCCAAATGCTTTGAAACTCAGTGTGACTTTCTCCCGTGCCGGGTTGCTTGTGCTTCCGCTTCACTGCTGTCAACGCTGAACTTGATGTCACTGAGGACACGGTAGCGGTGCACGTGGTAGACTCTGAAGTAGTATAGTCTCTGCTGGCATGTCAGCCTTTTAGTGCTTGAACTTGTACAAGATTCATCTTGCGATGCTTCCGATATTTTTTTTGCTCGAAGCACTAAAGTTGAAAGATAGCAACGAGGATTGCTTTGACATGATCTATGACCTATGGTGGCAACAGTTACAGGTAGCTACGCTGCCTCTCAGCATGCACGCTGTCGTGTCAGTGATATGATAAGTGTGGTTGTTTGCCCGGAGGAAAATACATGTAAAAATCGCTCGAAATGATTTGCTCAAAATGTTACAATTTCAGGCAACACCCACGTGAGTAGTCAGTTGTTGACGGGTCGCAATCTCACAAAGCAAAAATCGCTCAGCGTGTTGCAATTTCACACTGTTCTCTGCATATTATTAGCTCTGATGCAATCTTGGTTGGAGGAACCATAGACAAAATGTCGTTTCGTCATCAAAATAGCGCTGAGTATGGGCGTCAGTATTTTGCGTACAGTCAAACGCATTGCCATCAGAAAAATGCGTGCGTAAAATTTCTTCTGCGTATAATACGCACTTTTTTGCGTAACCGCGAACTCTGAAATTGTAAGGATTTCTTCATGGATAAAGTTTTCTTCTTTTTTCCCTCTCGACTATGTTTGACAGTGAGTAATTGGACATTTCTCTTTTTCCTGCTTTTGGACAATTTTTCGGCGAATTGATCCGACGCGCGATTTCATTTTTTGATCGAGCCCGCCGACAAGACGAAGTCAACCTCTGGAGTTATTTCAATATCGCTCAAAACTAAATGTCACACATTTAATCCATTTGAATCAATAACTTTTAGTAAAACAAACTACATAATTAGTTGTGGAGTTAGTAGGAGTCTACGATATCTACCGCTACTAGGCAAAATTCAGTTGAAGCGTTGGGTATGTCCGGTGCGGTTCACTGTACGAAAAGTCAAATTTGTCATATACTTTACCTGGGTGGTCACAGTTGACAAAGTACCACCATTTTACCACATTTGCCAAGTTACCTAGGCAAACATGGTACAAAAGTAGTAATTCGTCAACTGTGACCACCCAGGAAAAGCATATGACAAATTTGACTTTTCGTACAGTGGTTATAAATGCGTCATTTTATTTACTTGGCGCAAGCTAATTTTTAACGTGTAGGCCGTAGTACGGGCGCTTGTCATCTCGCTGTCACAGGTGTCGAATCTAGTACACATATACATGTATTTGAAATGAATATACTGAACCGGACATCCATGATAGCGTGAAGGCAAGCGCCTGTGACTCGGGCTACAGTGAGCGAGAATCAAGAACCTCGTGCGGCACAAATGAAAAGCAAGCCCGAACAAAATGCATATTCACTTAGTTTTGTGAGCGGTCAATCGTACCCGGAAATGCATGACGACAGATAAATAGTGCTCCACCGTGCTCCAATTACCGACAAGAACAGTTGACCTATCGTTGGAAAGCTTAGAAACTCTCCATACTACAGCTAGTAAAGTTAAATTAATATTTGGTCAACAATATATGATGCTACATTTGGCGTGAAATAAGTTACTGTAAAATATACTAGGGTTAAATCTTGATTTACAAAAACCGTACTTGACAAGGGAAACTGTCAAAAGAAGTAATTTTCGATGTACTAATCACTTTTGTCAGTCGACATCTCGACCGTACTGAGCCGTTATGTGCGCAAATCTAAAAATTGCCTAGTGCTAAAATAAAAGACCCTGGGTGGAATGTAGCTGAAATGATCCGAACTCGTTGCAATCTACAAGCTTAAATTTACATGATTTATTATTTATGACATTGGAGACTGAGGTTCACTGATCGGCCATTACTACGTACTATGCTGTATTGACCAATGACCTGAACTGGTTCTCGTCATAGCTCCTCTTTCCAGTCGAGGGGAATTCCCTCTGATCTCATACTGATGTGCGCCCTCAACGACGTAGTCAGTCACTGCTGATCATCGCTTAAAAGGCTTCCAGAGGTTGCATTCTTTCTATTATTTTTATGTTTAGATTGAATTTGAAAGGCGGAAATAGATGTTTTCCGTAATATAACCTGAGTCCCAACCTGTTTTGTAAATATGACATGTCTTTAATTACCTGGGCGCTACCAAAATACCATTGCAGTACCTATACTAAATTAGAAAAGATAGAGATATTACAGTTATACTTTATGATAATTAAAAAAAAAAAAGATTTAACGAAAAAGTTATGAAAAATTAACAATTCATCTCTATACTCAAAATCAACATGATTCAGTTTTCTTCGTGACAGATAGATATCCTTATTTACAATGACAAAAGAGAATATAGTACGTTGATTTACGATATACAATCTAGGCTTTGTTATTATATTATGTTATTATTATTTATTTGAGACTCAGTTGTCCATATACAGAAAAAAAATAAGTAAATGATATGAATACAAAACTCAGACTGTTGAAACAAAAGAAAAACTACTTCAAATACAGTTGTTTTCTCCAGAACTTGAAGAATGCACTTACAATTACTCTAAATGATGATGAGATAGCTTTGGTAGGACGCTACGATCAACTACGTATTACTGAAGCATAACCTCGTGGACATCTTTCGCTCAGAATTTTCTGCGATTTTCTGCTTTAAATGTTCATTCCACCCTTGCATATGATGAAGGAGGCTGCATGTCTTTGAAAGCTTATGCTACAGTAAATTTTAGTTGACAATAGCGTCACGGTGCTACCAAACTCAAAATTAGATGAACCATAGATTCTAAAGCTCCAAAGTCTATGTACTGAACAATGAGTAATTTTATGTGTTTTTGGAAATGATGGCGTTTTCTCATGCCAGACCTCTTACCCGCATTAACCTGCGTAACCATAGCGTAAACGATGAATGCAAAATGTATGAATACAATATTTTCGGGAATTTTTTAAAGCTTGCAACCATTGTCAAGACAGCAAAGCGAAAATATATACATTGAAAACAAATCTCAACGCAATACGCCAATGAGAATTCAATGACATCATCATACACTAAACCAGACTACAAAAATACAAACTTGATACATGCCATTCCGACACACTTCAGACAAGAAAACGCGTTGACCCACTCTTCATTTTTGTATGTTTTTTATTGTGACATATGTAGTAATACGGGAACCGAATGGCGAGACAAAGTAAGCGCTCTGTACTCGGAGCATTTGCACTCGCAGTTGCGCTGTATTGATTCTTCGGCCGTGCCACACTTGCTAAGCGCTCGTGCGAGGACGGCCGCGGCGGCAGACTTAAGCAAACCAGAGTGCAAGTACCCTTAATACGGTTCGCTCGCATTGTCTCACCATGGGGTTCAGCCATGTTAAAATATATTCCAGTTGAAAGAGTAACAGGTCACATTGTGTCTGTTTCTCATGATCAGTATTCTGTTAATGGAAAAGATTTGCTTTCAATTTCTCTGATGAGAGTTAATGTTATACTTCTAAAATAGACAATAGCGTTGGATGTGTTGATGATAATATTTTTTAGTTCCACTTTCGTTTGTGTTAATGTTTGTGCTTTTAAGTTAGTTTGTTACGGTACCTTGTATAATAACATATCAAATGAAACATGATATATTTTGCAAGTACTCAAGACAGAGACTAAAAGCACCCGTCACATCGTTTCATTTCGTATTCAATGTAGGAAACATACAATGTTTCCAATACGTTACAAATACCATTACCGAAAAGCATGAGAAAAATGACACTAAGATAACACTTCCAAATTACATTCTTCGTTTCCACCAAGTCTTCCTGAAATTGTCCATGTCATTTTTATCGCAACAATTAGGATCGAAATATGATGCTACGTACAAAGCTGTCTTTCATCAATTTATTTTCACAACCTTCAATATTACCTCACAAAATCACATAAATTGAGACAATAAACTCTCCATTCAAAGCAATTGGATTTTTAAAAAACCTATCTGCAAGCAAAGGAGAAAAACAAACACAGAAAAAAACATACAAGTGTATTTATATAAGCTCATTTTTATTTGGTTTCTTTGGAAACATTATGTTTGATAATAATGTTAATGTTGTGTTTGTTTTCTTTATTTTTAAACTGAAACTCTACCAGCACGCGGACGGCAAACAAAGAATGTTTTTTAAAGTGCCTAAACGGGAAAAACCTTCCCCCAACAATTTTGGAACGAAGCGTAACCACTTCCGGAACCACTACGATGCTGTTCATGTTAAAATGTATGAAAATGCAGATGTTACTTTCACCTTTTTCAAATGTATGCATCGTAACGCTAATTATATGTTTTACATTTATGGACAGTATGACTGGACACCATTACATCATGCGGCGGTCAATGGTCACGAAGCCACTACAAGATTACTGTTGCAATCTAAAGCAGATATCGACGCAAAAAGCATTGTAAGTAATCAGCACTTGTTTTTAAAGAAAATGTCACAGCGTGTCCAGCAGCTCATTCAGAATTATACAATTATATCACGGTGAGGTGATATCGAATTTATTTAAAACGTTAAATGCATTAAATAACTCGGCGCTTAAATAAAGCTTACGATCGCCAGGGATCTATTAAAATAATTCTAAAGATATGAATTAAAGCACATATAAAGTAGATGTAAAACATTGACTTGTCGGCATTTGAATTGTTGTCAAAGATAAATTAAGGTAAGTGGGAGCATTATGCCCGAATCCTGTCAGTAACAATCTCAGTGAGGATGTGAGTTATTGGTGTGTCAGGGAGTGCGCCCCCAAACGTAGAGATGAGTGGGGTGATCAATACTATAAAGTCAGCTATACGCCGGGTTAAATTGATACCATTATATGTGCACTCTCTGCAGCGCAGAAATCATAACATAAAATTGCCAGAAGGTAAACCAACTCGAGTAGTAGATAAACACAAAGGGACTGAATACTCCCAGCCAAAACAATGGAAAGTTTATCCTAATAGGACGGAGTCAGTGGAGAGACCGGGTGCATGGTGTGTCGTTCATTGCGGCAAATGCTTCGAGTTTGAAATTTGACACTTGCCTGCGGTGCCTTCCGACGATATTGCAGATTGTAAACAATTTTCCGGATAATAGTTAGTGTACTGTGCGATGTACTTTAATAATGGATACCATGGATGTAGTGAATACCCACAGCGCACTACAAAGTTTATAAGCATATCCTCTTAAATTTGCGGTAGACTTGGCATATCACGAGTGCTTGTTGTCATGGAGACGAACCTTACTCATACACGTACCTGACTGCAAGTTCGGCGAGTACCTCATCCAAGTTGCTACCTGGTAAAAGATACGCCTTGGTTTCAGCCAATAAGTATCTGCGACACTGACGGAATGGCGAAGTGGAAAATACTGGCTTGGGGTGAGGTTTGCTTGAAGCTGCACACCTGAAAACGACTCGAAGACAAATAATCATCAATAACGTTAGATTGTCTGCCGAGTGCTCTGCAAGTCTACGCATCACTATCGTAATAAGTGGCAAATTGGATTTCTCAATTTGCAATATTTGAACCGTAGTTATGTTATCGCAATAGAAAATCACGCGTTTGCGTTGCCGAGTCCCCCCCCCCCCACACCGCCGATAGGAAAGAGTGATCGGTTATTCTCAAGCCATAGTTTGTCATTCAAAATCCAACGGAATCATGCATAAAGAGCAGTAGTAGAGGTGAGGAAGTTGGTTCGATATCAAGGAACAGAGATACGCCGATCGAGCATCAAAGAAAATCATGTTCTGATGTCATTGCTACATTCAGCATAAATTGTCACACGCCCCTGTAGCCAGCCCTCAGTCTTTGGTAATTTACTCAGTTGAGGAGTGAATGTACAGCCAGGTACAATAACACGGCATGCAAAGTTTAAGCAGCCAACAAAACAATTTGTGTTTGATGCATGATCTACAGTTCCTACAATGTCCGAGAATAGCCAGTAGGCGGTCACACTTACGAAGTGGTAGGTGTGCTTCTTTACGCTCCATGCCAAGTCAATAAAGGCACTCCAAGAAACATGTTGGTCCAGCAGTCTTGTCCGGCGCTGGGGTACTTGCAGTCTTTTGGAAACCAATGCTAACACAGACGTTGTACTATCAGCGTCGGTGTTGTGGCTGTCGACGGACGGAAATCATCCAGAGGATGCTTAACGGTCGATGTCAGGGCTGTCGACGGTGTCGGCTGTCGGCCAGACGACATATGTGCCATGTTTATCCAGCAAAGATCCGTCGTCCATTACATGAGAGATATTTTTGGGACAGAAATTTGAGGACATACAGCGTTGTTTTTTAACATTTTCAACGAACGCACAATTTTAGTTTTAATGACTGAACACTTTTCGAGTAGCGGCTCAAATATGGCGGCAACAAACAAGCGTACATGTCTGAAGTCACAAGCGACAAAATCCATTTGGATCATTAATACCAAAGTCGAAATAGTGACATTTTCAAAAACAAATTAGCGTATGAATAAAATCTAAAATATCCTCGCGAAGATTTAATGACATATTTTCAATTGTAATATAAAGAGAACAGCATGTTTGTTTAGTACTGAGATGTGCGGAGTGACAGATAAAAGGGGAATGAGTTTAAAGGCGTTAACATTATCAGTTTTGCAAAGCTGAGCTCCTTAAGCTGCACGTTTGATGTCTTGTATAGCAACAACGATTTTAATGTTTATGTTACTTAGGAAAAGTCATTCTCAGATATAATCTTTGCTCTTCAAGTACTTTTCTCTCCTCGACTTAAATCGAACTGAAGCAATGAGCAGGAAAATATAGTTTATCGAAAAGGCCGACCGAGTGTAATTTTGTTAATTCATCTCCGAGTAAACATATGATTTCGTTAGGCTGTGCACGTGAGGAGTCGAGATTCAGGATTTCGAAGCTTGACAACGAAATATAATATAAGCTGGTATCTAATCCCTAATGAAGACTTTAACACTCATCGACCAATATGGTCGCTATATCGCTACAATCTTTTATCTTTTTGACAAGTAATCCGATAATAGCGGTCATATGTGCCGTATAATTGAACGAAATTCCGGTGTAAAAAGACCAATAAGTCGGGTAAGTTATGAGATGGTAAATTAAGCAAACATTTCGATATATACATAGCAACAATGACCACTACGCACACGTTGTTTTGTAAAATACGACAACGCAATCATCAATCGCTGCATCTCAAATGTGTAAGTTGCTGTACAATGTTTCGTATACTGATACTTGCATTTTTCTCGATTAAAACAGGTATTTTTTTTATTTCACTATTGAAGCAGGTATATGACTGTTCTGCCGTATAGACGGCATTGTCCGACCTAAAGACATAATGAGATAGAATAGTTTTGTATATAGAACTGTAAAGCTTGTATTCCAAAGTAAAACGGGGAAAATGTGAGCAATGATTTGTTTTTAATTTAACTTTATTTCGAGAACCAGCTGATAGAAATTCACAGACAATTAAAAGGACAGTAAACAGAAGAAAACACATAAGATATCCCGACAAGATATACAGAACATCCACAAACAAGAGTAAAACCTTAATGGCAATCTGTAATAAAACATTCAGTGGTCGACAGTGAAGTATTTTCAAACCAAAATCAGCGCACGCCTATGTTTTCCGAAATTTATTCCGCGATAAAACTAATTCAGCGGCACACTGATGACCCGCTGTTTTCATGGACTTATCAGAGGAACTACATCTGCCGAAAATATTCTTTCATTTTCTGAGGCTACTGACCTTCATAGTGATTAGCCTTTATCATGTTCTCAAAAGTAGTCAAAACGTTCCATGGAAAGATTCGTGTCGGATCTCGTTGCATCCCCTCTTTTGGTTTGTTCAGTCACTGAGTATAATAATAATAATAATATAAATAATAATATAATATATATATATATATATATATATATATATATATATATATATATATATATATATATATATATATATATATATATATATATATTATATATATATATATATGTATTGCAGCCGCTATAAATTAACGTGACCGACGAATTTTTGATTGGTGGCTATTTGACATTCACCGGTCATAGGTTGATTAAGTGAGTGTTACCATTGAAAGAACCATATTTACCACCTGAGTGGTAACTATCTTTTCTGTTACGACCCTGAGTCAGACATAATTTTCAACTGGCCAAAACCTAGTCAAAACAAGTGCTCCAAATATTTAGCAAAATAAAGTGAAGTTGTTCAACTCAAAATATCCTCGTACTTTCTCCTGGTTTTCTCTCAATCATACCCTCTGAAGGGACATGGGATTTTACTGCATTAGGAAACAATTTCTTTTTGAAACATTTGATGAGTGAATTCAAATTTTAACGGCCATTTTGATTTCCCGCCATTTTCAAAAATTGGTTATAATTACCAAGGGAAACAGAACATACAATGTCACTGTTAAAAACATTCACCCCTATGTATTACAATGGACTACTCTTTGCAGTTCATATAAAGATTTTAGTACCGATATGTACACTATCCACGGCTTTTGCTAATCCGCATGGGTGTGCGATTTATATGGGGTTTACACGGGCGTGTTTACTCCGGAGCTGACACTGGATTAAATTTAAACCTGTGTCAGTTGGACGTGTGACCAGACAACACCGAACTAACAAAGAACTAAATTTATTCGGTGTTGGAGGGCTGGTCCAGGTTCGGTGCTCCGTACTAAACAATGGCCTATTTACACGTGTGACCAGAGCACCGAACTAAACGCCGAACTATATCCTGTCTTCGGGCTTGTGGTCCATTACCACGATGGACGGTGTCGAAGCAAGAAGTTCGGGCGATCGTGACAGAAATTGGTCACAGGACGAACTGATGGAAATGAGTATATTGTAGTTTGATTAAATCAAACTACAATGTACTCATTTCCATCTGGAGAGATGAAAACGTCATCGTATGATTGACGGCCGAGGCATGGATGTAAAAAAATCTTTTTTTACGTCCATGGTCGAGAGATAGGAAAGTTTATGAGGTCATCATCAAAACGTTTGCGTTGCATTGCTATTTGTTTCGTTTCGGATATGTGTTAAATAGGATCCTCACCTTACTATTTAATTGTCAGTGTTACGATAGTGTTTGTTTCTTTTAGAATAGGTGTATGGAAGTTTTATTTAATGAGAACGATAGTGTTTGTTTGTGTATTTGTCCATATCGACCAATACACTGGTGCAGTGCAGGATTCATGATCAGACACAGGTAAAGGAAACATAAACTTGCTCGTTTTCTTCGACGGCGACTCATTGATCTAAAACGGAATGGATATCGACATCAGGGGAGCTACATAGACAGCAGTTGTCCGCCATTGCGAGCTAGCGATTGTTCTCTGGTCCAGCATAGAGAAAGATAGATAGAGTGGCAACGGGTATTGTTTAAGGCGTGAATCGGTTACGTAACCCATCCATGTTCGCCTCGCCTAAGGTTGCTCTCGCCTCTCTTTTCCGAACAGTGCCGACCATGAATCCTTCGGTAGTTTTCGGATTTTCGCCAATTGCTAAGCGAAAGTATGTTCGGCAAAGTTTGTGTTGTTGTTGTCGTGTGGTGCTGAGCAGAATTGACGTGCTGGCGAAAACGGGAGTGTTTTGAGCTTCAGGAAAACGAGTTTTACCTTTTTAAAAATTCCTCTCATATTTTATGAATATATAATGAGTGTGTTTGAACCAAATTTGAAAGTCTTTTATCGATAATGTCTGGTTTTACTCAATGGTTTACGGTCAGTCGTACCCTGTTTTACACGTGCGTCAAGGAAAGACACTGTTTATGAAACTGCTGGCGTGTTATGTTTTGATTGGCGTGAAGCAGTGTTTCTAGCCTGAGAGCTCACAAAGTAACTATGGTTGCTACGCGACTGGCAGTAAGATGCCATCTCGTCGTATTTTTCGCATAATCTCGTGTAATCATCAACCACAAACAAGCCTCCAAAAAGTTTAACACCTTTGGAGCTCATTTTAATATGAAAGCCAATAGTCTACCGAGACGACCGTGGAACAAAAGGCATGCAAGTGTTGCTACTCTGTCTATTTACTCTGTGGGTCCAGTGAATACCGTTGAGGATGCTTGACCCGAACTAAATTTATACCTTGTTGATTGACGTGTGATCGTTTAGATTGGTGATAAGGAATATTTACAGAGTGACTAATTGGATACCCTCGGGTTTAAAAAAATACACGTGTAACCGCGACTTTAATGTTCGGGCAAACCACAGTCCTTCTATCCACCGGTCTGGAAACGTGGCTGGTTTCTTTGTGACACTCCGTGATAAGAACAAACACACGATTTACACCTTAAACAAAGGAGACCGACAATGTTCAACTGGCCGCTATATCGATGTCGCTACCCCACGATCCTATGACAGCCGCAATGTGATCGTTCAAACATGACGTTTGTGGTTGTTATTTTCAGAATATCACAAAACATTACCACTTGTCCCTTTAGAAACACTAAACAATTATTTTTTCATTAAATGGGTAATGTTGCCCCTCTAGATAAAGCTTGAAAGGGACCACACATTATAGTTGCATTATGATCACGATCGAAAAACAAAATGCCGACGCACTGTTCACAAGTGCCATGGACTGTTGCAGGCAAAATCTTCGAATATTAACATCGATAGCTGAGTACTTCATTGCCAAACCTGTTATTGTGTTGACATATAGTATTTTGATAGTCCACGTAGAATAATGGCACAAACTTCCTACTATATAAATCACTCATCGAAACAGAACATCTTTGAATGTTCAAAAGAATCCACAGTAGTAATACGTAGATCGTAACCACAAAATTATGTTCCCAGTGCCCATACGTAGAACAGGTACTCTGAACTTGGACTAAAACCTCACATCACACAGTAAAGTGGCGTGGACTCCCGATGATCACAGCAATGAAAGAAGAACACAGCGCCGTTTCTAAGCTGTCGGGCAAAGCAATCGCAGCCAAAACACAATTTGTTTCATACAATAATACCACTCCTTAAATAACGAAATTCAATGCAATTCTGCTTGTCCTTGAATTTATCATCGCTTGATGTCGCCTGAGCGATGTGTGGCCTTGGTAACAATTTGTATCGGACGAGCTAGACGGGCTTGGTAAATAACAACCAGCATGTAGCGCCAACTTTGGGTTACGGAGTATAATAAATAATTGCTTCTATTTCTATGGAGTACATTTATGCCGATTTGAGTATACAAAGGCAAGTCTTAGACGTCTTACTTAATTACTGGGCGAAAACAGCATTTTTATTCTAACTCCATAGAGCAGCCACTAACACAATGATCGTTTGTTCACCGACTTATTTATCTTGGAGCATCTGAATTCTCGTAGAAACCTATTTATTTTGTTGTGACTGTTTGTTTGTGTTATATGGTTCGTCCCGCCTTATATACTTCTTTCACATCCAATATCAGTGAAACCAGTTATTGAAACAATGGAATAATCATCACAGATCTCTTTGCGAGGATGTGTTAGTCCTTTAAACGACCATTTTGTATATATACTCCAATGGTCTACTCAGCTGAGCATAAGCTTCTGAAAAATAAACATTGGCACGTCAAATTAAATCCTGTATAGTTATGACATAGAAAGTAAGAAAAAAGCTTTTGACGCTATTTTGTCGATGCTGTCAATGTTCTTGATTAGCAGGCTACCCGATGGCTGTGACGCTCGGCAGAAAACAGATCAGTTTGTTCCGTACGCGACATTTTAGATAAAGTGATGTGATATTGCAATTTGGTCTACGGACATAAATTAAAGTTCCAATAGCTACGAATGTGTAATATAGAATCTCAAAATCTATTCTCAGTTTTCCAAGAGTTTTCTCAAAATAAGACCAAAAAAGTGTATTACACTGTCATGTAATTGTCAAATGTGGTATGTAAATTCAAACTTTTTTACCGTTTTTTTTACATTACTTGAGATTTCCCGTCATTTTCAAAAACTAATTATATGACAGAGAAAATAAATATTACAAAAAAAACTGTTGGCTATTGTGTGTTGTGCATTCAAGTAAATGCAATCATGCTTGTTTCTTTTATGACCAATTGGAAGTGTACGTGTAGGCAATACAACATGTTTTGTACTTTTCCGTTGGGGCGCCATTTTATGACTGCAGCACCTATGTGACCAATGTTACTGTTTTTCAGTTAGACCTGCAATAAGATGACACACCCAATGTATTGTGGTGTGTACGGTATTCATGAAAAAGGTATTTTACATCAAGAATTGTGTACTTCTACAAGGAGATTATGTGATCATTATAGTACTGCAGTATGCAGATTAAAATGATAGCTTTTAATCTGTTTTATATCTAAACGTGTTCGATAGAAAATATTAAGTTCGAACGTCGAAATTTTTGAACACTTTACGTAGCAAATTATGATATTGTATTAAAATACATTGACTAAAAGTTGCAATGAATTGCTTTGCTTCCGAGAAAATGAAGGTTACACAATTGTCGAGAGAGCATAATACACACGGAATGGTACAGAACTGTATATAGCTAAAGTACATATTTTACATAATATCAGACCACAAAGATTGATAAACCGAAGAAGTCATAGTACACACCACGACTGCCGTGGTATGGAGAGCAATGCGTGTTTTCGAGAAAATGTAACAAGGTTGCATTATTGTCGATAGAGCAAAGTGCACACTAAACGCTACATAATTGTATATTTCTAGAGAATATGCATTGAAATTAAACCACAAAGATGTAGCACAAATAATATAGAATATAAAATTTATTCTATTCCTGTCAATAAAATCAAATAATGCTGTTTTATGAAGGAAGGTAGATACTGCTGCCTTTATATTGATTTTACTGCTGTTAACTTCTGACTATATCGTTCGTCCAATACAAGGGTAACTGAACAAGAATCTAATAATGTAGTATTTTGTCTTTCAATATATAACCTCACCTTATACTTCTTGGAATGTTTGACTACATAATGATCTTTAAAAAGTGCATAAACAGTGTGGCCTTGTCAATAACGACATAGCAGGAAACACCTCGGATAAATCATGGATTTTTTTTATTTCGATTTTCATGAGTAAACAGCCAATCAACCTAATAACGTGGTTTTTATGATTGTTTGTATAAGCATTCAAAATTCACATCAGAATCTCAATGGCTGTTTATTACAACAATTCACTTTGGCATATAGTCACGTACCAGCCATAGAAATACAAGTTGATTTCAATGAACTATAATATCATTTTCAAAAATTGGCTTAGCGATGGAGGCATTGGAGTCTGCAACACTTCAGTTGTATGCAACAGTTTGAAAATGATAAATAATAATTCCTTTATGAAAGAGCCCGGTAACTACGCCTACCGAGGAATGATTAATAAGCCAAAGGAAAATACAATTACCTTGTACGTGTACGCATAATATAATCCTTTAAGGTAATAATTCCTGTTTAACTGTTTGCTGTAGTACAGATAATACTGTGATATGGTTTGTGTGATTTGGAATTTTTACTGTTTACCACTTGTAAGTGACACCTCTATTTCGCTAGCGATTAGATAATGTGCACAAATGTAGGTGGCGCTTTTTCGCATTTTATTGATACTTGTTTAAAAATATGCCAGTGACATCAATGATGACTTTGAAAAGACAAGATCCAACACATCCAAGATAGGAATAAAATGACACAGATTACGTGAAAAAAATCATCAAATCTCTGCGAAATTTCAATGCCGTAGTGTGCGACCGAGAGAAATGTGAACAATGTGTGGCGATTTATCAAAAGTCATCGTGATGACCATCGAGAGCAAACTGACATCAACTGCCTTGAATGAATACTTAGCAGTATTTTCCATCAATATGAAGGAAGACGACGGGAATAACTACGAACCTGGTTCGATCTCGGCCTTAAAAAATAACGTCAAGAGATATTCATCGGCATAAGACGATAAGGCGTTTCCTCAATGATAAGCAATTCGACGGAGCCGCCGAAGCACTGACGGCAAAGCAGATGCACTTTAAAAATCGAACATGAGCGCAAGCCACAAGCATCTGAATAGAGTTCTCCCAAAGAATAAAAAGCGATGTGGTACTCAGGCCAGGCATTCTTGGAAAGAACGAATTGAAAAAAAAACAGCTTCACGCTATGGATTCAATGGCCGATTAGCAAGAAAAATGACCTCTGGCGATATAAAACTACAAAGAGACAATTCTTTTCCTGAATTTGGAGCGGGTTACCGAAACAAATACGCGAGACTGAAAGTACATGGACTATCACTCTGTTCCCTCTCGCTTGTTCAAAAGCTACCGAAAATGACCATGACCCGATTTCGAGCTACCGTGAGTTTGTCAAGCAGAGGCCTTCGATACATATACATACAAAATGATAGTCAATTCTACATTCAACCCGATACCGTAAACCAAAAGTAACACTTTTACGTTGTTTTATCCGCAATCCCGCTCAAAGGGAAACAGTAAGTTACTGTGTTTCATACAACACGCTACAAAACGTATGTCACTGTTTCTGGACGTACATTAATATATTTGTCTCTAAACCCTCTTTAAAAGATATTCATTCAATCACAGTCCCTCTGGATAGAGGAACTGTGATTCAATATTGTTTTGATATAGTAATATTCAATTGCCAATTCAAGTTAAATTTAGAGCTTATTATTAAACATCGCCTGTTGCTGTGTTGAATCAGTATGAGTGTCATTTGTGCAGTGAAAGATACAAACGACGTCGATTGTCTGACGAAGTACAAATAATACTAATGTTCTTAATGCAACACAAGAACGGGCGATATTGAGTAGTAACCGACTTAGCATTTACCTATGCCCGGGATTGTATAAATTACAGGAAAATCTCAATTGCTGGGCTTCATATTGTCTCGCCTCCGCGCGCAAAAACAGAAACATGTTCTTTTGCAATATTCATAAATTGCTTAACCATTCAGAAAAGATACAGCATCCGACAACAATCATTATCATCTCACTTAACCCCATACCAAAATACAACGGGATCTGACGAGAGTCACAAGGAAAAAACTGTTTATGTCAAAGCATGATCATAGACCCTCTGATCGTCTTACAGAGTGGGGGAGTGGCGGCCATTTAGTTTACTGACCCAAAATGTCCTTGTTCCCAAAAGCCCTTCAAAGCTGTATGTCGGAACATCGCATCACTGACGAAGAGCGGCAGCCATCGTGTGTATTTGCTTTGTTTTCTTGTAGGTAATTTTGAAATCATACAAACAAACAGACTTTACTCCTCTACTGCCTCAAAGATTTTCGAATTCCCCTGAATTCCTCCAACCCCCTAACCATTTTTGTCAACGCATCCTAAGGCCAAGAAAATAAATTGTTCTGTTCCGATAACATGGTTTCAAAAATAGGGCAGGTAGGTCGGCAGGATTTTTTCCACAATATTTTTATTTTTAAATATGCAACTTTCAGGCGTTCATTGCGTTTAAACACTGGCCACAACATTTACAGAAAGAAGTATCAAACATATAAAAATACTATAAACATAAAAAGACGTCCTCGTTCAAGCAAAAATCAAATGCCAGGTAACGAACATGTGATTTTACGGTTTTTTGTTTTGTTTTGTTTTGTTTTTTTGTTTGTTTTTTTATTTTTTTATTTTAGTTTTTTATTTATATTTATATTAATTTTTTTTACATCCACGGTTATGTAGCTCTAAACAGTTTAGGGTCGGCAGGCAAAAATAAGGTATTCGGAACAGTACAACAGTTTTTCTTTGGCCTGATGAGGCCCCGTATCAACTTCTAGATGCTCTCATAACACATTTTATCGCTAGTAATCTGCAGAATGAATTTTCATTCATTTTATTCGTTTGTGTATACGTTAGTAATGATACTATAAACATGCTCCTTCGCCAACAAAATGTTGGATTTGTTCACACAGCATTGGCAATCAATGTGTCATGGGCGAAAAAAAAGACTCGTAAGTTACAAACGTGTAGGGTCGACGTGGAGGGGGTGGATAAGGGGATTTATATTGAATGTCCTTTTTGGATCATTGCAACTTTCGTCTTTACACTCCAACATTTCAGTGGCAAACAACCAGCGGATATTATAACAACACAAATTGAGATATTCTTTCAAACATATCAATTTCCGAGACAGAGAATTCACAAAATATTTCACGCGATATCGAACTAAGAACATGACCGTAATTTTCTGATTGAAATGCATAATTTTCCAAAAATGATTTAATCTCAAACAGAAATACACATTCCAGAGCTGTATGATTTTCAAAATTCAATTTTTGTACATCGACGGCCTTGTTCTTAAGTTGAAAAGTTGTAGAATCAGTAGACAATGCCCTGAAATAGGTGACAACATGTAGGCTTTGTTAGGTCACGTACATGATGTGACTGAACACGTCGCATCATAGCAATTTATTGCTGAACCGTGGCCAAACGGTTGGGCCTAATTGTTATCTCTGTTAACACTAGCTGAAATGCAAAGAAGTGCATTTAAACAAACCAATCAAGGATGACCGGTGGCTGAATACTAGTATGTAAAATAAGATTTGATGCAATATGCACAAAGACGGCAACAGTGCCTTAGCTGTCACCGAGATTCAGACAGGTGATGATAGGTGTAAGGATAGCGTACAATCTTATCCAATTTTCTACTATTCAGGGCGTTTTGCATGAGATTTCTGTTCTGCTCACTAATTCAAAATAACTTTGAACTTATTTTAACTTATTAACTTCAATTCAGCCGTGTCGTCGATCCTGTGCACGCGTTGCGGACGGACTGAAGACATGGAGGTCGATCAATAGTTCGCTTATTCTCTTGAATAATGGAGATCGTTTGATAAGGATCATTACATGACAAACCACTAAGAAAACACTATTAACACGATTGTGACAAGATCTCTGTGGTCAATTATATATGTTATTTCCATAAATTTTTCTTACGATAAGATACACCTGCAGCAGAGCTCGAAAAGAGAATAAAACCAAAAAAAACAAATCATTTAAAACGGACGCAATCTTCCATTACTGCTTCTGACATTATTAGTTCTTGTTGACATTATTTACATTTTATTAGTTATTTTTTGTCCACTGAAATGTTTATTGAGTTGATTTATGTGCTTTTGATTAAAGTGCTAACCTAACTTTTTTTACATTTGCGGTTTTTGTTGTTGTTTATTCTAACTCGTGGCGAACTTCATGAACTGAGTTGTTTTTCGTTCATGAACCAATGACTTTGACAGACCCATATATTAATGGTGATATTTTGTGTCTTTACACAATGATCCTGCCAATACCTCAAGTCGATCGTGTGAAATTGTAGTGTTACAGCTGAAATAAACTCAAAGATTCATGCCGAAGAAGTATATTTGTATTGGGTCATCACTCTATCGAAAATATTATAAGCCTTGACGAGATTTTATCCTTTTCTTCAAATGTGTGCGGAATTGGCCATCGTTGACCGTATCGCTCCAATGTCGTTGCTTTTCTTGCCTAAGTCTTTTCTGTTTGTGGGTTTTCCTAGCACGATATTTAAAGCGTATAAAAATTCGCTATGCTATAGTCCGGCTAGCTCTGAGAGCCTCGCTTACTAGAAAGACCGTTGAGGGCGCATCACCATATGGTTGAGTGTAGCGTTGCATATTATAACTGGGGGCTATGCAGAGAATCTAAGTATGTACGACCATGTAGGTTCTGATAACCCCTCGCCTTATGCACCTGTCTGTGTAAATATAAATATATATATATATATATATATATATATTATATATATATATATATATATTAAACACCTATTGCATGGTCATCAGGGCTATAGCGCCCGTCTATTACCTCGAGGGGCCGTGTGTTACCAGAAACACATCGCTATTCCCCGAGGCCGTAGGTCGAGGGGTATAGCGATGTGTTTCTGGTAACACACGGCCACGAGGGAATATAGACAAGCGCTATAGCCCGAATAAAGACAAGGCGATAGGTGTTTTATAACACACCACATGCTCATGTTGTATTGTTTTATAGTTTTTAATGTGTTTTGATATTATGCACCACAACAATCCATTGTAACAAGTTTACTGGGCGATATTTCCACAGTGGTTTCAGCTGTACGTGGTAGTACCACTTTCTTTCAAAAAACATTGTAAGCATACCTAGCAACATCCTTTTCCGTCAATGAGCTGTTCAAGTTCCTACGCTGGTTGAATGTTAGAAAATGTTGGAAAATCTGTTTTAGAGAACGTGTCGTCACGTGTATATATATATATATATATATATATATATATATATATATATATATATATATATATATATATATATATATATATATATATTTATATATAATCCCATGGTATTTTTCTCTGTTTGACGTCATCGTATACGAGTGTTTTTCGCGGAGCCGTACAATTTCGAGCCGAATTGGGATTATATATTGGGATTATATATTTATCACATGAACAGTCTTCTTATTTTTCTTTTGACGCAGAGGAATCAAAATTATTGTAACAAATTGCATGAATTTCGTCGCGATTTGTCTTTTATTTACGCGGATCACTTTCATTTAACGGGTAAAGCGGCCCGTCACCCAGCAGATACTTTCATTCATAAATCCCATTAAGTTCAAATTTTGATACATGGAACGGTATTTCTACCAATCAGACACACGGATTCGGTCACGTGAACGTGTCAATTATTATCTCGCGCTGTCGATGCCAGGCAAGTCGTCTATCGGCGGACATGGCTTTCACCGCGCTAGCGACGGATAGCCATAGTATTTAGAATATTTACGAAATGATTTATGAAGTAAAATGCAACGACACGATCGAAACAGTATTTCTCATTCTTAGAGATGCTGTGGCTTTTGAAAAAATCACACAAGTTTTCGACTTTGGCGAGCGCGAAAGATTCAATTCGATGACCAAAATAGTAGGCCACATCGCTGCCGTCACCGGTCTCCGCCGGTGTAAAATCGTATCCCGATCCCGGTCGTCAATGTTTTCGTCTGACAGACTTTGATGTTTGCAGTGACACATATCTCGCCCTTGGATACATCCTAATTTTATTACTTGACGGAAACTCCGTTCTGATGTGTGTGTTGTCCAAGTCAACTCTCGAAATACATTGGATTCCACGGCACTGCACTGAAGAGTTATCAGCTAGACTACCTTTATGTCTTCGCTACAGCCTAACGCTGAGGGTTTGATTCCGAGCTACATTACGTAATTTTTTTTGTGATGAAGGACATTTATCGTTGTTAGTCGAATGACTTTATGCTTTTGCCTCCTATGTCGCTTTCCCGAAGATTATACTGTACTCATTTATTCAGTTGAACCTACGTTTAGGTGTAGATTTCAGGTTTATCGCCAACCGGGATCGGCAGGTACGACTCGACTGGAGCCTAGCCGCGACGCGACGCGACGTTACAGGGCCATTAAAAACGATCCCCATTCCATTCTCGGTAACAGCTATAGTTTTTGCGGCTCGAAAGTTCGTTGGACATGCCGTCTATGTTTCCATGTGCGGATTTGTCGGGTCACTTTTTTTGTAAAATTGTCATGAGAGCACGGCATCGATCACGACAATCTGTCTGTGTTCGTCGCGTCTCGACGTGCAGCCTATATATAATATATTATATATATATATATATATATATATATATATATATATATATATATATATATATATATATATATATATATATATATAATATATATATATATATATATATATATATATATAATAAATATGAGAACACAATCAAGTGGGCCGCCGCAAGCAGAAACCCCCTGACGCAAATTTTTTTCAATTTTGAGTTATTGATATTTTCAGAAAGTACTGATGCTGCTCTTTCCAAAAATGTAAGTGGTTAGCCCACTTCATGCTCCTATACCCTATAAATCAAGGTTTAAACGACCTTGACCTATGCAAATTTATGCAAATTTATATCTGACTATTTTCATCCACTGTGATCCAATGCATATCTTTCATGTGACATTATGAAATAATTGTCATCTTGGGGATAACCAATTCTGTTTGACTGTGAAACTTGTCACAGTAGGCATTGTGTATGGACACTTACTGTTGGATCAAACCATTTTTCTTTGTGGGGGTGGAAGGAAGACAAAACAGACCTAATTCTAAGTAAAATTCACCTATTTTGAGCTGCTATGGCATCTTTATTCTTTTGTTGAAATGTAAAAACTTGCTCATGACATTTTATTTACAGTGCAGCAGGTATGCTCAATAATAAAGATGACTAATTGCCATGGAGATTGTTGCTAGGCAACACATAGAGTGAATATAATACAGTGTAAAATAGTCATAAATGACTATATTGAAATCATTCCACTTCATATAATTATAAAACAATATGAAATCCTTTTTTCTTATTATGCACAGATACATTTTCACGCTGGAAAATCAGTGGATATACAATGAATTGCAATAAAGTGAATCCCAATGAAACCTTATTTATCATAAAACATATCACATTAGTGAAGCATTGTCAGTGAGACTAGCATGCATAATACTCTTAGAAATCTACTCAGTAGTCAGTGACAAACAATGCATTATCTCATGTTTGCTTACATTTGTTAAAATCTCATTGAATACTTCTCAATGGAGTGTAAACAATAATTTAGTTTTATTTAAGTTCATTTCTAAGGAAATTAAGACTTATAACAATGGCTATTATGCTAATTCACACGAAATTCGGTACTAGGTCCAGTATGAGATACTTTTACTACACCATAAATTTGCTATCAATATTCAGACTACAATTATTCATCTACATACAATTATAGTTGTTACTCCCTCATTGAGAAATACAATTGTGTAGCAGTATACTTCCTCAAATTTAACTTATACCATAAATTGCTCATAATGTGTCAGTATTCACTGCACATTCAATATTTTTCAATATATATACAGAGAATAGTACAGCACTGCAATAACAACTTTTAAACTGTTACTATTGCATATGATACAATACATTGATGTATTGTAGCCATATAAGAAAAGAATAGACAGACAGATTGATAGATGTAAAGATAGATAGATAGACAGACAGATAGATGTTTTACAAACTGCTATTTTTCAAAGTGTTACCACAGCACCATTTATTTACTATGTGTAGCAGTGTTGCAGAAGTATGTGGCCCTGTATGGCTCCCGAACATACCGTAGCACTCTGGTCTGGAGATCCCGATATCTCTCTCTGGACAGACCACCAGCTGGCAGTACTGTGGGTAAAGTATCATCACTTGGTGGCCATGTAACCCCTCTTTTTACTAAATAAACACGTTCCTCAACTCCAGTTACTGATTTTTTCACATACACAGCCCCTGGGTCATCTTTAGTGAATCTAAAGTGATGATAGCCACTGATTCCCCTCAGATTTCTAAGATACTTCTTAAAAAACTCATCCCACTCCCTCCACTGGAAATTCGACTCACTTTCAACATCACCTGATGCATCTGAAGACATGTATGGCCTTGAAGAGTTGACCTTTGAACTTTTATTGACAACATTACACAGTTGTGCCATAGTGTCAACGTCACTCCTCCTGTACAACTGACGGATCTTACCAAATGCCGAGTCACATACACATTTTGTATGGCCAGCTTCCATAAAGTGATATGTGATCTCCTCATGTTTACCTTTGCTACAACGATAAATAAAATAATGCAATAAACTCTTGTTTTTATTTTGACCAGAACAGTTATCTGCATGGAAAGAAGCACATTTTTCACCAAGGCCAAAATTTCTCAGAAAATCATCCAACATACTAATTACGTTATTTGGCCCATGACACTTCTTGTTGTCTGGCTGTATGGTTTGTGATTCGTCAAATAAATAATTCATCTGTAATTTACATGCCTCATTGTGAATACCAAAACAATTAACTTTCATTGGATTGAGAAAATAAAGTGGTCCTACTTGACGTGATTGATGGGGTAAAAGAAAACTCTGAGCAAAATCAAACGTATAGTGTACTTTAGATAAATTATTACAACAGAAATTATAGTGACCTGGCTTAATTAATTCTTTGACAGGCTCATACTCTGCTGTTGCCATTTTTATCAATTCATTACAAAATTCCCTTTCAGACTGTGCACTTAAAATGTGATTACTGAATTCAGTTGTAACAGTCAACTTATCGGATTCACTTGTTGCATACTGAATAGATTGTCTGAAAGCTTCACACTTTGGACAAACATCAGTCCTTGGTTCCATCCGTTTGATATGTGGCACACAGCTACTCCAAATATTGCGGAAAGTTGTCTCACCAACAGCCATGCGTGGAGGGTCACTTTGTTGACAACTCTCTGTATACTTGTCATATACCTCAGCTTTGGTGTCACATGAAGGTAGGTAGATGGGAGGGTGATCATCTCTACCCCTTGGAGCAGCTGGCATTGGTAACCCTTTCTCATCCGCATACCTTATAAGGAATTGTACAACATCCTCAATAACCTACAGATCAAAGAAGGTACAGGAAATGTTACTGAAAGGAACATATCATGCCATGTAAAACTTCCACAAATTCCGGAACTACAAAATGTAATGTATGACAATAAAAAGTCACACTTGGATTGATATAACCTCTAAGATATATCAAAAATTTGTTTGTTTATCATTAGTTCTCAGTTGTTAAGTGAGTGGTTTGTCACTAACAAATAATTACAGAGAAAGACGAATGCAGATACTGGTATTATTTCAATTAAAATTATTGTTTCACAGAAATAGGTGAACTGAAGTTTCATTTGTTGTTACTTGCAGGTGAAAATTCAAATCTGTCCTTGGCCAGAGTAATTTAACTCAGTGTTGTGCATCCCAGTATGCATAGTGTTTTAGAAGATTATCATGAAAATCACTCTACTCATTAATTTTCCTCAATAAAGAGTAGTCTTTGAATGTAGTAAAACACAAAATGCCTTTCATAATACACAGCTGGTAAAATACAACAGACAGTGATGTTTTCTGTCTTATGCAATGAAATCATACATGTTTCAATGTATCAAATTGTAGAATGAGTGAATATTTTAAAAACAAACTACTGACAAAAGTTATTTTTTCACCCTACCCACTCAACTTGCAAGATTTCCAGTGGTATTTAAATCCAGATTTGAATTACTAAATTAACTGAAAGTCTTCCATGTTCAAATTTGTCTTGGAAAAGTCTTAACAATTTACAACAATAGCAACTTACAACAGAAAATATCTACCGGTGAAAAATAAGTGACTGGTTCCAAGAAAGTATTGTACACAATCTTTACCTCAAATGTGTATGTATTGACTGGTTTTCTCCCTTTCAAACCATGTCGTCTTGGTATTACACCATTCTCCTTATAGTGCCTTTTCAAGTTTTTAAATGCAGTTACCCCTGAGGAAAAAGACGTTTAGCTGATGAAATGTATAGTTTCAACATGTATACATAATGTGTTTAAAGATATTGGAAGCCATAATTGATTTCAGTGAGATCATGTGATTGTCAGAGAACACAGAACCACATTTGATTGAAGACTCGCAAGACCTTTATTTATTTTCAAGTGTCATCGAACTTGGACACATACACCTAATTAAAGTTTAAGATTATCGGCTTGGTTTCGTGACAAAACAAAGTATTTCTGGTTTGTGTGGAGTCCGATTATTATAGAGGTCATGTTTGTTTACAAAACGAGGGCCTGCCCCATGACGTCATAACATGAATCCGCGCCGTGTACAGTCAGAGCAAAGCTACTTTTTTTGTTTGATCGTAGCGTCCAGTGAAACTTTATTCCTGTTTTACATATCTGGTTGAAATCATAATCCTTTTATTGTCAAAGAATAACTGATTCATTTGCAGAAAAATCGGGCATGTTTAATAAAAATTCCGTCAGACGAAATTAGACTGGAATTTGGACTTACCGACATAATAACAGTATCGCCAGACCTTCTCACAAACTTTCACGCCGTCGAACTTGTAGATAAAACGTTGACACTCTCGCTTACCACCTCGAACTGTGTCCCCGGAATATGAATTCTCATCAAGCTTTGCCAAGATTAGAATGTCCCGTTGATCTTTGGTAAACTCTGCCATATTCAGTCGATGATGAAAGACGACGTCGAGTTTCAGTTTCCCAAAGCACTCGTCTTTGCAGCCACAACCTTTCTCAAACGTCGCCCGGACGGCAGCTCGGTCAAGATCGACATTTGGCCCAGTATCTCGCAATCCATCAACACCGTTTACCTGTTGGTTGTCGTTAAAAAGGCTTGCTAGTTGACTTGCCTCAGAAATATCGACACTTCCATCATCGTCGTCATCATCGTCATCTTCAGACGTAACCTCCAGACTGGCATCTGGTGGTGTCAATATCGACACACTTGACAACTGAGAGTTGGCAATATCGGCGTTCTCCGATTCCGGGCAGTAAACAGATGAAATTTCATCGTGTCTGTCCTGGAGTAGCTGTACTAGCTCTCCATCAAGGTCAGGATCAATTGGGATGTCAGACATACTAAAATCAAGCTGTTTCAGTCGCAGACAAAACAAACAATGCGTCCTCGGCAGCGCGAAGGTGACAGACTGAGCCCTGGAAATGGCCCGGGCGGTGAACTTTAGTCACGCTAAGGTCACATGGGAAAACTAAAAGGTCACATCGGAACGGCGCCAAGTTTACAAATTTGGAAAATTCGTTTTTCTCAGCAACTAAAATAGATAATATTAGAACACACAACATGTGACAATAACTTATTTTATTTCTACCTAAAAATTTTGTCAAAAATATTCTGAAATTCGTTGTTTCAGCATCGTTTTCATAGGGCGGTAAATTTTACACTGCGTTATCAGTGTAATCTGACACGTAAACTTTAGATAATTTGCATCAGGGGTGTTTCTGCTTGCGGCGGCCCATTAGTATGTTTGGTACCTATTACTCGAGTTTCACGCATACACGCGATCCTGAGATTTTAAGTGACAGACAGTCACTTGAAATCTCAGGACAAACCATTTAATATATCATGGTCAATCCTATCAAAAGCAAGCAGTTACTCAAATGTGTCAAAGAAATGCAACCTTTGCCTTACAGAGTAGCTATTCATAATCAATGTAGATAAATGTAGCCTTTTAAACAAGCGTTCGGAGTTGGTCTCCAAGTGCCGACACGAAAACAAATTTTACTTGTCAAATTTCAATCCAACCCACAACACCAAATGGTTTGACCCCAACCTGACACTTATATGTAAGCACCTGAAGCAAATTTCACACAATAAAATCTACCTATCTGACGATCGCGTGCATGCGTGATACTCGAGTAATAGGTACCAAACATACTTGATGTGTTCTCATATTTATTGTAATATTGCTCTGCATCCCTGCATCGAGCACTTTACCCCTCTGAGAAGATACAAACACGTTTTGGTATATATATATATATATATATATATATATATATATATATATATAATATATATATATATATATATATATCTTTCCATATGCAGCTGATTAACAGCATAAATATGGCAGGCGTCTGTGCAGTAAAACTTAGTTTATCAGGATTACAAACTTTAACTAATCCGTGTCCCCCGACTTCTGCTCATTGTGCAGGGTGGCGCCAATGGTTGTAATTCCGTTTGAAGTTCCTTTACATGTATGTTAAGGCATCCTTTAAAGGCAAGAGGAGCCTTTTAATACCCCCTATCTCCCTGGGCATTCATAATGTAACATGAGTGGCACATGGTAGTAGCGTCAACGAATGCTCCCGGAAATCTGGATCTTTCAAGAACAATGGTGTACATTAAAGCACTGTTCCAACATATTACGTATTGTGAAAACTTGTGGCATCACCTTGTTGGCAAAATTCTCTCATTTTTCCCCATTTTAAGTTGGTTTTTCATGCCAAAACTGATTCGATGCTGTGTTTGAAGCGTCCAAAGAACAATAGACGAAACATTCAAACAGCTGCCAATCACGAGGGGACGCGCAAAGGTGCAAATGGATGGGTGATGTGTGTATGTTGACCTGCAGTACGTTATTTTACGATAGATCTCTTTTGGAAGTATGCCGTGGCCTAGCCCTGCGTACGATACCATGTGTTCCCTGCGTTATACGGCCTCCCACCATAGCTCTGTGTGGCAGGGCTGTGGTGGGAGGCCGCATAACGCCGGTAACACAGAGCCCTTCCACGCAGAGCTACCTCCTACCACAGCTCTACTGATTGCCATGGACCACGGTCGATCCCTCCACAAAGGGACCGTACATGGACAAAACCGGCAACATGCCGATCCATTTTGGATCGAGAACAAAAAACTACTTTTCTAACTACTCTCAGCCGAAATCAACTCGATTCCGATCCATGCCTACACATGGAGCTACCAAAGTAAGTAATAGCTCCATGGCCTACCCAAATCACTCAACTACTCACAGGCGGCAAAATTGCTCTTGCTGGCAATGCACGGTCAAAGGCCATGCAGTGGCCGACTATTGGATACGTTTATGTGACGATTATGCAGGTGCCCATAAGCTGCATTATTTCCGGTCGGGTCGGGGTGATGAAACTAAATCGCGACTGATTCATCTTTGTCAGAGTTGTTCAAAAATGAGAAACTTGCTATAGATTAGCATCAAATGTTTTTGAAATCTTAATCAACTTTACTTTCTCAACCAGGGCACAACATTACCTTTTTTGACTTTCATAGTAATGTAATAAAGGGAACGCGGCACACATCGCCTACACTATTTTTTGTTCTCTGTGTTCGTGTTTGACTTTCTGTGTTTGGCTATAGGTGTAGATATAAGCCATGGCGAGACGTAGCCGTAATCTGGCTGTCGAATGAAAGGTGATCCTTGACGCTACGTTTCGAAACCAGTGTGTGGTCTCTTCCTCAGTCGCTTTTTGATACTTGTTCTCCTTGGATTTTTTTTCACTGTTTGTGGTTTAAAACTTGGCAGTGTTTTGTTCATCCAGTAGGAGGCTAGAATACTTATATTTGGGTCAGTTTGTTGTGTTTCATTTGTTTGTAGAAATTGTTGTTCAATTCGAATGTGTTGTTTTTCAGAATACTGTTTAGCATTATTAAACAGATATTTTGTTGATGGCTTATGAATATTTGTTTGTTCATTGTTTGTTTTCGTTTCGCTGTTTAACGCTTTGCCGACTGCCCTCATGGCGTGATCGTGTTGTGTGCTTGTGTACATAGATACTGCGTCTTAACTAATGTGGCTAAGATAGCATTGTTCGGAAACTGGACTGAGTCCATTTTCCGGCTGAAGTCTGTAATGTCTTTTATATGTTTTGTTGTTTTTTCACGATTTGCTTGGGGAAGTGGTCTAGAAATTCGCATACCTGATATGTTTGACTTGAGCATCGGCTTATTATCGGACGACCTGTGAAGTTCGTGTCCGTTGGTGGCGCTTTGTGTAATTTTGGTATAAGTACCAGCGTGGTGTTGGCGTATTAGTGTAGAATGGATTTATATATTTATAAGTATGGTGGGCGATGTGTTTCTTGTTGTTCATTTCGGGTGTTTGTTGGTTTATTTTTCTACTGTTTATTTTGTGTCATCTGTTGCTAATTTTGTGTAGTAGTTTGAGTCGCCGAGTTGTCTTTCACACTATCTTATGTAATCTATTGTGTTCATGATTGCTGTCCCTATTCCCTTGTCGAGTGGCTTAATAGTGCATCTCCAATAGTGAGTTTAGTGTTTTGATTGCTTTGCGTTCAGCACATGTCATGTTGTCTTTTTGTGTTGAAGAATGAAATTTAACGGTAGCGCTAATTTTCCCGGTTTGTGTTATTCGATGCTGATAGGGCCCATGTTGATTTGTGTTGGATTTGATGTTCCTTGGTTTATTTATGGCACATAATGTTTTGGAGACTCATTATTCGAGTAAACTTGTTTGCGTCTTTCAACAGTGATTCTTTTATGGTGTCAGAATAAATTTGTGCCTTTTGTTGAGTGCATTTGTGTTAGTTCGATTGTGTGATGATAGATTTTTATGACTCTGAGATTGTTGTTGGATTTTGTCTGTAGTTTGTTTATTATGGTATGGCGTTTTATTGTGTTTCTTTTCTTGTTTCGTTTCTTGTGTCTGGTTTTCTTTTTTGGTTGTATTTTCTGTTTTTGTGTTTCATAGTGTATCGTTCTTGTTATATATGTTTAACCATAGTGCTACGGTAGTTCTCTTTTTGGAGAGTGTGGTGGCCTTGAGAAAGGCCGTTTGCGTTTGGTGTTGTTGAGGCTTTTGTTTTAAGTGCGTACCTGTGGACGTTTCTGTCTAGATTGTTGTTTCGCCTTCTTCTTTGCTGATTCGATGAATCTGGTGAGAAGGTGCTTGGTTTTCGTCTTTTCGGCTTTGTGTGGCTGATCTTCGATATCTTGTTTCAGGCTTGTGATGTGAGTTTCGATGTGTGTCGGACTGGATTAGGTTAGCCTGGAATCAGACTTCCTTCGTCAGATGATGTTACGCCGATAAGTTCAATGTCGCTTATGCATGGTTGTGTTGGATTGTGTGATCTCTCTATTGTTGTAAGTTGTTGTTGATTAGTTCATTTGGAGCGCTGTAATTGGCTCAAAATTCTGTGTTCCCATTGATTAATTTGTGTGATTTCAGAATCTTGGTGGATCCTATAAAAACGTTGAGGAAGTAGTGTTGCCATAGTAAGATGGTTACAGTGGTTAAATGTATTTTGGCTTATTTGGCTTGAAGTCTGTAGTCCTAGTCCTAGGATTCATTTAATTCGCAGATTAATAGACTATTATGTTCTTCCTCGATTGTCTGTGGCTGATTTTGCTATCCCGATATCGATATTGCGTTCGTATTCCAGGTGTCTTGAAACCAACGTCATGGTGATTCACTGAAATAGATTTCGGACTACTAACGAGTAGTCAGCAAATTTTACAGAAACTAGCAACAATAATTACATGTGTGGTCATTTTACCGTCTTTCGCCTAAGCGGGTTTGCTTGGCGGAAGTAGTATATAACGATCTGAGTGAGATCATAATCTTACACTGTTCCGAGTGTCCTGGACATTTTTTTTAATATACAATAAATTGATCCTATCAAAATTACTCTTTTTTACATTGCTTGGATATGGATATTTTTCTATACTTTTTGACTTTTGATTTGAAGTTTGTTGACTCTCCATTAGCGGCAGCACATGTAAGGGTACAACCGTCATGTGCAGACTGGAGTGTGAATGTAAATTTGTCGGGAAGTTGTTTAACAGACAGTGTTGGCTGTTAAAGTGATATTTTGAAGAACTTAAGACATTTGTTGTGTTGACATCTGGAAAGAGACGAGATGGAAGAAATTTGATGGTTGGAAAAATTTGTTTTCAGTAGTAGTGGTAGTATTGCGCTCGTAGTTAGGGGAATTACGAGTTGAGAGGTACCAGTCTGGATCGTAATGACTTTAAGTAACTGAAGCTGACACACCAAGATATAGATTTAACACAACCTTGTAACTTTATTGCAAGATGGCGACCGTAACGTTCACTGTCAACGGTCTGATCTCAAGTCTCAGTCTAAACTCTCTACAAAGTTAAATACATCTTCAAACTTACATAATTACAAAAGTTATCACGTGGTAATTTTCCCGCCAGTCTTTGATTGATTCTTAAGATTAAATAAGATCACACCATGGAATATCCCGTTCTCGATTGTTCTCAATGAAATCTTAACCAATAATTAATTAAACTATCACACTATCTCTTATCTGCTTCTCGTACGATCTGAGTCAATGACCTTAACACGTCCTTGGCCACGTGAGGGACGCTTCGAGATAGGGAGGGGCGTTACAGTAGTATTTCTTGAGTTAGTTTCACCAATTCTTTTCAACAGCCGTCTTTTCTCGCTTATCTCAAGTTCGTTGTCGTGTTGAAGATGCGTTCTCATTTGTTTACACCTGATACAATATTTGGTGAAGCGGCACTCCGACTTAAAATATAGCCTTCTTAGATTTACAAATGATTTCCATAAATAATGGTTTAGATTCTCAGCCTGAATATCGGCTTTCAAATCAGTATTTGACATCGGTTGGCCAAATGACTTTTACTAATTTGGCGATCGTAGAACAAATAGCGTCGGACTTCGCACGATCTATGTAACGGTTGTAGGAAATGGTGTAAACTCTATGACTCACGCTGATCGTGTCGTTGTTTCCTTATATTAGCTCGTTTTGAAATCAAGATATCCGAGTGAAATTATTTTCACAAAACTTCATTTTATTCACAGCCTTCATAGTTAGCCAATATTAATAATGAAGAGTCACAGATAATGTTTCACAGAGTTGACACCGTTACAGTGTATACCAGCAATATTGAAGTTTAAACATCAAAAACTTAAGTGATTTGTTTATCTAGTCAAAATGTGATTTGAACCCTGGTTTTAATTAATGATTATCAAAGAGGTTGGTTCAAAGTGTCATCAGAGAAAATGTGAGCAAACATTTGAAGGTTTGTGAAGTTGTTTCGAGGCGCATCTGTCCTTAAATACGACGGGATTCTTAAAGGTGAAATAAAAAGATTAAAAAAAACAGCCGAAAAGCTATCTTGCTCCGCGTATTAAGTATGTATAAGAAGATTAGAGACAAAAAGTGCAAAGAAAACGTCTGAAAACAACCTTTTCGTTTCGCAAAAAAAACCCCATAAAACAAAACAATCTGTAAGTCTGACCCACTGAGAATCAGGTTTTTAATCGATTTCTCAACGTCGCCGTCAGATGGCGTCCAGGACGTCATATGAGCAAAGCAAAATGTCGCTCAGTGACAGCGAGAACGGTGCAGACTGTTCAGACCTCGAAGACTTAGCCAGAATACAACGGTATTCTGGCATAAAACTATCAATATTTCATTCTTTTCTATCAATTCAATATGAAAGACCACGTTTAAAATAAAAAGCGCACAACTCTGTTAATGACTCCTACACATGCTCACACAAGTTACTATACATTTCCATGACGACCCCAGATATAGCCACGGTCTACTTAACAAATGTGCAATCACTAGAATTCACCGGAAATATCCACGCAGATATAACGGAAAACTTTTTTACGAGATCATCGTTCATGAGAATAGTACCGTTATAGTAAAATGCCAGCAAGTATGTTATAAGGAAAAGTCGAAAACATGATTTTTTGAAGGATTGCATTTCCCGAATTTGAAAATTTTAGCAACAGATTTCGTGACAATTCTTTAGTAAATATAACAACTGCTGTTTATCTTTCATTGGCGGCTAAAGCTACTAGTTGAGGCTTAAAAACCGAATCGTAAGGCTGCGGCAAAACCCTAAACTAAGTTATGAACAGCGGGTATGTAAGGTGTTTGTCACGTGACCTCGGGCTGTTAATTGACACACTGGCACACGGTCCCTTCACAACCATGACTGGCAACAGTGCCCTACCTATCGCAAAACTACCAAAACACACATATTCTCTAAACAAACTAAACAGCAGAAACCCACCAACTTTACTTGACTTTGCCTGTTCTTTGGCTCAAGGTTCAACGCATATTCTGCCGATTTTCCACCTTGGAAACACACTGGTTAACGTTCAACAAAGTGTCCGTCACAACTTGCGGTACAGAATCAGATAGAAATATATAGTAACTTGGTGTGAGCATGTGTAGGGAGTCATTAACACAGTTGTGCGCTTTTTATTTTAAACCTGGTCTTTCAACCGACTTCGATAATTTTCATATCCCACGTCAATTTCAACAGTGTAATTTTGGATTAAGATGTGAAAGATGTGATGTGTGAAAGGTGATATAAATAGCTTTTCAATCTTAGGGATGTGTAAATGAGGTTAGGAATTAACTCCAAACTATGATGTTCCCTCCGAGTATTCGGCCGTGTGCCGGGGGGGGGTGTTTTGCTCCCCCAATCAAAACAGCTCCGCAGGAGCATTAAAAGTTCCCGAGTTGGTCAAATTGTCCTGTGTTTTTCTCTTAAAATTCAAATAAATCAACCTGCTTTGAAGCTCAAGCTTAAAATCAAGCATATAATAAGTTCAAGTTTAAAGTCAAGCATATAATTGACCTTTTCTCAACATAAAGCCGTCCGACAGGTCAGTTTTTGGGAAAAAGCATCCAGAGGCTAGAAAACTTTAAAGGGACATTAGCTGTCTGTGGCATGCTTTCAGTATTCTGCTTCTGTATATCAACTACCGTGGCTGACCATTATCCGTTTGTCATGCTGAAATTTTGAGTATTCTTTTTGTCATCACAGCTTGTATGTCTGTAGTGATCATTGTTTATTGATTACAAATGAATTCTAGTCCGGACTTTAATACAATTTTCAGCATAAACAATGTAGACGAAACTCATATAGGTTGTGTTGATATGCTAAAAACTTGGTATTAAATTTCAGTTTAGGGATTCAATGCAGAAAGTTTAATAAAAACAACAAAATAAAAGTTCTGAAAAAAATAGCCAAAAGATGCAGCTAGTGGAGCTTTAAGGTATTATACGTTTCAATGAAGGACTTAAACTTTTGCTCATGCTTTCCTCAAGGAATGTTTTAATCACACTCTTTGAAAATCAAGTATAAACTTTGGAGGTCACCGTGAAAATTTTCTACTAGAGAAATTAAAGATTTACCCAAGATGTACCGATTTTTCAATTCATATGCAGCTCTATATCCAGGTAAACTTCAAGGTAGTATGCGTCTCAATGAAAAACTTAAACATTTGCTCAAAATTCCCTCAAGGAATTTTTTTAACCACTCTCTCTCAAAATCAAGAATTAAAATTGGAGGGCACCATGCAATTTTTGGTTCCAGAGAAACTAATTATCCGAGATTTCCCGATATTGCAAATTTAAACCGCCAACTCTGTGTTGACACTATGGAGAAAAATAACAAAGACGGTGAAAAAGTTTTAATATAGCGAGAGATTTTAAATGAACGCCTCCACCCACGGTACATAAGAATGAATTTTAAAAGTTTGAAAGTCCCGAGGCGCTTTCTACCTTAGTCCTATCAAAACATTAAGAGTGTAACATGCTTTCTATTAAACTGTCGGGTATTCGATGCAGGGACGCTTGTAAATGCCCTACGACTATCTATTTCGGAAAACCACCGCCTTGCTGTCTCTCTCCTCAGACTAATATAGATTAAAATGGGCTTTTATTTTTCTAACTTGAAAACGGTCGACATCCCAAATAAAGCTGAAAACAAGTATGGCGTGTATAGGACAGAAAACTCCAATGTCATACCCTTTCTTTTGCACTCTCTCCCTCAGAAAGGTTTCTTTCTCTTATGAAACACGAGTCCGCTATTTTATTGCAATTGTCGGGCTCGTGTCGCAAGGCCTGGCAACGTCAGAAGGAGGTGGGGAACGGAAGGGTTTCACATATAAGGTTTTCACACCGTTTGGTACGACACGAATTACAAATATTTAGCAATTTTTTTACTAACCATTGGCAATTTTTGGTCAAAATCATCATAATAGATGTCTCAACAGCTAAATTGTCCACAAAAGTTGATGACCTTAGTTCAATCCGGGTCATCAAGCTCACAACTTGGCCGAACTTTTACATCCTTAGAAAGAGAGAGGCCCGACGTTATTTCAATGACTTTATTCCAACGCTCCGTATTACGCACCATAAGCGATGATTTCACGGTGTGCTCAGGGCGCGCAAGAGGGCCTTTTGAGGTCATTCCATAAACCGTGTTACATCATACAGTGACGATCATATGGAAATCCTGTCACGACATGCGACATGCGACCTGCGACTTCAAAACTTCGACCTGCGTCCTGCGTGTTTGTCAAACTGCAACCTGCGACTTCCGGGTGCTCTGGCCTAGCTGCCACCTGCGAGTTTGAAACTGCAACCTGCGAGATCACCACCTGATCCATGATTTTAGGTATTTGGTGTTTATTGAGAGTATGAAAAGCAGTCACAAGTAATATCAGTGATAGATGGTGTCATTTAGGAAAGAGATGAGCTTCGATGACACAGCTGTGTTGGCTTACGTGTTGTTCGGTTGCTTTTAAACTTTGAAAGTCGGTTTCAAAGGGACAATGCTCAACTGATCACCAATTTTCATGAATAAAGTTTGTTTTGATAGGCCTACTTCAACAAGCATGTTGTTTTCTAAAGTGGTGGCTATTTCACAGATCGAAATGACCTAGATTAGGCCTAAAGAAGTATTCTTTGGTTGTTGTACGCCTACTTCGATTCGGTGATCATGCACCCCACCCAGCCCCAGACATTATTTATCTCACAGTTTGTAAGTCGCAGATCGACTGTGGACCTGCCTGCGAGATGTGACTGTGACTATGACGTAACTGCGACTCAATATAAAGGAAAATGAGGGTAACTCCACACATCGGCTCTACCAAGTTTGTTTAATATTACGATATGGTGAATAAAATGATCATTGCATCAAACATCCAGTCATGTTTCTCCATATCATTAAACCACATCGATCGATTCAATATACCGCATCACTATCAAAGGTAGAAAACGATGTGTAAAGTTGCTCTCATGTCGCAGTTGTGAAGTCGCAGGTCGCTGTTGTGAAGTCGCAGGTATATACACCTAGGTCTAAATGCCGAAGTCGCAGGTCGCATGTCGCATGTCGTGACCGGATTTCCATACGATCAGAATACCATTCACGTTCACTATGATGTCGAGGCTACGACACCCGTGCGAGCGCCTTGAAGCAATCAAGGTACTCAAGGCAATGCTGGAAAATCTTTACTGCCAGCGACGCTGGCTGATGATCGACATGGCCGAAGTATTCGAATCCCCTTCCCGGTCACGCACGCTAAGGCGACTGCGTCCACAGACGCAGGAACTTCTCGACTCCCTAAACTGGGACATGATGTCATCCAAGGGGTGTTGGAGATACTTCGCCGGTCATGGCCTGACACTGAAGCGTTATAGATCTGATCATCAGATGATCAAAAACCATACGGCCCTTTTCAGGGCCACCACTTCCTTCAAAAGAGATCATCTGTTTAATAATATTAAAATTCTACACCTTACCTCTGACACTCACAGAAAACTGTACTTGTTCACGTGTCCTACACAGAGTACATGCACACATTCTCACAAAGTGGCGCATTCATGTCACACATTTTGCTACTTTTTGCGGTCAGTGTTCTAAACCACAGCATGCAGCGCTGCGACATTGAAGTGCCGGCGATGCAGGATTGTGACGCTCTATATTTATTAAAATTTACATAACGTTATATTTCAAAAAATAGTACTCTAAACTACTGTAACTATGAAAAATACAATTATTATATATGTTACAGAAGGGACTGTGTTTTCGTACAATCCACTTGACTGTCAACAAACAACTTGCATTTCTAAAAGCCAAGCACGACTGAGGTCTGATTTTTTTGGCCTACATTCCAATTTTACTTTAAAATTATGACTGAATTGAACATGCGATCATAAATGATACAAAATGTAATGCCAGTGTCACAGTTAAAAGTAATAGATAAGGAAAGAGAAAACAAGGGACAGGCCTGTTTATAATTACCTCTCGCCGACGTTTCTTCATGGAAAGTAGTGCGCGGTCGTTCGATATCGTACACCTCTCCGATCTAGCTGGAGAACTTACCTTAGGAGGAGCCTTCAAATGTTCCTGATCAGTAGGAAAGCTAAAAAAGCTCGTCCTGACCCTCTACCGTTATTGCAATTAAATGCAAGGATAGACCATCGTTTCTGTTTACATATGGCTAACAAAGAGCCAACAACTATTATCTATTTACATACAAGAAAAGATAATACACTCAGCTAGACCGCCGCCGTGAATAGCCAGCACATAACTTGTGTTTGACATGAATTGCGTCACTAACCACAGAACCGGAAGTAAGGATTTTTACGGGTATTTCAAATTGCGTTTTGTGGAAGGGTCTGACACCCAACTACAGTTTCGAGAAATGTGATTAATATTCGCATTGCCTACAATGCAAAGTATGAATATTTTATTAGGGGTTTAGATGTTTATCAAGTTTAAGGTGATATAAAATCCTATCATTGATCATACTAACTAGAACGGCTTCGTAGAACAGCTGATATGAAAAAATGTTTGGAGATAGAGAATAATCCTTTGTTTAAAGTGACATAGTATATGCTACTGATATCTGCTAATATATCATGGATCCACAATAAAATGAGTGTACAGATAATTTCAAAAGACTGCCATTCAATATAAAATACCTGCATTAAAAAAAGACATAATAATCATGTACGTTTAAACTGTATGTAAAACCATTAACCATGATTAAAATCTAGTTTTGCTGCATTTTAATAGATTTCATTGAGATTGAGAACGACACTCATTAAGTTACATTTAAGAAGGTACTTATTGCATAACACGATTCAGAACTTATTTAGTTTGGTCTTATATTTTTCACATTTCTCAAAAGTGTTAGGAGCTCTTAAGCTAAATGATACAATATTACAAATTACTTATAAAAACAAGTGTATAACGTGCAAAATACTATAAAGCAGATGAGCTTACGCAGATTAACTGACATAAGTTAACCATCCAATCATCCCAAACTAGTTCCGATCGTGCTGCATCAAATTGTGAGAGACTTTAAAAGGCTGCGTTTTAGTCAGGCAAATCTCCATAACCTCATCATTAATTGGATCTGTACTTTTAGAACAGTCGATAATTGTCAAAATTTCAAATTAAGAGAAAGGTATCGCCCTGAATTAGTGATTCTGATATTTCATTTCTTGCTGAAAATGCAAGTGTGCATTCAAAAAAAATAATCATTGAC
The DNA here is from genome assembly GCF_041260155.1 of Ptychodera flava. Classification (NCBI taxonomy): domain Eukaryota; kingdom Metazoa; phylum Hemichordata; class Enteropneusta; family Ptychoderidae; genus Ptychodera; species Ptychodera flava. Next base: position 122,002 of record NW_027248418.1, read on the forward strand.
AATCAGTAATAGTTTATTTATATAAGCTTATATGTTTATATTTAAGTTCACCACTTTTAGAGATACAAGTCTTAAATGAATCCCTCATTTTGGATGTTTAATTTACTCTACTTGTATTGACGAGATATTTTCTTCCGCGCAATCAGTTCTCGATGAGATACCTAAACAAACGCTAAAATGAGTATTGTCGCTTGAGGGCATCCTCCATGCATGCGTTATAGTTGTTGTTTTAGGAGATTTTGGAGTTAAAAAGTTAATCCTCACAAATGTCACCATTGCCACAAAACATACAAATAAGTAACTGGTCATCGAAATATTGTATGTACACGTTTACAAGTTGAATGTTATCAGAAAGCAAATGATAACATGTGATGGCTAGTTCACACTACTGTACGCAATGTAACCGTTGAAGTCGATATGTGCACCGACCGAGTAGAAGCAATGAAAATAGACTGATGGGATTTGCCGTCGATTCTTGACGACATTTTATTGGTGGATAATTATCAGAATTGGCTGTCCTCTTCCACAAGATTTCACTAAACGCTGGCTTACCTCGAAATTGATTTCCTAGTCGGTATGAAACATATGCTGTGAGTGATAGATTATAAAGTTATGTTAAAAATACATCGTAGTGTTATGCACTTTAATTCACGGTCTATGACTTAAGGTACCGGCTTAAAATCGTAATGCTCTCAGTAACTGACGCTGCTGCACCATGTTGCCAATTGCAAGCACATATTTACATTTTTATTACTGGACAGCAACGATAAAAACCCAGCTTCAAAGTCTCCCTTCCACTCTCAATTTTTTAAAGAAATAGTACAAATTGAATACCTTCCGATTATACATAATAAATTGCTCGGAATACAGTTTAATTAACACAGATAAGTCCGAAATAGTGACAGAAGGAAATGTTGAACCTGTATAAAATTATGCATTGTATGTTAATTTATTGAGCCAACTGATCTTTGTCACTTCGTAACTCATTTTAACTTACCAACACTGACAAATTGTGTATCAACTAGTACTTACTGTCACGAAAACATGGTGCACACTGAACACTACACAAATGTATACACACATTATTGTATAATATCATGCGATAAAGATATAGCACAATTAAACATAAATTTTTACGTTTATTGTATCCCTATCAATAAAATTAAATAATGCTCCGGGAATTTAGAAACTGCTGCTTTCATATTGATTTTACTTCTGTTAAAGATCACTTCCACTTCACTCTACCGTTCATCAAGGGTAACTGAACAAGAGTCGTAGTTTTGTCCAAGGATGTGTAAGCCAACTTTACAATACTCGGAATATTTAACTTAAGTAGCGGTCATGTAATGTGCATACACAGTGTAGACTTCGCAATAATGACATTAATCCTTCAAAGCTATATGTTGCAACATCGCATCGTTGATGAAGAGCGGAAATTGATATATGAGAAAGAATAACTCAGAGTCGTGTTGTTGTAATTTCCGCTGGTTCTTTGCCACGCAAAACGTCTTGGCATAAAAGACGAAAGTTTAACCGATCGAAAAACGGGCATCTTATTCAATCAAATTTGTCAATCGACCTCCACCTATCGATCCTGTACGTGTTAAGTGTACGAGTCAATATCAATTCCAGGTTCACGCACAACAAACATAAATTATTCACGTCGGACGTCGATTGGCGCGTTGGAATACGTACATTAGTGCATGAGGTGTTTTCACCGTACGTGGTGAAAACCGATTTCACCGATTGCAGCAGTGTGTCGCTTGGCGCCGGATGCGAACCCCGATCGACGCCGACAGTGTCTGCGACCTAAAAATTACCACAACAAGTCAACATAATGGTATACAAAAGCACAATCTGCTATGCTCGATTAGAACTTATACGCTTTTATTAAATTTGCTGAAGCTTGAACTGTGATCCCGACGTACTTAACTGGCAAACGTTTAACTTATGTGGTCAAGATAGCGGTCGAAAGTCCGTAAGGGGATTGGCCGGCACAAACCATGTGTTCTAGGCTAATCCCCCTGAAACACGGAGCAAAAGCAAAGAGCAAACAAAACTACTGATCAGGTAAAACAAAAGACTACAATGTTTATGGAAATGACACTACCCGACATCTCTGACTTGACTTACAGTTTAAGTTGCGTGTCGAAGACATGAGTGACACCTTCAGTCAATGCCTGATGAATAGTAAACACGTATTACCTGGTCATATGGGCTATAGCGCCCGTCTATTACCCCGAGGGGCCGTGTGTACCAGAAACACATCGTTATTCCATTCCTACGGTGGAAATTACCGCTGCCGCTGAATCAAGTGTACGCTTTGACGTAGCTGCATGCACCAGTCTTGTACTGCCGGATGTGACTGCCTATCTGACGAATAGTCCCGCTTGACAAGCCAGGAGTTCGTCATGCTTGTTGAACATATTCAAGCTCGTTCAACCAATGCGAGAACATCGATTTAATATTTCGATCGAAAAAAAAATAAGATTTTATTTACTCCAGCTATTACTAAATACGTTTGTTAGGAAGCGTAGCATATTTAAGCCGTACTGGAATCCGAAATCTTAAACATAAGTGTAGATTATAAATATTCAATCGAACGAGCCTGTTATGGGTCACCCACTGTACGCTAAAAGGTACGCCACAACGGGCATGCATGTTTCAGACTATACTGTGGACGAACATGTTAAATGTTAAAGGTTGTCAATTTCTGCTGCCAAAAAAGGCTAGTCACACCTGTGGTTTTCACATTTTTAGGAGAGAATTTTGTATTTGCAGTCTTTTCGAGTTGACATACTCAGTATCCTGTTTGTGTACGGAGTTGTGAAATGTCATGTTACAGATGTACGGGCGTACGCGATTGAGGGTTTGAGCACAGAGACTAGTTGGCTAGCCTTAGCTTATTTCTTCGTACCGTGGTGTCGCTGGATGGTGGTATATATATATATATATATATATATATATATATATATATTATATATATATATAATATATATATATATATATATATATATATATATATATATATATATATATATATATCATCGGTTTATTGACCAAAACTATGAATTGAATCCATCTAAATCTAAAGTGAATCAAAACCTTTTTAATAAAAAAGCCTTCTGTAGCCAATTTTCTGGCAATGAAGTCGTAAGACTTCGTCACATTGTCTTGTCAGGGGTCGCTTTACCATTTCACGCATAAAGTCGAAGGACTGAAACCTCTCCTCCCATTTGTAAACACGTATGGAAACCACACTTAACTCAAGAGCAATAGTGATATTTGCAGAGCAATCGTCGATTGACAGTCAGTTCACTAACACCTCAACTAAGGTATCTTTTCATATGTAAATGATTTCGAACTACAGCGTTTGTGCCGGGAATCTTGGCATGTCAGAAAACAAACCCAGGTTATCTTGTATTACATTATTTCCCAATTAGTGTTTAGAAATTTCGTTTGGATTTGAAGCAAAAAAGTACAAAAATCAGATGAATTTCCAAAACTCGGACAGGAAATCTCGTAAATTTCTAGGACGTAGTGAAGTTTGACCCTTATGGCGATCGGAACTGCGTCGCGTCGGTTATCGTCATAATCGATAGTACATGCACACATGAATACGTCGTACGCTCTATTTTAGTCACGAACAAATTAGAGGAAGTCAACAAAAACGGTTTATTAGGAGACTCATTGAGGTACAAAAGACACTCCATTGGAAATTATACGTGGATACCTTACCGCTTCACACCCGTGCCGGGGTATTGGACATTTCTTGATTTTTCATTCTGCGTTTAGCATCAAAAGTTTGGCAATGGCGACGCGGTTCTATTTTACAAGTGGTATAGCCACAAACTAATGACGTCTAAGATGAGCGTACTTAAGGGAATGAGGTCAAAGGCCATGCCTCCTCTCTCACTTCATAGCAGCTATTAGACAGCTGCTGACGGAGAATTTAATGTGCATCACGCTGCTTCAGCCCTCGCAGATTTCAACGCATACCTTTTTTCAAGAGCACATTGTCAGTGTTAACATACAAGAGCGATATGAGAAATTTACTGCTGAGTCCTGCCCCAACGGTTGGGTCTAACGGTTATCACTGTTAACACTAGCTGAAATGCAAAGAGGTGCATTTAAACTAACCAATAAAGAATGACCGGTGGATGAAAATGTAAGTAACGTTCAATGCAATATGCACAGAGACGGCGACAGTGCCCTAGCTGTCACCGATCTCCAGACAGGAGATGACAGGCGTAAGGATAGCGTACAATCTTGCCCAAATAATTTACTATTCAATTCTTTTTGCATGAGATTTCTGTTCTGATCAAGAATTTAAACTAACTTCAAACAAAATTTAACTTATTAATTTCAATTGGCCGTATCGGTCGATTCCGTAAACTCGTGGCGGACGGACACGACCTATCAAAAGTCCGCTTACCCTCTGTTGGCGAATTCAATGATGAGGTTTGTTTGATAAGGAAACGGAACACGGGACACGGAAGGGACACTGTTTGACTGTATACCTTCATTGTCGTTGTTTTTGTGCCTAAGTCTTCTCTCCATGTGGGTTTTCCTTGCACGATATTTTTAAGCGCGTAAAAATTCGCTACGCTATGGTCAGGCTGGCTATGTTGGCCTCGCTTGCTAGAAAGACCGTTGAGGGCGCATAATCATACGGTTCAGGAAAGAGCTGCATAGCGAACGAGGGGCTGTGCAGTAGAATCTTGGGATGGACGACCATGCAGATTATGATAACGCCTCGCCTAATGCACGATGCTGCGTCAAAAAATGTCTGGAGTTATTACCTTCATGTTTATATACACACGTGTTGACAAGCGTGTACAGATGGACTCTCAATCGTTTGTCTTGTTGAGGTCATCTCACATTAACAAAGCTGCAACTTGAGTAGGGCATAGGTTGACAGGCGACAGTTGTAATCGCAACGGAAATGGCTGAGACCCAAGTACTCTAACTAAATGCCCTGGTGACTAGTTTACGGAACGGTTATAGTTTGATGTTGACCAAACTTTAGTAACTTATTTTGTTGATCAACAGGGCTATGTGCTCATATTCAAAATACTAGTATTCAAGATAAAACGAATATTGTCGTAAAATACTGATGTACCGACTTTTTAATGTAGTAAACAAAGGCGGAAGTGACACTGATCAGTATTGTGTCGTTCAAACATCACCAGGAAACTGTTTTTAAATGTTCCTGTCAATATGAATATAAATATCAAATTGAACCTAATTTTACAATAGTGCAGGTGCCCCTTTTGTTTTATGGTTTGCAAATTTCATACAAGATATTCCTACATTTAACTACAGAATAGGAGTTCAACCGAATTTCAATGTTGTATCAGTTCAACAATTTCCATGGCGCACGTTTCTTTTCGATCCGTCGTGTCGGTAAAGGTCGTAAAACATGATTGTCTTTAAATCTACCAAAGTAAAAAAGTAGATTCCATTCATGGAGCTGTCAAATCTCACCTTCACACGGGGCGTGTAGTGATCGTGGCGCAGCAAACAGTTTTACCCGCACTACCCTGAGGAGTGCATGGCACTAGGGTCTAGGGGAAACTGATTGTATCAAAACTTGTCACGTCGACGATGGTTTAAAAGTATAAAATGCAATAATTTCTAACGTCAAGTTGCTTTGTTTCTGATAACTGTATTGCTGAAAATGTGACCTTCCATTCCGATGTCAAGTGCCGTACTTGCCAATAACTTCGCAAACACTTGTTCACTTTAACCCTGTGGAGAATTTATCGCTATGAATATTTGGATGGCCAGTGACACAACTGTTAGCAGATTACAGGTAGCACTGTTTACCACCCAATATTTCTTCACTAAATAAAGTTCATATAGATATCTTACAATATACAGCTGATTAATATCAAAATTATGACAGGCGCCTACGCAGTAAAACCTAGTTTAATACCATGATTGTTAATCCGGTTATCAAAAATTCAACTAATCCGTGTCCCAAGAAAGTTTAAATGTCCGACTTCAGGTCACTGTGCAGGGCGGCGCCAATGGTTTGTAATTGCGTTTGAAGTTCGTTAACATGTACAAAGCCTCGCTGCTGATTGGACATGCCGTGTTTGGTCCCAGAATCCCATAATTTTGCCATGTTTCAGGCAGTCATTGTCATTGAATCTTGTATATGATGTCTATGAATATATAGCGACTGAGTTGAAAATAAATTGAAAAAAATTCTTCGTTTTTTGTCGAAGAACGCATACGTTTCAAAATGTGTTCCCTGTGAGCTTACGACCTTTTGACCCCTCTTTGTCAGGAAAGCATGATTATTCAAATTTATAATACCGTAAAAGCGATGATCCCGCCCAGTGTATGGAACGGGCTGCGTCATCAGTAATCCCGGGCCCCTATTTTGCGTCCACAGTCCTGCAACTTCCCGTTTAATGCATCCTTTAAATAAATGGAGTGACAAAATTTATTGTTTGCAAGCATCTTGATAAACGGGACATGACTGTGTTGCACTAGCACTGCATGAGTTTTGTTCAAAGTGTATGGGCCCTCTTTAAATTTGAAAATCGGAACTCGAACTCCCACCAGGGTTACATATGTAACCGCCCTTAAAGGCTTGTGATCTACGATTTTTTTTACAGTATTTTCACGAGTTTACTTTCAAACTAAACTTAGTTGATGTACATTTACCTACTGAAGGATGTGTAGACAAGTATTATTACTCAATGATTTGGACTGTGTGTACAAGTTTGAACTAGACAAATAATATACGGTTGTCGCTCTCATAAAACGGCCACAACATGAACGAGTAGAAAAATATTGTCTTATGTGCATCTACATGTCATAATCTGCCGAAAGACAAAACATGATGTCATTCACCCCGAAGTCCTTGATTTTGCAGTTTAAACTTGATTTTTTTGAAAATGCCGAGAGATCAAAGACGATATAAAAACTGTTCAATTCACTTGCTCATTCCGACACAACAACTGTGTACTACAGTTTTCCAAAGGGTACACATCATGTAGTGAGTAGATTTCAAAGAATATCCAAGGTAAATGGAAACACGCTTATGGCTTTTAGGGCTTTAATTGTCGGATAATTAAAATATACCGAAAAGTTCCCTGCAACCACCTGTAAAGAGATGTAAAAATTCCTTTCACAAAGGAGCAATTTCAGATAATACTTTTGAGGATATGAGAGCTAGTGCCTTGCTTCACTCCTCATCTGTACAAAGCCAGATAGCCAAGGCTTAAAAATAAATTGTGCAGTTACAATAACATGGTTTTCAAAATTAGGGTAGGTAGCTATAGGATGGGCAGGAATTTTTTTTCCAAAATATTTTTATTTTTAAATATACATTTCTCAGGGGTTCAGGGCGGTCAAACACCGGCCATACATTTCCAGAAAAATGTATCATACGTATAAAAGAGGAAAAATACAAAAGACATCTTCGTTAAAGCGAAAATCAAATACCAAGTAACGAACGCGTGATTTTATGGGGTTTTCCTTCCTTTTTTTTACTTGTGTGTTTATTTAGCTCTAAAATGTTTAGGGTCAGCAGGTAAAAAATAAGGTAGGGTTATATCGGATTATCGGAAAAGCTCTATATTTTTGTGCTGCCTAATCGTGTCGAAAAGTCACAGGCCGGCGCGCACAAGGTTTATAATAATTGTAAGCTGACTTAACTTTGCACTTATTACTTGTTCATTTTTTGACCTCAATATGAGAAAGAAAATTCATCGAAAGTTTATTTTATCGACCATTTCTCTAGAATCCATGAGTATAATTGTATATAACTGTGTGTCGCGTTTGATTTGGAACTGCATTCGATAGTACGTTACTCAAGAACCAGTGTTCCAGAATTCGTTCATTTTTTTAAAATATATTACGAACACACTGAATAGGTTATTAGGGTATTCTGGGTTAATAAATAGTGGTCTCTCCCACATGTAATGAAAATACGATCAAACGGAGTAGAAGTGTGGGTATGATGGTTGGAGGCCCATATAGATATAACCGGTTCACACAGCCATGCCACGCAGTTAAATATACATGTAATGCAAATATATTTGGACACTCAGCCATATCCTACGATCTGGCCGGGAGCTATATCGCGGTAGTTTCGTAAATGTCGCTGTTAAAAAATCTAAATAAAAACATTCATGTATCGAGAGCGCAGAATACGGGCGAAGATTGATATTGCAGAACGGGAGTGCAGTTCGACATTGCAGATTGAAATGCACTAACGCAGATTGGGGACGCAGACTATCGATTTCTGACCTTTCACATACCTGGTTTTAGAGTCAAAGGCCCTGTCTTGCGTTATGCCACCATCAAAATGGGGTAAGCCCAATTCACGTGCCGCGTGCTGCGAGCCACGAGCCACGATCCGCGTGCAGCGAGCCAAAGTTCACGATGCACGGATTAGTATGTTAAGCTAGAAATAGGTGCATTTTCACTCTAATTCACTTTATCGATTCATCTTCACTATTAAATCACATTTAATAGACGCCTTGTATGTGCATAAAGTGGTGACCTGCGATATGTTTGTTCACGCAATTCAACATGTGCTGGCCGGTAAGGGACTTGAAAAACTTATAGGCAGGGAGGTCGAAATTTTCAAAATGATGCTGAGAAAAGTGACTCACCCCAATTGTTATGCCGTCCCTGTACGTGCTATACTCAACATCAATAATATTTTATTTGACAAATATTAACTAATTCATAATGAGACGCCTCATCCCACCAATTATGAAGGCTGTTGCACTAATATACTGGCAAATAAGTTAAATTCAGGTCAAAGGTCATCCTGGTTACTTAATATTTTTGCTGTATACTTTCGTCCCATGATGGCTGTCCACTAAAAATCAGACCTATAGCAATATTGGCTAGGTCAAATGTCATCCTGGTCGCTTAATATTTAGCAGAAATCTTAGTAAACAATCATCTCCGTCCAGTAAACTTCAGACCTCCACCTCTGTTAGCTATCATATAATTTATAGATGTGCATAATATTTAGGTACAGGATGATTTGAGGGTCGAAGGTCGGTGTCCCATACCAGTCACAGTTCGATAGACGCCAGCCGTCTTTGACTTTTACGTAGGATAAGCCATAGCTTAGTTGCAGGGGGGGATAGGGCAGGTCAAAGGTCATAAATTCCAAAAAATAACATTGTTAAAAATCTTTTTAATATTCGCGGCTTAAGACCTAGATATGTGAAATATAGCAACCTTTCCTTACAAAACTATTGTACAGAATTTTGATTGATCAATTTTTAAAGTTACAATTTTACGGGCAATGTGATTTTGAAAAATACTGGCCCTCCCTCCCTATAATTTCTCTCGAGTCCCTTTCTGCATATGCCCCTTGATGTAGAATTCGTAAACACACATTCGCTTCACCAGTTCATGCATTTAGAAGGCGGCGTTGAAGCCCGAATGTTGATTTATCCATGAAAATGAATCGATGAATTACATTAGAGTGAAGATGCGCCTATTTCTAGCTTAACATGCTAATCCGTGCATCGTGAACCTTGGCTCGCGGCACGCGGATCGTGGCTTGTGAATTAGGCTTACCTATCAAAACGACAGTAAATCTGGCGCCCCGTAACCTTCGCCCCTACTCTATAACTGAAGAAGAAGTGTTTGATGTCTGTTCTCCAACAAATTACTTCTGGAACCATTCACATCTTAGCATCTATTTTATTGATATTATAGCTGTTAATAAGATCGCCTACCCTGGCTTACGGACCCGCGTGATCGAGATTGGCATTTGTTTCGAAGTCACCCAACCACCGAACCACCACACGAACCACCGAAATGGTCTATAGTCTTAATAAAACGGATAAACACTACTCAGACAAACATTACATTTGTAACAATCACGAAACGATCGACAAATCTTATCGCCAAGGAAATTAGTACTTGATCTGAAAATAGCGCAATGCGTAAAAAAACGAAGCAAAGAGACACAATGGAAAATATTTGCAGTAGAGAGAAAGTGTTCATAATTTTAATGACAGAATACGAGAAGTCTATGATTTAACTTGCTGACACATTGCTAGCCTTATTATCAATTATGATTTTGCAGTCCTAAATCCTACAAAACAATCGGGCTAAGACAAGAAATTTACAATGGAAATCCTGCGCCACGCAACGCTTTGAGTACCAATGGTGCATAGAGGTTTTATGTTATTGCTTGACTGTGAATTATCTATTCGCTATTCACTTGCAGGGAAAATAGGAGCGTAATTATTATTCGACCAGCTGCAAGGCGAATATTCTTTTAGGTTTATTTAATGACAGTGTTCATCCAATTTTACTATGCCAGTATACAGCCTCATTCGTTGTCATCACATCTCTTGCAAACGTACGTTTCCTTGTGAATAGAGATGTCCTATTTACTGATATAAGTCAGTTGTACTTGAAGAGATCGATTTTGTTCTCCGAGAATCGAGTGTGTCCCCGCGAACAGGGCATTCCACTACGCGAAATGATAAAAATGCCGCAGTGATTGTACTTTGGGTTCGTTTGGAGATCCATTCGTCAAGGAACTTACACTGAAATGTAAACACGTGTGTCAATCTCTTCAGGATAGAGTATTGGGGAGTCTTGCGATTCGACGTCATATTATTGGTATAGAGGATGATAAATTGGATTGTCTTGTAGTTCATCCCAATTTTGCATTACATGTGTGTGTTTAGTCGTAACATTCAAAGAGGAAAGAAGAATATTTTGTAAAGAAAGATAATATATAGAGAGAGAGAGAGAGAGAGAGAGAGAGAGAGAGAGAGTAGAGAGAGAGAGAGAGAGAGAGAGAGAGAGAGAGAGAGAGAGAGAGATGTTATATATAGAGAGAGAGAGAGAGAGAGAGAGAGAGAGAGAGAGAGAGAGAGAGAGAGAGAGAGAGAGAGAGAGAGAAGAGAGAGAGATGTGTATCCCAGCCTGAACATACATTTATACTTGACCCGTGAATAGGCGTTTCCATCATGGTGGCCTTCACTTCGGACGTACTGAGTACGTTATTTGTGTGTATGTGTTGTGCTTGTGTAAGCATTCTAAACAATAGTGCTACACTCAGTGTGATAGTTATCGGACAGGATGGTGAATTTCGCCCAAAGCCGTTTCATAAATGATAATCACAACAAAATCTTATTATCATACCTTTCGAAACTTTATTGTGTTTATCCTCAAACTGTTAACACGACGGAAGTGATATTTAGAGGGTAAAAGCATGGATTTTTTACATCCATGGTAAAAGTTGTCAAATTTTTTACCCGATGTTGAGATGCGTAGTAATCGGACGTCGTATTTGGATTATTATTGTAGGGGATAAATATTGATATTTTGAAACTTCAAAGCCCAATTTTCAAGTTTGGTGTGTTTAGAAAACTTTCGTGATAAATTAGTTACGTTAATCCATGGACGACGCAACTATATTTCGACGTGTATAGCGCTTACATATCGGACATGGACTGTCTCTGTTTGTTGTTTTCGACGCCTTTTATTGTATGGTGTAGCTAACTTCGCCAATTTTGTAGCCCGAAATAGCTTGTACCGAAAACAAAAAACTATCCAAAACGGATTAGCAGCATTACTTGATTTAATATGCAGTACCATGACTTGTAAAACGCGATCAATACAGAGCAAAGTGAGTAAAACGAACAGCATGTCATTAAATGTCTGACAACTGTAACACTGAGTGTAGAGTGTCTTATTTCTGTACAGCTACACTTGCGTTGTCCGTTTTCCGTACTCGGCAGCGTGGACGCCCGCGCCACAATTCAATGCGCACACCGGTCTCTACACGGTGTCACTTAATCATGCCGCAAATACATGCAATGTATCGTACGGCCCTAAAATTTGGACCACTTACTATCAATACTATAGGGAACATTTTCTGAAAGTTTCAGTTTGGCTCAAGCTCTATAAAACCATTAAAATTAGGTTTTTCGGCAAAAGTTGGATTCCAATACGTCGTTCGATCGTCCGCCTCGGCACGGTAATTGAGCCATTGTAAAACAATTTTGCACTCTCTGGTCAAATACTTTGAAAAATCTGAATAAATGGTTTATTGTCAATCAAAATCGGTATAGTTAGAAGAAGGATAAGTTTCTGTTTGGGTTCACAGCTTTGTTTTGAGATCGTACGCCGGTCTCTCTCCCCACACACACTCCCTCATTCAGCGAAGTAGCGAAAACGAGGCTCTCGAGCACGATAAAATATGCAGATTTGGTACCCTCCGTTCAGGCTGATCCCTCCCGACAGCACACTTTGAAGGTGTATGATAATTGATATCTTCTCCTCAACACATTACATCTTTAAAGAACAAAACTGCCAAATTCATTTGCACAAAAAATAAAATGTCCAACGGAAATTCCATCTTTGTACTACACAATTTGAAAAATAAAATACCCCTCCAAGAATGTTTTATTTTTCTGGTTGTCCTTTAACTATCCCCACCCCCGCGAAAACAAAAATTATATTTCATAATGTTCAAATTTTCAATATAGACTTAAGGCAATTTTATTTTATTCATAGCAATATTGAAATGTATTTACTACTTTAAAAATGAAGTTTCTCTTGTCCATTAAAACTTTTCCGCACACAGAAACTTGCCTATTTGGGTTTATAATACATCGACTAATTCTACTGTTCTCAATGTTTTTCCAAATATGTTAGATCAGCCAAATGTTTTGACACCTTTCCCAAAACGTGAACCTGGTTGTTAAAGTTGCTGTTGTAACAATTGTATGACCCCTAGGCCTATGTTCTGCTTATCAGATGTCAACTATGACGTATACATCCTCTTTCCAATTAATAATTTCTAAACTACAAAAAATCCAATCAAAGTACTAAAAGTTTCGTGTGAGACACCTTGGCAAGCTGACTGCTTTTACCACCTATGAGTTGAGCCAATTTACAAAACAATGCACTGTACTCCTGTCGTTGACTCCGTTTGTGCAGTTGAGGCATCACCATGCTGGTTCGGTCGACTAGACTATTGTCTATGAAATCCTCAGTGGCGACGGAAACCAATGGCCGATACTACTTCTCAATCAGTCCTTCAGCCACGCAATACCAGACATTAAAATCGGTCTGGACCAATTGATAATTTCAGAGATACCCGTTTCGTTCAATCCTCCCACAGATTCAATAACTAAATTTGATAGCTTAAAACCCCAAAGTAGCTTTCCCTTCTCGAGACGGCTGCCACACATAAATAGAGCACTAATTTCGGAGTCCACTGCGGAATTGCTAGAATTTGACAAGAATTCGTTACCTTTGGTCATCGCAACTGTGAAAGAGAAATTGAAATATTTTCATTCAATATATTGAGTAACTCATTCGTGGTTCTGCAACTATAGCAGTAACCTGAGATATCCAAGGTCAGTTCGTCTCATCAATAAAAATCATGATGCATTTTAAATTACCACTTCAGTTCCTAAAGCACGTATGCCAAAGTATTAACAATCACAGCAGTAAGCGCTTAAAATGATCTTTAAAAATTAACATTTTTGCCTTACATATCTAGAAACGATGATATCAGAAAATCCCGATTTAGATCATAAGGTGTTACACTTGTTCGCCATAAGCTTGAGAACAATGAGAAAACTATAATACGGTACACAAAGAGACTGAAAAACTGGTTTACTGATGTAAAGTTATTGCAATGAGAACTGACAAGCTGTGCTATTTCACCATTCCAAAACTTTCAATGTGCGAAACAGTTTTTCTTTGTAAGAAATATATTTAAATACTCTTAAATGACAGTCAATTGTGAGTTAAGTGTACGGAATCCGAATACAGGAGTGTGTCTGCACTCTTATTCTCAATGTGAGTTTCTTGGGCGTTGCAAGGTCTATGTTGACGCTTTGCAAATACAGAGCATTAGCCCGAGGAAACTGTGTGCGTCCTTACGCTTTGTTTTGAAAGTGACACCGACCTAAACGCCCTCTACAGTAATGTTAGGCATCAAGGCAACAACATAAATGGCTTATGGATTAACTGCCGGGTGATCGACCAAGATTTCACAAATTCATCAGAGTAAGGTATGGTCTTCCTTCCTCGGTCGCTTCTGTTATTGTGGTCGTATATACCTTCGAATGTTGACTTCCTCGTTTTAATCTCAGGGACAGGGCTTCTCTTAAATCTTTTGACTGCCTGGGGGTGTACTCTTTCTCTTGTCATATGGGGTGTGCCACCCAATGGAAACATCTACCACGAATATCCCAAAAATACTACTCATTGTTACGGTTTTTCCTGGACAGTGTCTGGAAATTCTCATCTTTATTTTGTTGCATGTGAAGGTTTTTCTAATGAAGGGGACCTTTTCTTTGTTATCTGTTTAAGGTTCTAACGATGAAAAATCAATGCATGTTTAGGGGTTTTTAGTGAAAAAGTGGACCATTCGGGGGGCATGCCCGTACTCCTTTTCTATGGTAGTACCCCCAGGGGCTTGGCTGCTGTATGTTTCGTCTGCTACTGTTCAATAAACTGCATCTTCTCTGGAAGCGACGTTCATCAATTTCTGGATGCTCTCTTCTCGCCTTACAGCAAGCAAAAGCGCTACTTCTTCTTTGGACCAACTATTACCACGTTCGGCTGCGTACTAGTAGGATACATTTGTCATGGTTAAACTCAACGACATCAGAACAAAGGCAATAGGTTACAACGATAATATGCCTAAAACTCGCCACATTTGGGCGTTTTTGCCACGTCGGTATTTTTCGATGCGTTCACACGCACTTCGAACGTTAAGTCCCAGCTCGGACTTAAGTCCACCTCGACTCCTTCCTAAAGTAACGTTGGCTATGGGGCGTAGGGAACTGTTCTCACGGTTTTTTTTAAGTCAGACTCGGATCAGGGGCGGTGATGGCAATGGACCACCGAAAACGTTGCAGTGAGAAAGCCAAAGCAGGGGTTACACGTGTATTTTATTAAACCTAAGGGGATCCGATTAGTTGTAAATGTTACTTATCAGCCATCAAAGCGATGTCCCATTTACACGTCAATCAATAAGGTATAAATTTAGTTCGGAGCAAGCGCCCTCAACGGTCATCACTTGGCGAGAGAACAATCGCTAGCTTGCAATGACGGACACAAACATCTGACTGCTGCTGTCTACGCTCTTTTTATTTTCAATTAACCGTGACCAATCGAAACGCCTTCGGCGAAGACATTTACAACCAGAAGAGAATTTTGAAGACCTCATCCCGCCTGATGTTGAAATCCATTTCATTTAGTAAAGTTTTAAAATCAAGTAAGGAATGAGGCTATTGTTGAAATACTGATATGTCGATATGTACCTATTCCAAAGAAATCTTTTGTCACTGATCCTATTGATTTTAAAATTAACAGAATATTTGCTTTGTACGTGTGCATGTTACATCACAATAAGAAAGCACTATGAGTCCGTACTATTAAACATGTCAGACAAATCACCAGGATATAAAGCCTCTGTATTGTTACTATATAATAGCTTTGAATTTTATGACGTCATACATCCTGATTATTACTGATTATGTATCAGATTATCCAGCATTAAGCCCCCACAGTAAGCATAACAATACAAAGTTTTTGTTTGTAAACGAATAAAGAAGTAAGCGTTTAAACGGGAGAGAAATTATTGTGTAAACCATGTAAAACATACAACTAAATATTGATAATGGTGCAAAATATCGATAAAATGCGTTTCTTTACGATTTATCAAAATTGTTGAGTCCTCCCGAATGCACCTGTCGTCTCTCTCTCTGTCTAGCTGTCGCTCAGCAGTCCCGCCCGATGCGCTGCAGTGTCAACGGTGCAGTATAACGTAAGTGAAGCAGAACTCAGTATGCTTGCAAACTCCTAGATGGTGCTGGTTTGACACACGGCATATTATGTATGTTACAAAAGTGACCATGTAAACTAGGCAATCGTGAAAAGCTACTCAAACCAGCCATCGACGGACCAACAACGGCAGTTGATGTCATTAACATTGTCAGATAGCATCTACAGAAAAGATTCTGGAGCTAAGAAAAATATCGGTCCAAGTGCAACTACAACCGACAATCATAACGACCATGCGATCTCCCTTGATCTATTGTCTTGCCGGGCTACAATTTTTTTCTGATGCATCTTTAAATGGGCGATAACTTTCATAATCGGTTTCGACTACTTGCCGACAAAGCCTCGCCAGTATGTTTGTCAAATGTACCTTCCAAACACCTGTTTACATCGTTTCCCCGGTCGCCAAATACAATAGCTATCGTCAAGAAGCCATCGGAAATTAAATTTATAGACGCAATTATTAATGAAATGTAAACATTTCAATGGAAGTGTGGAACTCTGTTGATATTGTTTGTAACTGGATGTTGTCCGTTACTACTAGCGACACATGCTGATCAGCTGATACCTGACAGCTCGCTGCACAAGGCATTGATGTCGATGCATGGACACTCCGTTTTCTTGATGACTGGCATATCACGTGTTTTAACTTTTTAAATTGCCTGATATTGAAAGAAGACGATTCAAGTTCGACATGGACGGCAGAGATATAATTACGTTCGTTTCCTTCCAAATTACATAGTTTTTGTATTTCCCAATCAAACCATGAGTGTACTGCTCATATTATCGTGCTAGACGTGCGTGTACGAGGCGCCAAATGTAAAAAAATTATTTACAAAATCAAGCTCTTTTTAGAGATAGAAGAGGTGGAAAATGTATATATAGAGAGGAATTATGTATATATATATATACATGTAGAATACATACATACATACACATATACACACATATACACATACATACATACATACATACATACATACATACATACATACATACATACATACATACATACATACATACATACATACATACATACATACATACATACATACATACACACACACACACACACACACACACACCACACACACACACACACACATACATACATACATACATACATACATACATACATACATACATACATACATACATACATACATACATACATACATACATACATACATACATACATACATACATACATACATACATACGTCGGACTTTGATACAGCTCGAACATTTTACATTAAGCCTCGTTTTCGAGGCTGCTGCTGACTTCTACAGTATCTGACAGCGCTGCAAAATCTTATATCAGCCTCGGTCTGATGAAGTATCGCTGTTTCAGAACGAGGTTCTATATGTAAGAAACTTACTCAGCTCAGCACAGCTGCAAAAGATTTATATATATCAGCCTCGATAATACAACTACACACAGCAAAGTTTTACATACAGCCTCGTTCTGAGGGCACAGCTATAGCTGGGAAGTTTCATACACAGACTCGGTGGGTAAATTTTTTACATACAGACTCGTTCTGAAGAGAGCTATAGCTGAGAAGTTTTATACACAGATTCGGTTGGAAAATTTTACATACAAACTCGTTCTGAAGACACAGCACGCTGGGAATTTTTATACACAGACTAGGTGGAAAAAATTTTACATATACAAACTCGTTCTGAAGACACACAACGCTTGGAAGTCTTATACACAGACTCGGTTGGAAAATTTTACATACAGCCAGCTGGAAAGTTTTATACACAGACTCGGTGGGAAAATGTTACATACAGCCAGCTGGGAAGTTTTATACACAGACTTGGTGGGAAAATTTTACATACAGCTAGCTGGGAAGTTTTATACACAGACTCGGTTGGAAAATTTTACATACAATCAGCTAGGAAGTTTTATACACAGACTCCATGGGACACTTTTACATACAGACTCGTCTTGGATTGAGTGTAATACCTGGTGATGCTTGTGCTCAGAAAGCGTGATTGAACTCTGCCCGGTATCGTACGCGGCTAGACCCTGGCAAGACGAAAGCCAATACACGCATAGTGTTCCCGGATAGTGCTTGCGCTTGTGCTATTAAAGTGCATTTGAACTTTCCGGTTTATTTTGATCTAGTAAGGTATAGCCACAACAATGATCGTGGTATTGCTATCAGGTGAGATCACCACTGATCTGGGCTGTTTGCAGCCTAGCCCTGTGTACATGTTTGTGTGTTCCCTCGGGTGTGTTCCCGGCGTTATACGGTCGGGAACACACAGACCTGTACGCAGGGCTACTCGTCAACCATACAACGGCGTCAACCATACATACACCGATCGTTCACTGAGACCGCTGCAGTCCGTCAGCTGTGCAACGAACTTTCGCGGTCTACACAGTTACGAGAATAAAGACAAAAATTTAATACTGAAATCTTGGTGCAATAAACCCGTGCACAATGATGGATGGAGGTAAATTTGAGTAAAAAAGACAGCAATTCTAGGTCTTGGACTTTACTCAGGGCATTTGACACAAGGAGTATGGAGGTACACGCAGGCATGTAGCTAAGGGACTAGTCAGTTGCGTAGCCAGGGGGCGGTGGATTCATGGGGGTCACCCTGTCTTTGACTTTGGTGATGGGAGCACCATGTTTTTGAAATGCCCAATAAGGGGGGGGGGGGGGGTCAGTGTGTTTTTTAAAGTTCAACAAGGGCTCATACTTGAATAAAATGCATTGTGCCAGCCACAAATTTCAGCATTGAGTTGCATTTTTCGGCGCGCCCTTCGGGCGCGTTACTTTAATAATAATAAGACATATTTTTAGAGCCCTGTCCTAGTGCAAAACTTTATATTTGACATATATATATTTGAGATATATGTATGTTTAAAATTTTTGGCGCGCCCTTGGGCGCATTTCTTTAAAATATCAAACATATTTTTCAGCATGCCCTTCATATGAAAAGCATGGCAAGTTCTTGATACTTTCTGTTTTCTCTATAAGAAGCAACATGCACTAATATTTCAATCACATTTTCCTTACAATAGTTTCTGGACATCTGCTTATGCATAAAGAGAGTTGGAATACATACAACTCATTCAAAATACTGTACTCAAACTTTAGAATAGACACTTTTAAGTTCCTATCTTACAACTGACATGACACCAATTTCATTAAAACACAGAATGACTGATTGTTGAAAATATACCCCCAAAATTATATATATAATATATATATATATATATATATATATATATATATATATATATATATATATATATATATATATATATATATATATATATATATATATATATACTGAATTATTCAATTTATATTCCACCTTTTGTTAATCTTTGTTTCACACAGGGGGGTCACCCTGTTTTTGAAAGTTGGAATGTGGGGTCACCCTGTTTTTGAAAGTTGGAATGGGGGGTTCAGCCACTTTTTGACATCGGCAAAAATAATCCACCGCCCCTAGGCCGAAGACACTGACCAGTCCCTAATACAACGGTTGTGTTTACGAGAATTAGAAATGATCAGACACTCAAAACACCAGTAAATCAGCGACGCTCAACCGACAGAGTATATGAGATTCATTGAAGACGGCATGGAGGTCGCAAGAGATCTCTTTCTACCTCCATGCCATGTTCAATGAATCTCATATACTCTATCGGCTGAGTGTCGCTGATTGACTGGTGAATTGGAATATCTGATCATTTCTAATTCTCGTATTAAACACAACCAAGCACCATGCTCTGTGTAGGCCCTACCGCCACTCTCCTGGCGTCGAATGCCCCGAGGAAAGTCCAGGACCAAGAATTGCTGTCTTGTTGCACAAATTTGCCTTCATCCATCTTAGTGCATGGGTTTATTGCACCAAAATTTCCGAATTAATTTTTTGTCTTTATTCTCTTAACTCTGTAGACTGCGAAAGTAGGTTGCACAGCCGACTGCAGTGACCTGCAGTGAACGAGCATTGTGTGGTCGACGCCTAGCGCATGTCCTTTCTTCTGGAACAGCCCAGATCAGTGGTGATCTCTCGTGATAGCAATACCACGGTCATTGTTGTCGCTAGCACAAAATAAACCGGAAAGTTCAAATGCACTTGAATAGCATAAGCGCTAGCACTATGCTAGCTCTTCATGGCAGGGCTGTGTGTTACCGGCGTTATACGGCCTCCCATAGTGGCTCTTGTGGTGGGAGGCCGTATAACGCCAGTAACACACAGCCCTGCCATGCAGAGCTACCTCTAGCCGCGTACGATACCGGGCAGAGTTCAATCACGCTTTCTGAGCACAAGCATCACAAGGTATCAATCCAAGACGAGTCTGTATGTAAAAGTGTCCCATGGAGTCTGTGTATACAAACTGCCTAGCTGATTGTATGTAAAATTTTCCCACCGAGTCTGTGTATAAAACTTCCCAGCTGGCTGTATGTAAAATTTTCCAACCGAGTCTGTGTATAAAACTTCCCAGCTAGCTGTATGTAAAATTTTCCAACCGAGTCTGTGTATAAAACTTCCCAGCTAGCTGTATGTAAAATTTTCCCACCGAGTCTGTGTATAAAACTTCCCAGCTGGCTGTATGTAAAATTTTCCAACCGAGTCTGTGTATAAAACTTCCCAGCGTGGTGTGTCTTCAGAACGAGTTTGTATATGTAAAATTTTTCCACCTAGTCTGTGTATAAAAATATGTATGTATGTATGTATGTATGTATGTATGTATGTATGTATGTATGTATGTATGTATGTATGTATGTATGTATGTATGTATGTATGTATGTATGTATGTATGTATGTATGTGTATATGTGTATATGTGTATGTATGTATGTATGTATGTATGTATGTATGTATGCATTCTACATGTATATATATATATATATATATATATATATATATATATATATATATATATATATATATATATATATATATATACATAATTCCTCTATATATATACATTTTCCACCTCTTCTATCTCTAAAAAGAGCTTGATTGTGTAAATTCATTCATAAAATTATTAAATCCTGCTGTATATATATATATATATATATATATATATAACATAATCCCTATATATATACATTTTCCACCTCTTCTATCTCTAAAAAGAGCTTGATTGTGGTAAATATTTTTTTTACATTTGGCGCCTCGTATGCGTGTACAGTGTAGATTGGAGTGTATGTAAATGCAAAATTTATACACATTCAGGGCCGATCATGCCCGATGATGTTCATGGGGCTTCAATATCAGTTAATGTTTCGTTTTAAATTCGTTTTCTACATCAACAAATTCACTGGTATTGCCAAAACTATAAAATAATATCAATGATATATCCCCTTCCGGCTCATGGACCCTAACAAACTTTGCACTTCATAGTGTACTCGCCTTCGCCTCGAACATTATATTGTGTGATATTCGCTTTCGTCCATGAAGGCCTTGAGGGGATATACATTGCTTAAGTATATCCTGCTGTATAATTTAGGCAACATTACGAAGGCCAGAATTGGAGTAATTTTGCATAATTATCTACACTGACAGCATGGGAGACACCGCCCTCTACTGGTCATGTTTATTTGTGCCGACCTACTTTTGAGGCCAGAAGTCGTGGGCAGCTGTCTCCGTTTCTTCCCACAGTGCCCTCCCTTAGTTAAGAATGCGGATACATTGTTTTTTTAATTATTAGTTCAACAACCAAGTTAGACCAATGCATCTATTGGTTTTACGCATAACAAGGTCATGTCTTCTGCATGTCACATAAAAATGCACAGTTCTGTGACTTAAAGCATTTGCGAGACTTCTCTACTTTGTACGTTAGCTTTTCTACAGTATTTATTATTCTCCTTTAAGGTCTGCAAGACTTTCCAGTTACCTTCATTAAAACATTACAGGCTCTTGCCTACTGACTGCCAAACTCGTGTCCTTGTCAGTTATTTCACTTCATAATAGAACTCTATATTATTCTTTTTCTGCAGGATGGCGATACACCATTGCACTATGCAGCAAGGGAGGGTGAAGAGAAGACGACCAAATTACTGTTGGATTACAAAGCATCGGTAGACATACAGAACAACGTACGTGAATACGGTATCTATTCCCATTAAATAGTACAATGTGACATTACCAGGCTTCCACAGAAACTTTAATCATTAAAATTATTAAATTTAGCAACCAGAAACTCCTCGCACCCAGACCGGGAGGGACCTCTTCGCTCATTCCCGTGATTTTGTAGGCTTACTCGTGTAGATGAAACTATAATGGGTTTGCAAAAACCGAGTAATGATTATACAACGAAACTCATAGATATTGATAAGTGTGATTTTAGCAATGTATTTTTTTCAAGTTGGTAAACACGATAGGGAGGCCAGGGACTTGATACCTAGAATCAAGTTCATTTCGTTCACCTTTGACATTCAAGGCCGGGGTCGAATGTTTATGTCTGTCATGTGTAAATTACGGTTACGATTAGTGTGCACCGGAGATTGTAAACAGGCCAATGTGTTTACATACAAAAAACAGATTGTACGTAGCTAAATATAACGGCTAGACCAGTACACTGGGAAACAACGTTTCATGAAGCCCGCGATGCTTGTAGCAATAACAGGACTGGTGTACTTCAACAGTAATGACAAACTTTAAGGTTTAGTCAATCGACGACGCCGCTCCGAGTTAGGCTTACCTGTAGACTTCGTTCAAGTCTGTGATTTGTTAATGTTTGAGTGGAGTGAACGCAATAATATGTATTTTGCTTCCATGTGAAACGCGCGCGAGAGTGGAGTGGATGCGATGAGTCGGGTGAACGCTGTACAGGAGAGTTCACTCGGGATCACAGACTTGCCTTTCTTGCAGGGTTTGTGTTGCTATAAATTATTCATAAATGACGTTTTTATGTACTTATGCATTATTCATAAGATGATATCACTAAATTTTACATATTGGGAGTTACCTAATACGACCCTAAGCGAGACGTGCATAAAACTCACATGGCCTTGCTGACAAAATGTCGAGTGAGATCACTTCCAAAAACATCAGCACGACCTTTGTTGTATCACAGAAAACGCCTGAAAATATCTGTGTTGTTTGTGGGGCTCATGTTTCAAAATGCAATAATCGTCACCGGTTATTCAAGAATGGAAAGAAGAAGTTGTCAAGCGGCTTGTTCCGTGCGAAAATCAAAGGGTCCTATTAGACGCCACTAGCACTAAGTTCATGCGTTCTCCTTATTGGCCAGAACAATGGCTGGAGCTGTCAATAATTTCGTATTTGTTTGACGTCACTGTGTACACAGTCCGTCTGGCCGCCGGTACTTTGCAAGAAGTCCAAGTCGGGGAATCCGGCAGAAACTAACTCAATATACTGCGCAGACTCAAAGGTAACGCATTCAATCGCTAGATAAACATGGACTGGGCTACCAAATTCCGAATAGGTTTGTACGAAATAGGAGAGACACAAGAGACACATTAATGATTATATTTTTTTTTTAAATTAACCGACTTGAACCAAGTCTAGCTTACCTGGGTCGCGGACTGCAAACTGCACAATTATTGCAGCTAAACGATAGCTTAGACGTCGTACCATTACCAGATACTTTCCTATCTTCGATCGTTTCGTCTACAGAACTACTAAAAACCCTCTCACTTCGACGAGAAAAAGTAATAACGGTTTGAAATCGTTGAATAATCGGAAATTAACGCCTTGGTGAATTAATCTATATTTATGAAAATAATAAAATATGACATCACTCATCATAAGTAACGTGGTATTAAAGAACGTTCTTTTTGAGCAGAAGACTACGCTGACAGTTCTCTGTAAGTAAAATCTAACTTTAGCAAACTTGCGAATCAAACATCCGAAGAGTAACTCCAAAACTTTTTTTCTTCTCCTGTTATAAAATAAGTCAAATTACGGGAAAGTATCTGTACATTTTCGATATCTGTTCAGCGCAAATGTGTAAACTGACATTGCATCCATCCATCTTAAAGACCATGGTCAGTTCGCGACTGCATAAACCACTCCCTTTAGCTCTCACTCCCCTCCCCATTCTCTCTCTCTCTCTCTCTCTCTCTCTCTCTCTCTCTCTCTCTCTCTCTCTCTCTCTCTCTCTCTCTCTCTCTCTCTCTCTCTCTCTCTCTCTCTCTCTCTCTCTCTCTCCCCAAAGTGTAGCCATTTGATGTTTTATTATGCCTAAATTGATTTAACGGTTAACGATCACCGCGCGTTGTTGATGTTGATTTCGATTTACAAAGTTTACCGGGTAAACTTTGTAACTGGAGACATCTCACGGCCTGGAGCTAGTTATCCTATCGAAAGTCTGTACACGTTTTGGCTTCCGAATTGACGTGACTTCGTGCGTAAAATATTGAATGGCGATATGAATTTCATCGTTAAGAAAGTCTACGACTTTCAAATTAGTCGTACAAATAACAATAAACATGGCGGAGCAATGATACTGACGTATGATTTTTCTTGCGACCGCTGGTGAGAGCGACTCGCAGAAATTTTTCAACATGGGTTGGCTTCGCCCCGTGTGCTGGGTTATGTACATCTAAACTAATAACAAAAGTTCAGTATTCTCAGTAAATCGATAATCCTTTCGAACAGGAAAGATTTGAATATCTGAACCATAACATTAGCTACGCAGCTCGAAATTATCCTCCGAAAAAAGGACAGGAATATCGGTCAAAGCCGGATTTCGCATGGTAGTTATGGAAACACGGGGTTCAATCTCAGAAAGCATGCAATGTACTGCGTACTTCTGATGCTCCCTTGGTTCGTGGACTGTTGCCGTCCGTCTCGCCCCTTCACACCGTCAATTGCCTAACAATCACACGATTCAGTCACGTGGATCTTCAAATTTCGATACATTAATTCTACCAATCATCAACCACGGAACACATCACAAAACAACTGTCACGGCTACGGGTTCAAGGACGTGGAAGGGGAGATACCATCATTGTCGCAGAATTGTTCTGACTAGTTTTAAGGAGAATATGGGCGGTCTGCGTACGGTCGCACACCGAACCGACAAGTGTACGCTAATTAGATAAAATATGATATCCGAAAAGTTTTGTTCTATTCAACTTACTGAGTCATCGCTTTTGTTATCGCCTAAACAACCCCGGTTTTGTTTTTCTTGGAGACTGTAATATGAATAAGCTTATCTCCCCAATGCATAGACTACGGCCGCTCATCCCATATATAGTTATTCACAGTTTCGCAAAACATTTCATCAAACAAAATTATGTGCTTTTGTACGTTGGTCAGAAACTAGTGACAATATACGCTAGGATATTACATCACTAGTCTTGCAAACTTTAGAGTTCACCCTGTAGTATGTGATGGTCTGTCAACCGTATTTTTGCCTGAATTTCGCGATCGTCTTTTTATGAGCACCATAGTTTTTTAAAATGTATCTCGTCAACATTTTAATATTTGCTGAAGTCAACCCCAAATCCTCGGGTAACTCTCGTTTACTTAATAAAATGTTATTTACAGTTACCACTTGGGCATATCGAGCAAGATATTATATACTATCAGTAAATGATATACTACTCTCCTGAAGGTAGGTGACCTTTTGCTCGACGTCATGATGAAAAATTATACCTTTCCTCGAGGGTGCATAGTCGACTGTTTGGGCCTTAATGTTAATATAAAATGCTACTCATGCAATTTTCTCTCAAACAATTTCATGCAAATGACGATCGTATGCTTCCTTTTCATGTTGGAGGAAAATACATTGACAAATTAGAACGGTTTTCATCATAGAACGGCGCATTTATGTATTTAAATCACTTTTACACGGTTTATAGATTTTCAACATGATTTTGATGTTTATTTCTTGTTTGAAAGATATGTAATTTGGTTACTTTTCTAAATTCGAAGTTTTGAAGTTGAAAAAAAAATCCGGTTCACTTTCAATCAAATGATGACTATGCGGCCAGCGATGTTATAAATAAGTAACAATTGAATCACATGGAACGCGTGACGTTCGATATACGAGGCATGTAATAATTGCGTAATATGCCTTAGGGTTACCCTAGTTTCGTAAATATGAGAGATCTGCTTTGTCAAAATAGCGTAAACATGTTACTATAACTATGTGGTTTTATATGCTAATTATCATAAGACAGCTCGCCTTTTCTTTAAATTTCTGTATTCTAATATCGTTCAATTATCGCATGACTGAAACATTTGACAGCATATTGAATCAGTGAGTCTTTATTGCTTACTAGCCTGGCTGCGAATGACACTCTGTTTAGCAATGTATTCCAATGGATTCTATACAGGAATATAGCGTTACCCTTTTCTGTGGCGTCGCCAATCGCATATATAAGTTTTCCCCCTCTTTGGCTTTGTATTTTGATTTTGTTTTCTCTGTGGAGGAGGGGGAATTCACGAACTGTACACTGATATATCATGCAATTGTGCAATGTCTTGGCACAATTGTCTGTGGTACAAGGAACAATATCGCGGACAGAGACATATCCAAGTATGAAATATATAGAACATTCACAACTCATTCTTCCCTCCTGTTTTGCACAAGAGAGATTTTGCAAGTTCTGGACCGAAACAGTGATCCAGATTTAGACGATGAAAACTCTTTAGGGTACAATGATTCAAGTAAGCTTACAGTCTTTACAATCACTCGAAACATTACTCCGTTGACTTTCACAATTTGTATGACATGATAATCGCCGCGTCTCCTCTGATGAAGTTCCGAACATGTTAGTTTACCTTTAGCGTCGTTTCATTTTGGACCAAATCAACTACTGTGGTCGGGTATTTATTTTATCATTGGCTTATGTCAATTACCATTGATTCAAAATTCACATTAAAAGGATCTGGCATCGTTTAATGCATGATCATCAAAAACGGTCTATGGTGCAACAGGTTGTGTCGTTACGCTGTCGAAATTTTCTCGATTTTCCAGAATCTGTGCCAACCCTCAACTTCAAACTTAGACTATTTGATGGTGAAAATGTAAGAGTCGTCTATAATCTGCTCTGAACTGTAAAGTTATCTATGATTCCCTTAAAATCGATCATCTTTGTCGAATCGACCCATGAGTCCGGAGTCCGAATTTCAACATTTTAGTTTGGCGGGAACTCTATTATCCTATGTTATTTGCATTGTAATAAGAATGCCTAGACAAAGCAAGAAGGATTGATCGGATGTCTACCCAACAACTCAAAACCTTCAGTAAACGGCCCCTGCTGGAAGAAATGGTTCCTTATATGATTTAAACTTTTACCAGGCGTCTCAACCGAAAACATAAAATCAACTTGAAACTACATTAATGCATTGAACAACCGCGCCGAATTACGCATCAACCAAGCTAACCACCAATCTCCATCGACGCCATCATTAACTTTGACTTAATCTATCATGGATTGCATTACATCTCTAATCAAGTCTCTCATAAGCAGTTTAAGTAATAGTAACTCTGACGCAGAACCATCGGATGAAGAACTTGAATCTGTGTCCCTTTAGCGTCTACAATCGTGTAACCCTCAACCCTCAAAACAAGGCAAGAAAAAACACAAACCAAAGAAGAAGAGTACTGTGAAAACTCCGTCTACGACTACAATGTCGTCTGATACTTAGATCCACTGCATTGGAAATTGCAGTTTTAATAGATCTGGGAAAGGTGAGATGATTTGGTGCAGTCTGTTTTAAATAGTTTCACCTAGTATGTCTGGATATTGACGACGACGAATCCAGTCGCTACTTCTGGCCGTGCAATGAATGTAGGAATATATCGCAGAATATTGCTGTGCTGATGAGTAAAATTTCTGATATTCAGGACAGAACAGCATACTTTAAAGAACTTTACTCAGCATCTCTACAAGAAAATATAACAATAAATGAAGAAATCATAATGCCTCGGGAAGCTAACGCCGAAATGAAAGCACGCTTGCGAGCAGCAACGATCCCGTCCAGTCACCAACCGGTTAAGGACCAAAAACAACAACGACAACGGCGACAAGAACTAATGACCAAACTTGTCATACACATAACACGCGTATTTTGCACGATCAAGAGAAACAAGATTTACTTATAGGTTGTATTACCCCTATTTGTAACAATCAACCCTATTTGTAACAAAATTTAATTTTCAAAAAAACTTTGCCGTATATGTTGAAATATTAATAAAATATGCATATTTGTATGTTTGAGGGCAATTTTCTTTTTTTTTCCTTGTCAAAACTCATTTTTCCGAAACTGCTTTTGTTACAAATTGGGTTGATTGTTACAAATAGGGGTGACATGTGTCAACCCTATTTGTAACAATCAACCCTATTTGTAACAAAACCTAAATTTCAAAGAAACTTGGCCGTATTTGATGAAATCTTGATGAAATATACATATTAGTATGTTCGGGGGCAATTTTCTTTGTTTTCCTTGTTGAAGCTCATTTTTCCGAAAATGCTCGTGAGATTAAATTTCGTTGTGCAGGTTCCTAGGGATAAGAGCCCTACTCGTAAGATGTAATCAAGTCGTGCAGATACATGCCAAAGGTTTGTTTCGGGGCGATTTGCACCATTTTCGAAAGTCGTCACTACACACGTATTTTTGCGGAAATTCAAACAACTCTTCTTTTGTTTGGACTACCGCAAAGGAACTTCTGTCTCAGGGAATCGAAAGTCGTGTCAGCAAAGTCCCCGTATGTGCACAATGATGTAACACTTTGCAATCACAAGGCAATTGCTTACGCTTTTAACTCTTACTTCACAAGCGTTGTTGAGAGCTACCGTCATCAATTTGACTGCGGACCAGATTTTGATATAAAAGAATGGTTTCATCACATATGATTCAGTACCAGCGTCTTTTCAAATTCCTCAGATTTCTGTTGTTTTTGTTATGGAACAACTTCTGGTTCTGTCTCCAACATTTTTAATATGTTAATCGCTAATGGTCCTTTTCCCAACTGTTTTATCTGCGCTAGAGTTGTTCCCGTCCATAAAAATGGGACAAAGAATATTATTTGCAACTACAGGCCTATGTTAATCCCGCCTGATTTATCTGAGATACTTGAGAAATATGTGTACAGTTGCCTTTACAATTACCTCCAGACAAACAACATTATTGTTAGCTCTCAATCAGGTTTCAGACAATGTCACTCATGTTATTCTGCTCTTCCTAAGCTTACAGACCAACATCTGAAGAATATTGATGGAGGATTATACAGTGGTTTATTATTTTTAGATATTCGTAAACCATTTGATCTTGTACACCGTGATCCTCTTATTACAAAGTTTTGAATCTACGGTGTAAATAGCTCATCTTCATGTTGGTTTCGCTCTTATCTCACAGATCGTAGTCAATTCGTTAACTTGCCAACTGTCTGTGGTGTTCCTCGGGGTTCCATTCTGGGACCGCTTTTGCTTTTAATTGTTTTTCAATGACCTTCCCCTATGTCTTAAAGTTGGAAACTTAGACATGTTTGCTGATGATCAAGTCCTATGTGTTTCAGTTGCACATATTGAGGAAGTTGAAGTTAAAATCCTTGACGATATTTTACTTGTTACCTCTTGGGTTTCAAACAATGCTATGTCGTTTAACACTTCCAAAACAAAGAGTGTGATTGTTGAGTCACGTCCAAAAGTTAATCATCTTATTGATTCAGATGTGTCTCTTCATGCGAGTATATATTGATGATATTGACATTGTCATTGTTTTAATCACACTCTTTTGGGCATTGAAATTGACAGTATCTTAATTTGGGATTCTCATATTGACAATCTGTGCAAGAAACTGTCCATAAAAGCAGGTATTTTGCGTAAGCTGCGTCCTTTAACACCTATTGTTACTGTAATTGATTACTGCTGCGTTGTATGGGACAATACTACAAAGATGAATCTGCAAGAATTTATAAATTTCAAAAAAGATCTGGTAGGGTCATACTTGGAGTTGAAATAACTTTTTTTTTCACGATTGAACTTGGTATTGGTTATTTTACGGCTGTACAAACTTTCAAAGTCCATAATGGTCTAGCGTCTTACGACTTAAACCATTTCCGATATGTATCTGATATGAATGATTTGAACACTCATGGTTCCAGTAACAGTAATTTATATGTTACTACATTCAAGACGAGTACTGGACAAAGGTCATTTCTTAATCTTGCAACTGTCATTTGGAATAATATTCCTCTTCCTATTAGAAACATCGAGAGTATGCCATTTTAAAACTCAGTTATGCAATTTCTTTCACGACAACTATTCTGGAATAATAGTTTTTCCATTGGACTTTGAAATTCCAGTTGGCCTCTAAAAAACTTCCATTAGGGCTTACGTTATATCCATTGCATTTTATATTGATTGCGCCGCTGAAAGATAAGATAATGTTGTAGCAGAGTTGTTCTTTTTTCCGTATATTTCGTCCGAAAACTATTTTCAGTGTATTTCCATCTGGAAAGACTGAACCCCAGCGGCAGTCCACATAATTATTTTTTCATGTAAACATATTTTGATATTCATCTTCACACCAGTCTGGTGAGCATAGAACTTATTTTGGAAGAAGCTTCTTTAAATTTTTTTATAATTCAATCGATGAAGATAAAACGGGAAATCTGAGCAACTCTCAACGATGAAAATGCAAATTGTCCAATATTGTGACTTCATTGTATTCATCGCTTAAATATGATACGATAATGTGAATTGGACGTTATTTTGGAATTTTGTAACAGACAGTGTGGGCTGTTAGAGTGATATTTTGAAAAAACTTAAGACATTTGTTGGTATGTTGACATCTGGAAAGAGACGAGATGGAAGAAATTTCATGGTTGGAAAACAAATTGTTTTTAGTAGAAGTGGTAGAATTTCTTGAGTTAGTTTCACTGATTCTTTTCGACAGCCGTCTTTTCTCGCTTATCTCAAGTTCGTTGTCATGTTGAAGATGCGTTCTCGTTTGTTTACACAAATGATTTGGTGAAGCGGCACTCCGACTTAAAAGATAGCCTTCCTATATTTACACATGATTTCCATAAATAGTGGTTAGGTTTCTCACCCTGAATATCGGCTTTCAAAGCAATATTTTACATCGGTTGGCCGAGTTGACTTTTACCAATTTGGCGATCGTAGAACAAAATAGCGTCAGACTTCACACGACCTATGTAACGGTTGTAGGAAATGGTGCTAACTCTATAACACACGCTGATCGTGTCGTTGTTTCCTGATATTAGCTCATTTTGAAGTCAAGGTATCTGAAAATATTTTCACAAAACTTCATTTTGTTCACAGCCTTCATAATTAGCCAACATTAACAATGAAGAGTCACAGATAATTTTTCACAGAGTTGACATTAAAAACTTAAGTGATTTGTTTATCTAGTAAAAATGTGATTTAAACCCTGGTTTTAATTAATGATTATCAAAGAGGTTGGTTTAAAGTTTCATCGGAGAAAATTTGAGCAAACATTTGAAGGTTTTTCAAGTTGTTTCGAGGCGCATCTGTCCTAAAGAACGACGGGATTCTTAAATGTGAAATAAAAAAAATAAAAAATAGCCGAAAAGCTACTTTGTTCCTCGTATTAAAAACAAAAAGATAAGAGACAAAAAAGTGCAAAGAAAGCGTCTGAAAACAACCTGTCGTTTCGCAAAAAAAACAACAATCTTTAAGACTGACCCAGAATCAGTTTTTTTAATCGATTTCTCAAATTCGCCGACAGAGGGCGTCTAGGATGGCATATGAGCCAAGCAAAATGTTTCTAAGTGACAGCGAGAATGGTGCAGACTACTCAGACCTCGAAGACTTAGCCAGAGTACAACAGTATTTTCGCCGAAAACTCTCAACATTACATTCTTTTCTATTAATCAATATGAAAGACCAGGTTTATAAATGCTCACAACTCTCTTAATGACTCCCTACACATGCTGACACGAAGTTACTTTATATTTCTATGACGACCTCAAATATAGTCACGGTCTACTTAACAAATGAGCAATCACTAGAATTCACCGGTAATATCCACGCAGATATAAACGGAAAACTTTTTACGAGACCATCGTTCATGAGAATAGTACCGTTATAGTAAAATGTCAGCGAGTATGTATGAGCAAAAGTCGAAAACATAATTTTTTCACGGATTGCGTATCCCGAATTTGAAAATTTTGGCAACGGATTTCGTGACAATTCTTTTGTAAATATAAGTTTATCTTTCATTGGTGGCTAAAGCTACTAGTTGAGGCTTAAAACCCGATTCGTAAGGCTGCGGCAAAACCCTACACTACGTTATTAATAGCGGGTATGTAAGGTGTTGGTCACGTGACCTTGGGCTGTCAATTGACACACTGCCACACGGTCCCTCCACAACTGTGACTGGCAATAGTACCCTACCTATCGCACATCTACCCAAACACACCTAATCTCTAAACAAACTCAACAGCAGAAACCCACCAACTTTATCTCTTTCAACAAAGTGTCCGTCACATCTTGCGGTAAAAAATCTGTGCAACCTTCGATATTTTTCATATCCCGCGTCCATTTCAACAGACACGCCAGTGTCCAGGGATCAATCATGCAGCCCATAATTACAATCATTTAGAGTCAGATCGTACCCCATTAGAAAATCTTGCCTTGAACTTTTTACTCAGGACGGTGAACTTGTAAGGTCAATGACGCTAAGTAACCAATATCAATCCCAAATGTAGATAAATGTTTGTTTTTTTCCTTGTTTTGTTTTTCTGTGATTTTTTTTTCAACCACTAAACTTAAAGCTTGTTTTCAATGACACTTGAAAATTTGTGAAGATTAATTCACTGGCAGGTATGTAGAGTTCTTAAATTTGTTAGTCACGAAGATAGTGCGTATAAGGAAAGTAGTAATTGATTTTTCCAATATGCAGCCATGCTTGTGTAACTTTGGATTAAGATGTGAAAAATAGGTAATAGCAGCTTTTCACTCTTAGGGATGTGTAAATGAGGTGAGGATTTATCTTCAAACAATGATGTTCCCTCGAGTGAAGCAGAGTCGAGCATTTAGCCGTATGCCAGGGGAGGGGTCGTTTTTGGCTCCCCCAATTAAAAAATGCTTCGCAGGTGCGCCATTAGTTTCCGAGTTGGTCAAATTGTTCTTTTTTTTTTATTAAAATTCAAATCAAATAAATCAACCTCTTTCAAGATTAAAATTACGCATATCATAAGTTCAAGTCAAGCCTATAATTGACCTTTTCTCAACAACATGTTGCATGTTTTTCAGTATTATGCTTCTGTATGTCTACTACCGTGGCTGATCATTATCCGTTTGTTATGCTGAAATTTCGAGTATTCTGTTTGTCAACACAGCT
This sequence comes from Ptychodera flava, assembly GCF_041260155.1. NCBI lineage: Eukaryota > Metazoa > Hemichordata > Enteropneusta > Ptychoderidae > Ptychodera > Ptychodera flava. The sequence continues at coordinate 155,094 of NW_027248418.1, forward strand.
TGTATGTGCGTAGTGATTATTGTTTATTGTGTACAAATGAATTCATATCCGGACTTGAATACAATTTTCAACAATAACAATATAGATTATACTCATGTAGGTAGTGTTGATATGCTAAATACTTGGTATTAAATTACAATTTAGGGATTCAATGCAGAAAGTGTAGGAAAACCACAAAACAAAAATTCTGAAAAAATAGCCAAAAAATGCAGCTAGTTGAGCTTTAAGGTATTATGCGTCTCAATGAAAGACTTAAACTTTTGCTTATGCTTTCCTCAAGGAATTTTTTAATTATACTCTTTGAATATCAAGTATAAATTTTGGAGGTCCGTCAACCTGAAAAAATTTCTACTAGGGAAATTGAGGATTTAGCCAAGATTTACCGATTTTTCAATTCATATGTAGCTCCACAGGCAGGTAAACTTCAAGGTAGTATGCACCTCAATGAAAAACAAAATTTTTGCTCAAAATTCCCTCAAGGAATTTTTAACCACTTTCTCTCAAAATCAAGAATTAAAATTGGAGGCCAGCATGCAATTTTTGGTTCAAGAGAAACTAATTATCCGAGATTTTCCGAGATTGTAAAATCAAAACCGCCAACTTTATGTTGACACTATGGATAAAAATAACAAAGACGGTGAAAAGTTTTAACATAGCAAGAGATTTAAAATGAACGCCTCCACCCACGGTACATAAGAATGAATTTTAAAATTTTGAAAGTCCCGAGGCGCTTTCTACCTTAGTTCTATCAAAACATTAAGAGTGTAACATGCTTTCTATTAAACTGTCGGGTATTCGATGCAGGGACGCTTGTAAATGCCCTACGACTATCTATTTCGGAAAACCACCGCCTTGCTGTCTCTCTCCTCAGACTAATATAGATTAAAATGGGCTTTTATTTTTCTAACTTGAAAACGGTCGACATCCCAAATAAAGCTGACAACAAGTATGGCGTGTATAGGACTGAAAACTCCAATGTCATACTCCTTTCCTTTGCACTCTCTCCCTCAGAAAGGTTTCTTTCTCTTGATGAAACACGAGTCCGCTATTTTATTGCAATTGTCGGGCTCGTGTCGCAAGGCCTGGCAACGTCAGAAGGAGGTGGGGAACGGAAGGGTTTCACATATAAGGTTTTCAACTTTGGTTACACAAATTCAATATTAGCAATTTTTTTACTAACCATTGGCAATTTTTGGTCAAAATCATCATAATAGATGTCTCAACAGCTAAATTGTCCACAAAAGTTGATGACCTTAGTTCAATCCGGGTCATCAAGCTCACAACTTGGCCGAACTTTTACATCCTTAGAAAGAGAGAGGCCCGACGTTATTTCAATGACTTTATTCCAACGCTCCGTATTACGCACCATAAGCGATGATTTCACGGTGTGCTCAGGGCGCGCAAGAGGGCCTTTTGAGGTCATTCCTTAAACCGTGTTACATCATACAGTGACGATCATATGGAAATCCGGTCACGATATGCGACATGCGACCCGCGACTTCAAAACTTCGACCTGCGTCCTGTGTGTTTGTCAAACTGCAACCTGCGACTTCCGGGTGCTCTGGCCTAGCTGCCACCTGCGAGTTTGAAACTGCGACCTGCGAGATCACGACCTGGTCCGTGATTTTAGGTATTTGGTGTTTATTGAGAGTATGAAAAGCAGTCACAAGTAATATCAGTGATAGATGGTGTCATTTAGGAAAGAGACGAGCTTCGATGACACAGCTGTGTTTGCCTACGTGTTGTTCGGTTGCTTTTAAATTTTGAAAGTCCGGTTTTAAAGGAACAATGCTCAACTGATCACCGATTTTCATGAATAAAGTTTGTTTTGATAGGCCTATTTCAACAAGCATCCCCTCCGCTTGGTTGTGTGGCTATTTCACAGATCGAAATGACCTAGATTAGGCCTAAAGAAGTATTCTTTGGTTGTTGTACGCCTACTTCGATTCGGTGATCATGCACCCCACCCATCCCCAGACATTATTTATCTCACAGTTTGTAAGTCGCAGATCAACTGTGGACCTGCCTGCGAGATGTGACTGTGACTATGACGTAACTGCGACTCAATATAAAGGAAAATGAGAGTAACTCTACACATCGGCTCTACCAAGTTTGTTTAATATTACGATATGGTGAATAAAAGGATCATTGCATTTATTTTGTGCGGAATACATCCCTAGTTTCCATAGTCATGTGATCTGGGTCCCCAGTAAACCGGTTTGTTGATTGAGTGATTCGTCTTAACGATGTTTCGGAACCAAAAATGGGGTTCCTTCATCAGTTGCTCTCTTGTTTTGTATCCCCTCCGCTTGGTTGTGTGATAAAGTCATCTTCGTCCTCGAAGAGGAGAAGCCAGATTTGTTATAACCATACTAGCATCTCTATTTGATGTACAATCGCTAATATCAAATTAATATGTGGGAAAACAAAACAATTCGAGCGACTGATGAAGGAACCGCACTCTGGTTCCGAAACACTCTAACACATGACCGGTTCTTTTCCCCGGGGACCCATATCACATGACCAGAGTCAAAGCACTATCGATTCACCGGTGTCTCGCTATGTTTCTCCATATCATTAAACCACATTGATCGATTCAATATACCGCATCACTATCAAAGGTAGAAAACGATGTGTAAAGTTGCTCTCATTTTCTTATATACGCATGTCGCAGTTGTGAAGTCGCAGGTCGCTGTTGGAAGTCGCAGGTATATACACCTTTAGATCTAAATGCCGAAGTCGCAGGTTGCGTGTCGCATGTCGTGACCGGATTTCCATACGATCAGAATACCATACACGTTCACTATGATGTCGAGGCTACGACACCCGTGCGAGCGCCTTGAAGCAATCAAGGTACTCACGGCAATGCTGGAAAATCTTTACCGCCAGCGACGCTGGCTGATGATCGACATGACCGAAGTATTCGAATCCCCTTCCCGGTCACGCCCGCTAAGGCGACTGCGTCCACAGACGCAGGAACTTCTCGACTCCCTAAATAAAACTGGGACTTGATGTCATCCAAGGGGTGTTGGAGATACTTCGCCGGTCATGGCCTGACACTGAAGCGTTATAGATCTGATCATCAGATGATCCAAAACCATACTGCCCTTTTCAGGGCCACCGCATCCTCCAAAAAGAGATCATCTGTTTAATAATATTAAAATTCTACATCTTACCTCTGACACTCACAGAAAACTGTACTTGTTCACGTGTCCTACACACAGTACATGCACGCATTCTCACAAAGTGGCGCATTCATGTTACACATTTTGCTACTTTTTGCCGTCAGTGTTCTAAACCACAGCATGCAGCGCTGCGACATTGAAGTGCCGGCGATGCAGGATTGTGACGCTCTATATTTATTAAAATTTACATAACTTTATATTTCAAAACATAGTGGTCTAAACTACTGTAACTATGAAAAATACAATTATTATATATGTTACAGAAGGGACTGTGTTTTCGTACAATCCACTTGACTGTCAACAAACAACTTGCATTTCTAAAAGCCATCACGACTGAGGTCTGAATTTTTTGGCCTACATTCCAATTTTACTTTAAAATTATGACTGAATTGAACATGCGATCATAAATGATACAAAATGTAATGCCAGTGTCACAGTTAAAAGTAATAGATAAGGAAAGAGAAAACAAGGGACACGCCTGCGTATAATTACCTCTCGCCGACATTTCTGCATGGAATCTTGTGCGCGGTTGTTCGATATCTTACACCTCTCCGATCTAGTTAAAGAACTTACCTGAGGAGGAGCCTTCAAATGTTCCTGATCAGTAGGAAAGCTAAAAAAGCTCGGATAGATCATCGTTTCTGTTTACATATGGCTAACAAAGAGCCAACAACTATTATCTATTTACATACAAGAAAAGATAATACACTCAGCTAGACCGCCGCCGTGAATAGCCAGCACATAACTTGTGTTTGAAATAAATTGCGTCACTAACCACAGAACCAGGAAGTAAGGATTTTATACGGGTATTTCAAATTGCGTTTTGTGGGAGGGTCTGACACCCAACTACAGTTTCGAGAAATGTGATTAATATTTCGCATTGCCTACAATGCCAAGTATGAATATTTTATTAGGAGTTTAGATGTTTATCAAGTTTAAGGTGAGATAAAATCCTATCATTGATCATACTCATATTAACTAGAACGGTTTCGTAGAACAGCTGATATGAAAAAAAATATTTTGAGATAGAGAATAATCCTTTGTTTAAAGTGACATAATATCTGCTACTGATACCTGCTAATATATCATGGATGTATATCCACAATAAAATGAGTGTAGAGACAATTTCAAAAGACTGCCATCCAATATAAAAATACCTGCATTAAAAAGACATAATAATCATGTACTTTTAAAATGTATGTTTAAGTAATGTTTAATTACTGTTTTTAATATGAATGCATATTAGTAAGTGATTTGATTTTTTCTTTCAAGTCAACACTGCATGTACTGACGACCAGTCGTGATGCATGAGGAATTTTGTATCGTCTCAATTGTTTTATGATACTACATGTCGTTACAGCAATGATTTATTGTCATATAAAGCCATTAACCATGATTAAAATCTAGTTTTGCTGCATTTTAATAAATTTCATTGAGATTGAGAACGACACTCATTAAGTTACATTTAAGAAGGTACTTATTGCATAACACGATTCAGAACTTATTGAGTTTGGTCTTCATATTTTTCAAATTTCTCAAAAGTGTTAGGAGCTCTATAGCTGAATGTTACAATATTACAAATTACTTATAAAAACAAGTGTATAACGTGCAAAATAATATAAAGCAGATGAGCTTACGCAGATAAACTGACATTAGTTAACCATCCAATTATCCCAAACTAGTTCCGATCGTGCTGCATCAAATTGTGAGAGACTTTAAAAGGCTGCGTTTTAGTCAGGCAAATCTCCATAACCTCATCATTAATAAAATCTGTACTTTTAGAACAGTCGATAATTGTTAAAATTTCAAATTAAGAGAAAGGTGTCGCCCTGAATTAGTGATTCTGATATTTTTTTCTTGCTCAAAATGCACGTGAGCATTCAAAAAAATAATCATTGACAATCAGTAATAGTTTATTTATATAAGCTGATATGTTTTAATTTTAAATTCACCACTTTTAGTGATACAAGTCTTAAATGAATCCCTCATTTTGGATGTTTAATTTACTCTACTTGTATAGACGAGGTATTTCCTTCCGCGCAGTAACTTCTCAATGAGATTCCTGAACAAACGCTAAAATGAGCATCGTTGCTTTAGGGTATCCTCCATGTATACGTTATAGTTGTTGTTTCAGGAGATTGTGGAATTAAAAAGCATATGTTAATCCTCACAAATGTCACCATTGCCACAAAACATAAAATAAGTAACTGGTCATCGAAATATTGTATGTACACGTTTACAAGTTGAACGTTATCAGAAAGCAAATGATAAAATGTGATGGCTAGTTCACACTACTGTACACAATGTAACCGTTGAAGTCGATATGTGCACCGACCGAGTAGAAGCAATGAAAATAAACTGGTGGAATTTGCCATCGATTCTTGACGACATTTTATTGGTGGATAATTATCAGGATTGGCTGTCTTCTTCCACTAGATTTCTACTAAACGCTGGCTTAACTCGAAAGAATTGAAATTGACTTCCTAGTCGGTATGAAACATATGCCTCGAGTGATAGATTATAAAGTTATGTTAAAAATACATCGTAGTGTTATGCACTTTAATTCACGGTCTATGACTTAAGGTACCGGCCTAAATCGTAATGCTCTCAGTAACTGACGCTGCTGCACCGTGTTGCCAATTGCAAGCACATATTTACATTTTTATTACTGGACAGCAACGATAAAAACCCAGCTTCAAAGTCTCCCTTCCACTCTCAATTTGTTAAGAAATAGTACAAATTGAATACCTTCCAATTATACATAATAAATTGCTCGGAATACAGTTTAATTTACACAGATATGTCCAAAATAGTGACAGAAGGAAATGTTGAACCTACATAAAATTATGCATTGTATGTTAATCTATTGAGCCAAATGATCTGTGTCACTTCGTAACTCATTTTAACTTACCAACACTGACAAAATGTGTATCAACTAGTACTTACTGTCACGAAAACATGGTGCACACTGAACACTACACAATTGTATACACACATTATTGTATGATATCATGTCATAAAGATATAGCACGACTGAACATAAATTTTTACGTTTATTGTATCCCTATCAATAAAATTAAATAATGCTCCGGGAATTTAGAAACTGCTGCTTTTATATTGATTTTACTTCTGTTAAAGATCACTTCAACTTCACTCTACCGTTCATCAAGGGTAACTGAACAAGAGTCGTAGTTTTGTCCAAGGATGTGTAAGCCAACTTTACAATACTCGGAATATTTAACTTAAGTAGCGGTCATGTAATGTGCATACACAGTGTAGACTTCGCAATAATGACATTAATCCTTCAAAGCTTTATGTTGCAACATCGCATCGTTGATGAAGAGCGGAAATTGATATATGAGTCATGTTGTTGTAATTTTCTCTGGTTCTTTGCCACGCAAAACGTCTTGGCATAAAAGACGAAAGTTTAACCGATCGAAAAACGGGCATCTTATTCAATCAAATTTGTCAATCGACCATCCACCTATCGACCCTGTACGTGTTTAGTGTACGAGTCAATATCAATTCCAGGTTCGCGCATTAGTGGGTGCTCCACCCTGTCAACATAGTATCGATTTCATTGATCGCTATATTGGTAGATTTACAAACATAACTATTCACGTCGAACGTCGATGGGCGCGTTGGAATACGTACATTAGTGCATGAGGTGTTTTCACCGTAGTGGTGAAAACCGATTTCACCGATTGCAGCAGTGTGTCGCTTGGCACCGGATGCGAACCCCGATCGACGCGGACAGTGTCTGCGACCTGAAAAATTACCACTACAAATCAACATACTGGTATACAAAAGCACAATCTGCTATGCTCGATTAGAACTTATATGCTTTTATTAAATTTGCTGAAGCTTGAACTGTGATCCCGACGTACTCAACCTTCAAATGTTAAACTTATGTGGCCAAGATGGCGGTCGAAAGTCCATGAGGGCATTGGCCGGCACAAACCATATTGTGTCTAGGTTAATCCCCTGAGCGCGGAAATATTCCGCGTTACCAAATTAATGGCTTATGACTCCCAAAAGAGCAAACAAACTACAGATCAGGGAGAACAAAAGACCACAATGTTTGTGAAAATGACACTACCCGACATCTCTGACTTGACTTACAGTTTAAGTTGCGTGTCGAAGACTTGATTGACACCTTCAGTCAATGCCTGATGAATAGTAAACACATATTACCTGGTCATGAGGGCTATAGCGCCCGTCTATTACCCCGAGGGGCCGTGTGTTACCAGAACCGTAGGCCGAGGGGTATAGCGATGTGTTTCTGGTAACACACGGCCACACACCACACGCTCATGTTGTATTATGTTATAGTTGTTAATATGTTTTGATATTTTGCACCGCAACGATCAATTGTAACAAGTTTACTTGGCCATATTTCCATAGCTTACAGTTGTACGTGGCACCACTTTCTTTCAAAGAATATCCTAAGCATACCTAGCAACAATCCTTGGTTGCACTTGAATATTTTTCGTCGATGAGCTTTTCAAGTCATATGCTGTTGGAATGTTGGAAAATATTAGAAAATCTGTTTTAGAGAGACCTCGTAGCTCATCCCATACTCACATCACGTTCTAGTCACCTGCCATTGTTGCAAAGTTGCAGGCGACACTATGGTCACTTGACCGGGCACTTTTCCAATTTTGGTCTGAACTATTTCCCTAGGGAAATAGCTTTTTAAAAATACCCTCTGACGTCACTTTTGTCGATTCAATGGGGACTAGACGTATCTATTTATCGTCACGTGACGTATTCTGGCGAATTGCGGCACCGAATGAGCATGTGGTGTGTTACAAATGTCACTATTTCACTAGCCACTTGGCGTTTTAAGTCTCAATAAAAACTATTAAATAAATAATTTCTTGTACATCTCCTTTATTGTATCACTTCTTTTCTACTATGTGCTCCGCTCTGAATGTTTGCTTCGGCTGCATATGCATTTGTTCTCACCAAATAACTAGAAGTCGGAAGGTTCTCAAGTCTACGGGCTTTTATACGCGATCACACCAAGCTACGAGATCGCACGACTCGAACTGTATTGCGGAAATGCATTTCTTCAGGTGACCCATGTTCCATTCCTACGGCGGGAATTACCGCTGCCGCTGAATCAGAGTGTACGCCTTGAGGTAGCTGCATGCACCAGTCATGTACTGCCGCATGTGACTGCCTATCTGACGATAGTCCCGCCTGAGAAGCCAGGCGTTCGTCATGCTTGCTGAACATATTCAAGCTCGTTCAATCAATGTGAGAACATCGATTTTAATATTTACGAAGGGGAAAAAAATAAGATTTTATTTTACTACAGCTAGTACTAAATACGTTTGTAAGGAGGCGTAGCAGATTTAAGCCGTACGTGAATCCGAAATCTTGAACATAAGTGTAGATTAAAAATATTCAATCAAACGAGCCTGTTATAGGCCACCCACGCTAACCGATACGCCACTACAGGCATGCACGTCTCAGGCTATACTTTGGACGAACATGTTAAATGTTACATGTTGTCAATTTCTTTTCCCAAAAAGGCTAGTCACGCCTGTGGTTTTCACATTTTTTAGAAGAGAAAATTTTATTTACAGTGTTTTCGAGTTGACATGCTCAGTATCCTGTTTTGTGTGCGGAGTTGTGAAATGTCATGTTACGGATGTACGGGCGAAGCGATGGGTTTTAGCACTGAGACTAGCTGTTTGCTACAGTAGTATTTCTTCTACTGTGTTGCCGCTTGATGGAGATATTTAATAATCTAAAATGAGTCAAACCTTTTATAATAAAAAGGCTTCTGTGCCCAATTTTCTGGCAATGAAGTCGTAAGACTTCGTCACATTGTTTTGTCAGGGGTTGCTTTACCATTTCACGCATGAAGTCGAAGGACTGAAACTTCTCCTCCCATTTGTAAATACGTATGGAAACCACAATTAACTCAAGAGCAAATAGTGATATTTGCAGAGCAATCGTCGATTGACAGTCAGTTCACATCTCAAGTAAGGTATCTTTTCATATGGAAATGATTTTGAACCTACAGTGTTTGTGCCGGGGAATTTTGGCATGTCAGAAAATGAGTCCAGGTTATCGTGTATTGCATTATTTGCCAATTGGTGTTGAGAAACTTCTTTTTGATTGGAAACAAAAAAAGTACAAAATTCAGATGCATTTCCAAAACTCGGACAGGAAAACTCGTAAATTTCTCAGACGTAGTGAAGTTCGACCGATATGCAGATCGGAACTGCATCGCGTCAGTTATCGTCATAATCGATAGTACTTGCACACAGGGATTCGTCGTACGCTTTATTTTAGTGACGATAGAACAAAACAGAGGAAGTCAAATAAAACTGTTTATTAGTAGACTCATTGAGGTACAAACGACACTCCATCGGAAGCTATACATGGATATCGTACCGCTTCACACCTCTGTGCCGGGGTATTGAACATTTATTGATTTATCATTCTGAGTTTATCATCAAAAGTTTGGCAGTGGCAACGCAGCATCATTTTACAAGTGGTATAGCCACAAACTGATGACGTCGAAGATGTGCATACTTATGGAAATGAGTGCAAAGGTTACCTTCTAAAAGGAGCGATAGATTATTTTTGGGGTAAGAGTAGGAATGGGGCTTGGAAACTTAGGGGGAAATGAATCAAAAGAGGGGTCTTTATGGAAGCAACGGTTGATTAATGACAGGAAGATATTAAGTGTTAGTTTTTAGTTTTTAGTTACACATTTTTACACAAGAAGTAATACCGCTAGCGGGGTTCGAAAGGAACTGATTAATGTGTAATGTTCACTTGTAAAGATTTGAAAGCCTTTACGCATTTTTCTTCTTTTATTTAATATATGCCACTGCATTGATTGCTTTATTGGCTATCTTTATTTTTCTTTGCATTGTCGTGTTTGTTGTGCTGATTTGTTATTGTTTGAATATTTTTTTTTCAGATTATTTGTTGTATCTGCACAGTCAACTCTTAGAAGTGTCGCTTGTTCATGATGTTCTATATGTTGAAAACTTTATTTTTATTGTTAAACGTTGTCATTTGCTGCCTTTTTTACAATACGAGAGGTGTGTGTTCCGTTTTTAAGACGATACACTTTGTATAAAAATGGTTCATCACTCAAAATATATGAAATACAGTATTGTAGATGAAAACGTGAACAACAGTTCGTTGGATATGCCATGAAGATGACATTATAAACATTCCATCGATCGACGAAGTGTATAAAATAGAGAAGCAAACCAAATTCGCGTTAGTGCCCCCATATATAGACTGTCACCAGCACGAACTCATTTCTTCGTCTTTTTTGTGTATTCCCGGGCCCAGTGCCAAACAGCAGCGGTAGTCAATATGGCCATTGCCGTCGGGGTTAGTATGTACATGACAACAAATTTGAGGAATGAAATGTGAAACAGGTGATATCGTAACCTGAATAAGACAGAGTTATTGCCGCGACCACACGAACTAACTAACCCTAATCCTAAAACGTTTATGTTGGTCTTCCTTTGCTTGATTTTGTGTCTGGTAAAGCACAGTGGGAGCCAGGAATGGGGTTAGCTGACGAAATTTTGGAACTCCGCTCGCTTCGCTTGCTCCGTTCCGAGCGCTGACCCCAATTTCTGGCCCCCACTGTGCTTTATCCGACACAAAAACTAAGCAGTCGGAAATTGTGACAGTGATTTGAAGAAAGTGCAATTTTATATTATTTTAACCTTATCAGTGCCGCAATTACGGGTCGTCTGTGTTTGGTGTACGGCGATTCTTGTAATATGTTGCCGACAAGGCGTCTGTACGACCCCGAGTCTGTCGGAATTATTGGGACATCCTAGATCGGACGCACGCTTAGCGTGATTGGCGATATTTTGCCCGAAAACATCATATGATGCAGGCCGATGACGAAGTCGTCACAAGAACAAAAATGTTGGCTATTTTAAGTGAATTTTCTCGTCCGATCGTTATATCCAAATTTGCCTGCGTACCGAAAACGTTTGCCATTGTTTGGTGTAGGGCCAGTAGAAGCCACAAAGCCAAACCGAACAGCCCAGTCTGATCCCCTTTTCCTTCCCAGAAATGTGGCGGGTAGGTACAAAAATGATAAGGATTACGACATGACAAACCGCTAAGATAACACAATTAACACGATACAGATAAGATCTTTTGTGGTCAATTATTATGATGTTATCTCCACACGTTGGTCTGTCAATAAGCTACATCTACAGCAGATGAGTGAATAAAACCAACAAAACAAATCATTGGAAACAGACGCAATCTTCAATTACCATTTCTGGCATTATTAGTTCTTGTCGGCATTATTTACATTTTATTAGTTATTTGTCAATTGAAATGTTTATTGAGTTAATTTATGTGCTTTCGATTAGAGTGCTAAACCTGCCTTTTTAAAATTTGTGTTGGTTGTGTTGTTTGTTTCAACGCGTGGCGAATTTCGTGAACTGAGGTGTTTAAAAATCAACTTGGTTTAATTTTACGTTCGTGCACCCATGACTTCGACTGACCGATATATTGATGGTGATGTTTTTGCCTTTACACCATGATCTTGTCAATACCTCAAATCGTTAGTGTGAAGTTGTATTGCCACAGCTGAAATTAACTCAAAGCCTCATGCCGAAGAAAGTATTGTATTCGATGGATCATCACTCTATCGAAAATATGATAAGCCATAATGATATTTTATCACTTTTTTCAAATACATGCGGAACGGGACACTTTTTACCGTATACCTACATATTCGTCGCTTTTGTGCCTAAGTCTTCTCTCTATGTGGATTTTTCTTTGCATAATATTTAAAGCGTATAAAATTTCGCTACTCTATAGTCCGACTAGCTATGTGGGCCTGGCTTGCTAGAAAGACCGTTGAGGGCGCATAATCATACGGTTGAGGATTGAGCTGCATAGCGAACGAGGGGCTGTGCAGAGAGTCTGGAGATGGACGTCCATTTAGATTCTGATAATCCCTCGCCTCATGCACAATGCTGCGTCAAAATGTCTGGAGTTATAACTTTCTTGTTTATATACACATGTTTGACAAGCGTGTACAGATGGACTCTCAATCGTTTGTCTTGTTGAGGTCATCTCACATTAACAAAGCTGCAACTTGACTGAGTAGGGAATAGGTTGATATACGGCAGTAGTAATCGCAAAGGAAATGGCTGAGACCCAAGTACTCTAACTAAATACCCTAGTGACTCGTTTATTGAACGGTTTATAGTTTGATGTTGAGCAAACTATAGTAACTTATTTTGTTGATCAAACGGGCTATACTAGTTATCCAATATAAAAAGAATATTGTCGTATAAAATACTGATGTACCGACTTTGTTCATGTAGTGAGCAAAGGCGCCGGGAAGTGACACCGATCAGCATTGTGTCGTCAAACATCACCAGAAAACTGTTTTCAAAGGCCCCTCTTAATATGGATATAAATATCAAATTGAACCTAGATTTAAAATAGTGCCCGCTTTGTTTTATAGTTTGCAAATTTTATACAAGACATTCCTACTATAAACTACGAAAAGGAGTTCAGCCAGGATTTCAATGTTGTATCAGTTCAACAATTCCCGTGGCGCACATTTCTTTTCGATCCGTCGTGTCGGTATGAAAGGTCGTAAACATGATCGTCGAGTGCAGGGCACTAGGGCCTAGGGGAAACTGATTGTATCAAAACTTGTCACGTCGGCGATGGTTTAAAAGTATAAAATGCAATAACTTCTAACGTCAAGTTGCTTTGTTTCTGATAACTATATTGCTGAAAATGTGACCTTCCATTCCGATGTCAAGTGCCGTACTTGCCAATAACTTCGCAAATACTTGTTCACTTTAACCCTGTGGAGAATTTATCGCTATGAATATTTGGATGGCCAGTGACACAACTGTTAGCAGATTACAGGTAGCACTGTTTACCACTCGATGTTTCCTCATTTAGTAAAGTTTATATCGATATCTTACAATATACAGCTAATTAATATCAAAATCATGACAGGCGCCTACGCAGTAAAACCTAGTATAATATCATGATTGTTAATCCGGTTATCCAAACTTTAACTAAACCGTGTCCCAAGAATGTTTAAATGTCCGACTTCAGGTCATTGTGCAGGGTGGCGCCAATGGTTGTAATTGCGTTTGAAATTCATTAACATGTAAAACGCCACGCTGCTGATCGGACACGCCGTGTTTGGTCCCAGAATCCCATAATTTTGACATGTTTCAGGCAGTCATTGTCATTGATCTTGTATATGATGTCTATGAATATATAGCGACTGAGTTGAAAATAAATTGAAAAAATTCTTCGTTTTTTTTCGAAGAACGCATACGTTTCAAAATGTGTTCCCTATGAGCTTACGACCTTTTGACCCCTCTTTGTCAGGAAAGCATGATTATTCAAATTTATAATACCGTAAAAGCGATGATCCCGCCCAGTGTATGGAACGGGCTGCGTCATCAGTAATCCCGGGCCCCTATTTTGCGTCCACAGTCCTGCAACTTCCCGTTTAATGCATCCTTTAAATAAATGGAGTGACAAAATTTATTGTTTGCAAGCATCTTGATAAACGGGACATGACCGTGTTGCACTAGCACTGCATGAGTTTTGTTCAAAGTGTATGGGACGTCTTTAATTTGAAAATCGGAACTCGAACTCCCACCAGGGTTACATATGTAACCGCCCTTAAAGGCTTGTGATCTACGATTTTTTTACAGTATTTTCACGAGTTTACTTTCAAACTAAACTTAGTTGATGTACATTTACCTACTGAAGGATGTGTAGACAAGTATTATTACTCAATGATTTGGACTGTGTGTACAAGTTTGAACTAGACAAATAATATACGGTTGTCGCTCTCATAAAACGGCCACCACATGAACGAGTAGAAAATATTGTCTTATGTGCATCTACATGTCATAATCTGCCGAAAGACAAACATGATGTCATTCACCCGAAGTCCTTGATTTTGCAGTTTAAACTTGAAGTTTTTTGAAAATGCCGAGAGATCAAAGACGATATAAAAACTGTTCAATTCACTTGCTCATTCCGACACAAACAACTGTGTACTACAGTTTTCCAAAGGGTACACATCATGTAGTGAGTAGAATTCAAAGAATATCCAAGGTAAATGGAAACACGCTTATGGCTTTTAGGGCTTTAATTGTCGGATAATTAAAATATACCGAAAAGTTCCCTGCAACCACCTGTAATAGATGTAAAATTCCTTTCACAAAGGAGCAATTTCAGATAATACTTTTGAGGATATGAGAGCAAGTGCCTTGCTTCACTCCTCATCTGTACAAAGCCAGATAGCCAAGGCTTAAAAATAAATTGTGCAGTTACAATAACATGGTTTTCAAAATTAGGGTAGGTAGCTATAGGATGGGCAGGAATTTTTTTTCCAAAATATTTTTATTTTTAAATATTTTTCTGAGGGGTTCAGGGCGGTCAAACACCGGCCATACATTTCCAGAAAAATGCATCATACGTATAAAAGAGGAAAAATACAAAAGACATCTTCGTTAAAGCGAAAATCAAATACCAAGTAACGAACGCATGATTTTATGGGGTTTTCTTCCCTTTTTTTACTTGTGTGTTTATTTAGCTCTAAAATGTTTAGGGTCAGCAGGTAAAAAATAAGGTAGGGTTATATCGGATTATCGGAAAAGCTCTATATTTTTGTGCGGCCCAATCGTGTCGAAAAGTCACAGGCCGGCGCGCACAAGGTTTATAATAATTGTAAGCTGACTTAACTTTGCACTTATTACTTGTTCATTTTTTGACCTCAATATGAGAAAGAAAATTCATCGAAAGTTTATTTCATCGACCATTTCTCTAGAATCCATGAGTATAATTGTATATAACTGTGTGTCGCGTTTGATTTGGAACTGCATTCGATAGTACGTTACTCAAGAACCAGTCTTCAGAATTCGTTCATTTTTTTTAAATTTATTACGAACATACTGAATAGGTTATTAGGGTATTGTGGGTTAATAAATAGTGGTCTCTCCAACATGTAATGAAAATAGGATCAAACGGAGTAGAAGTGTGGGTATGATGGTTGGAGGCCCATATAGATATAACCGGTTCACACGGCCATGCCACGCAGTTAAATATACATGTAATGCAAATATATTTGGACACTCAGCCATATCCTTCGATCTGGCCGGGAGCTATATCGCGGTAGTTTCGTAAATGTCGCTGTTAAAAATCTAAATAAAAACATTCATGTATCGAGAGCGCAGAATACGGGCGAAGATTGACATTGCAGAACGGGAGTGCAGTTCGACATTGCAGATTAAAATGCATTAACGCAGATCAGGGACGCAGACTATCGATTTCTGACCTTTCACATACCTGGTTTTAGAGTCAAAGGCCTTGTCTTGCGTTGTGCCACTATCAAAACGGGGTAAGCCTAATTCACGTGCCGCGTGCTGCGAGCCACGAGCCACGATCCGCGTGCAGCGAGCCAAAGTTCACGATGCACGGATTAGCATGTTAAGCTAGAAATAGGTGCATTTTCACTCCAATTCACTTTATCGATTCATCTTCACTGTTAAATCACGTTTAATAGACGTATTGTATGTGCATTAAGTGGTGACCTGCGATATGTGTGTTCAGGCGATTCCACATGAGCTGGCCGGTAAGGGACTTGAAAAAACGTATAGGCAGGGAGGTCGAATTTTTCAAAATGATGCTGAGAAAAGTGACTCTCCCCAATTGTACGTGCTATAATCAACATCAATAATATTTTATTTGACAAATATTAACTAATTCATAATGAGACGCCTCATCCCACCAATTATGAAGGCTGTTGCACTAATATACTGGCAAATAAGTTAAATTCAGGTCAAAGGTCATCCTGGTTACTTTCGTCCCATGATGGCTGTCCACTAAAAATCAGACCTATAGCAATATTGGCTAGGTCAAATGTCATCCTGGTCCCTTGATATTTTAGCAGAAATCTTAGTAAACAATCATCTCCGTCCAGTAAACTTCAGACCTCCACCTCTGTTAGCTATCATATAATTTATAGATGTGCATAATATTTTGGTACAGGATGATTTGAGCGTCGAAGGTCGGTGTCCCATACCAGTCACAGTTCGATAGACGCCAGCCGTCTTTGACTTTTACGTAGGATAAGCCATAGCTTACTTGCAGAGGGGGGGGGGGGGGTTAGGGCAGGTCAAAGGTCATAAATTCCAAAAAATAATCTTGTAAAAATCTTTTTAATATTTGCGGCTTAAAACATAGATATGTGAAATATAGCAACCTTTCCTTACAAAACTATTGTACAGAATTTTGATTGATCAATTTTTAAAGTTACAATTTTACGGGCAGTGTGATTTTGAAAAATACTAGCCCTCCCTCCCTATAATTTCTCTCGAGTCCCTTTCTGCATATGCCCCTTGATGTAGAATTCGTAAACACACATTCGCTTCACCAGTTCATGCATTTAGAAGGCGGCGTTGAAGCCCGAATGTTGATTTATCCATGAAAATAAATCAATGAATTACATTAGAGTGAAGATGCGCCTATTTCTAGCTTAACATGCTAATCCGTGCATCGTGAACTTTGGCTCGCGGCACACAGATCGTGGATTGTTAATTAGGCTTACCCATCAAAACGACAGTTAATCGGGCGCCCCGTAACTTTCGCCCCTACTCTATAACTGAAGAAGAAGTGTTTGATATCTGTTCTCCGACAAATTACTTTTGGAACCATTCACATCTTAGCATCTATTTTATTGATATTATAGCTGTTAATAAGATCGTCTACCCTGGCTTACGGACGCGCGTGATCGAGATTGGCATTTGTTTGGAAGTCACCCAACCACCGAACCACCGCACGAACCACCCAAATGATCTATAGTCTTAATAAAACGGATGAACACTACTCAGACAAACATTGCATTTGTAATAATCACGAAACGATCGACAAATCTTATCGCCAAGCAAATTAGTACTTGGTCTGAAAATAGCGCAATGCGTAAAAAAACGAAGCAAAGAGACACAATGGAAAATATTTGCAGTGGAGAGAAAGTGTTCATAATTTTAATGACAGAATACGAGAAGTCTATGATTAACTTGCTGACACATTGCTAGCCTTATTATCAATTATGATTTTGCAGTCCTAAATCCTCCAAACAATCGGGCTAAGACAAGAAATTTACAATGGAAATCCTGCGCCGGGCAACGCTTTGAGTACCAATGGTGCATAGAGGTTTTATCTTATTGCTGACTGTGAATTATCTATTCGCTATTCACTCGCAGGGAAAATAGGAGCGTAATTATTATTCGACCAGCTGCAAGGCGAATATTCTTTTAGGTTTATTTAATGACAGTGTTCATCCAATTTTACTATGCCAGGATACAGCCTCATTCGTTGTCGTCACATCTCTTGCAAACGTACGTTTCCTTGTTAATAAGACGCATCAGAGTAACGGCAAAGGGATGTCCTATTTACTGATATAAGTCAGTTGTAATTGAAGAGATCGATTTTGTTCTCCGAGAATCGAGTGTGTCCCCGTGAACAGGGCATTCCACTACGCGAAATGATAAAAATGCCGCAGTCATTGTACTTTGGGTTCGTTTGGAGATCCATTGGTCAAGCAACTTACACTGAAATGTAGACACGTGTGTCAATCTCTTCAGGATAGAGTATTGGGGGTCTTGCGATTCGACGTCATATTATTGGTATAGAGGATGATAAATTGGATTGTATAGATAGATAGATAGAGAGATAGAGAGATGTTATATATAGAGATAGATAGATAGACAGATAGACAGATAGACAGAGAGAGAGAGAGAGAGAGAGAGAGAGAGAGAGAGAGAGAGAGAGAGAGAGGAGAGAGAGAGAGAGAGAGAGAGAGAGAGAGAGAGAGATGTGTATCCCAGCCTGAACAGACATTTATACTTGACCCGTGAATCGGCGTTTCCATCATGGCGGCCTTCACTTCGGACGTACTGAGTACGTTATTTGTGTGTATGTGTTGTGCTTGTGTAAGAATTCTAAAAAATAGTGCTACACTCAGTGTGATAGTTATCGGACAGGATGGTGAATTACGCCCAAAGCCGTTTCATAAATGATAATCACAACAAAATCTTATTATCATATCTTTCGAAACTTTATTGTGTTTATCCTCAAACTGTTAACACGACGGAAGTGATATTTAGAGGGTAAAAGCATGGATTTTTTACATCCATGGTAAAAGTTGTCAAATTCTTACCCGATGTTGAGATGCGTAGTAATCGGACGTCGTATTTTGATTATTATTGTAGGGGATAAATATTGATATTTTGAAACTTCAAAGCCCAATTTTCAATTTTGATGACTTTAGAAAACTTTCGTGATAAATTAGTTACGTTAATCCATGGACGACGCAACTATATTTCGACGTGTATGGCGCTTACATATCGGACATGGACTGTCTCTGTTTGTTGTTTTCGACGTCTTTTATTGTATGGTGTAGCTAACTTAGCCAAGTTTGTAGCCCAAAATAGCTTGTACCGAAAACAAAAAACTATCCAAAATGGGTTAGCAGCACCACTTGATTTAATATGCAGTACCATGACTTGTAAAACGCGATCAATACAGAGCAAAGTGAGTAAAACGAACAGCATGTCATTAAATGTCTGAAAACTGTAACACTGAGTGTAGGGTGTCTTATTTATGAACACGTGATGGGAAACCCGTGAACAACAGCGGAAAACAGCTACACTTGCGTTGTCAGTTTTCCGTACCCGGCAGCGTGGACGCCCGCGCCACAATTCAATGCGCACACCGGTCTATACACGGTGTCACTTAATCATGCCGCAAATACATGCAATGTATTGTACGGCCCTAAAATTTGGACCACTTACTATCAATACTATTAGGACATTTTCTGAAAGTTACAGTTTGGCTCAAGCTCTATAAGACCATTAAAATAGGTTTTTCGGCAAAAGTTGGATTCCAATACGTCGTTCGATCGTACGCCTTGGCACGGTAATTGAGCCATCGTAAAACAATTTTGCACTCTCTGGTTGAAAAATCTGAATAAATGGTTTATTGTCAATCAAAATCGGTATAGTTAGAAGAAGGATAAGTTTCTGTTTTTTGAGTTCACAGCTTTGTTTTTGAGATCGTACGCCGGTCTCTCTCCCACACACACTCCCTCACTCAGCGAAGTAGCGAAAACGAGGCTCTCGAGCACGATAAAATATGCAGATTTGGTACCCTCCGTTCAGGCTGATCCCTCCCGACAGCACACTTTGAAGGTGTATGATAATTGATATCTTCTCCTCAACACATTACATCTTTAAAGAACAAAACTGCCAAATTCATTTGCACAAAAAATAAAATGTCCAACGGAAATTCCATCTTTGTACTACACAATTTGAAAAATAAAATACCCCTCCAAGAATGTTTTATTTTTCTGGTTGTCCTTTAACTATCCCCACCCCCGCGAAAACAAAAATTATATTTCATAATTTTCAAATTTTCAATATAGACTTAAGGCAATTTTATTTTATTCATAGCAATATTGAAATGTATTTACTATTTTAAAAATAAATTTCTCTTGTCTTTTCCACACACAGAAACTTGCCCCTTTGGGTTTATAATACATCGACTAATTCTACTGTTCTCAAAACTTGCCTCTTTGGGTTTACAATACATCGACAATTCTACTGTTCTCAATGTTTTTCCAAATATGTTAGATCAGCCAAATGTTTTGACACCTTTCCCGAAACGTGAACCTGGTTGTTAAAGTTGCTGTTGTAACAATTGTATGACCCCTTGGCCTATGTTCTGCTTATCAGATGTCAACTATGACGTATACATCCTCTTTCCAATTAATAATTTCTAAACTACAAAAAATCCAATCAAAGTACTAAAAGTTTCGTGTGAGACACCTTGGCAAGCTGACTGCTTTTACCACCTATGAGTTGAGCCAAATTTACAAAACAATGCACTGGTCTCCTGTCGTTGACTCCGTTTGTGCAGTTGAGGCATCACCATGCTGGTTCGGTCGACTAGACTATTGTCTATGAAATCCTCAGTGGCGACGGAAACCAATGGCCGAGACTTCTCAATCAGTCCTTCAGCCACGCAATACCAGACATTAAAATCGGTCTGGACCAATTGATAATTTCAGAGATACCCGTTTCGTTCAATCCTCCCACAGATTCAATAACTAAATTTGATAGCTTAAAACCCCAAAGTAGCTTTTCCCTTCTCGAGACGGCTGCCACACATAAATAGAGCACTAATTTCGGAGTCCACTGCGGAATTGCTAGAATTTGACAAGAATTCGTTACCTTTGGTCATCGCAACTGTGAAAGAGAAATTGAAATATTTTCATTCAATATATTGAGTAACTCATTCGTGGTTCTGCAACTATAGCAGTAACCTGAGATATCCGAGGTCAGTTCGTCTCATCAATAAAAATCATGATGCATTTTAAATTACCACTTCAGTTCCTAAAGCACGTATGCCAAAGTATTAACAATCACAGCAGTAAGCGCTTAAAATGATCTTTAAAAAATTAACATTTTTTGCCTTAACATATCTCGAAACGATGATATCAGAAAATCCCGATTTAGATCATAAGGTGTTACACGTGTTCGCCATAAGCTTGAGAACAATGAGAAAACTATAATACGGTACAAAAAGAGACTGAAAAACTGGTTTACTGATGTAAAGTTATTGCAGTGAGAACTGACAAGCTGTGCTATTTCACTATTCCAAAACTTTCAATGTGCGAAACAGTTTTCCTTTGTAAGAAATATATTTAAATATTCTTAAATGACAGTCAATTGTGAGTTAAGTGTACGGAATCCGAATACAGGAGTGTGTCTGCACTCTTATTCTCAATGTGAGTTTCTTGGGCGTTGCAAGGTCTATGTTGACGCTTTGCAAATACAGAGCATTAGCCCGAGGAAACTGTGTGCGTCCTTACGCTTTGTTTTGAAAGTGACACCGACCTAAACGCCCTCTACAGTAATGTTAGGCATCAAGGCAACAACATAAATGGCTTATGGCTTAACTGCCGTGTGATCGACCAAGATTTCACAAATTCATCAGAGTAAGGTATGGTCTTCCTTCTTCGGTCGCTTCTGTTATTGTGGTCCGGATTATACCTTCGAATGTTGACTTCCTGATTTTAATTTCAGGGACAGGGCTTCTCTTAAATCTTTTTGACTGTCTGGGGATACTCTTTCTCTTGTCATATGGGGTGTGCCACCCAATGGAAACATCCACAACGAATATCCCAAAAATGCTACTCATTGTTACGGTTTTTCCTGGACAGTGTCTGGAAATTCTCATCTTTATTTTGTTGCATGTGAAGGTTTTTCTAATGAAGGGGACCTTTTCTTTGTTATCTGTTTAAGGTTTTAACGATGAAAAATCAATGCATGCTTAGGGGTTTTTAGTGAAAAAGTGGACAATTCGGGGGCATGCCCGTACTCCTTTTCTATGGTAGTACCCCCAGGGGCTTGGCTGCTGTATGTTTCGTCTGCTACTGTTCAATAAACTGCATCTTCTCTGGAAGCGACGTTCATCAATTTCTGGATGCTCTCTTCTCGCCTTACAGCAAGCAAAAGCGCTACTTCTTCTTTGGACCAACTATTACCACGCTCGGCTGCGTACTGGTAGGATACATTTGTCATGGTTAAACTCAACGACATCAGAACAAAGGCAATAGGTTACAACGATAATATGCCTAAAACTCGGCACATTGGGGCGTTTTTGCCACGTCGGTATTTTTCGATGCGTTCACACGCAATAAGTCGGTGAACAAACTATCATTGTGTTAGTGGCTGCTCTATGGAGTTAGAATAAAAATGCTATTTTCGCCCAGTAATTAATAAGACATGTAAGACTTGCCTTTGTTAATCCGCACTGGCGCGGAGAGATTGCTGTGACACTACGATCCTTTGGCGCTACATTTCGAAAACAGAGTTTTCTTCATCAGCCACTTAAAATTCATTTTTGATTGGTGAGACCAATTGATTGATTGTTAGATTTTTTAATTTGGTAATATGTTCCACTTACGTTTGTTGTTCAAGTAGGGAAGCTAGAATGTCTACAGTTTGATCTCGTTGTGTTTGTGTAGGTTCGTGTGACCCTGAGTTTGAGCTATTGTAGTTTTTGTGAAGTCTGGCGCTTATAAGTGTGTCACCTATATTTCTGTTCCTTCTAATAAATATATGCGATTATAGGTTGGTTTTGGAACAGTTTTTTAGTGTTTCGTCTTTTTCAAGTTCACTCCAGTTTTCTGTCAGGGCTTGCTTGATTTTTGTCGTTTCTATGTACGGGCTATATGTTGGTATTGTTGGTGGCGTTATTTCTTTCTTTTTGTTGTTCAAGCAGTCTTTTTCTGCTTTTATGATCTGTCTCTCTGATAATGCTTTCTATTTCATTTTTTGTATTGTCGGTCTTGTAATTTTTCACTAAATTGTGTGACTTTTTGTGTAAAATCGATTTCGTTGTTACATGTTCTGATGTATCGTAATGATTCACTTTGATCAGACCTTTGAATGTTCCTGCCAGATGGCATAAGTTTCTTTGTAAGAATTGAAATGTATCTGTTGGCTTTGTGTGTGTGTTGATGTCGAGAATATTCTCTTTGTTGTAACGACGAGCTTTGTAGATAGGTCTAAATATTTGATTTCTTGAGAGGAGCTTTCAAACGAAAAATTGAAAGTAGGATGCATTTTGTTGATGTTTGATATGAATTCATTGAGTTCGTGTTGTGTTCCGATGAAAATCAGAAAAACATCGTCCCTGAACCTCAGCCAGGTCGATATTTGTTGTTTGTGTTTCTGTATTATTCTTGTTTCTGTCTCATGAAATGTAATATCTGCTATTTCTGGAGAAGACGGGGACCCCATCGAGCATCCTCATTACTTCTAGCAGAGCTATCATGTGTTTCGTTGGTGGTTGCTTGATTATGTAACTGTTTGATGATCTTTCCTGATTTAATGCTCTGCCGATTGATTCAATTTCCTCATCATGAGGTGTATTCGTGTACATGGAAATTACAACCAGTGTTACTAGAGTCGCTTTGGCCGGAACTTTGATTGTCTCAATTTTCCGTATAAAGTCTGTTGTCTTTGATGTATGTTGGTTCTTTCTTGACGATTTGTTTGAGAAAATGGTCAATTAATTCTGATATGTGAAATGTTGGACTGGAGCATCCACTTACGATTTGCCGTACTACGAACATAGCTCCTGGTGGCGGCACTTTGTGTATTTTCGGTAGAAGGTACCAAATTGGCGTTCTTATTTTTCTATCGACTGGATTCAAATATTCATATGTGTGATGGTCAATGTGTTTCTCATTGTACATTTCTGTTATATGGTATGTCTTCTATCGTATTTTTTGTGTCATCTGTTGCCAATTTTGTGTAGTATTGTTGATCGTTAAGTTGACATTCTCTTATGTAATCATCAGTGTTTAAAATTGCTGTCCCCCGTCCTTTATCAAACGGTTTGATGGTTATCTTCTTGTTTTTTGATAGCGTTTTGAACACTATTTGTTCTGCACGTGTCATGTTGTTTTTTTGTGTGTTTCGAATAGGTGTGTTAACAATAGCCAATTTTGTTGCTTCCAAATAATTTTCTAGTTTTGTGTTCTCAGTTGTATGTGGGATCCATTTCGAGTTCATTTTGACTGGGTGTTGCACGGTCTGTGTCTCATGATATATCGGAGTCTCATTTTCGGAATGTATATTTTATGTCCCCTAACAGGTGGATTCTGTTAGGACGATTTACTGTGGGAATGAATTTTAAGCCTTTGCTAAGTACGTGATTTTAAGTTTGGTGAGTTTGTGTGTCGATAGGTTCTTAATGAATTTGAGTTGTTTGATGCAGTGCTCAATTTTGTTCTATTGTGACTAGTACTTTTCGTTATTTTTGTCATTCTATGATTCTTGTTGATGTGTTTCCTTTTTATCTTTGAACTTGGTCATACTAAGACACAATACAAAGCTGTCTCCGGCCATTCTGTTTCTCTCTAATCCGAACCTATCTCCTAGTGTGTACCCTAGAAAACTCTGTTTTCGAATGTAGCGCCAAAGTATCGTAGTGTCACAGCAATCTCTCCGCTCCAGTGCGGATAAACACAAGACACGTAGATTACGGGTACGTCTCGCCATGGCTGAGCAACATTTTACACAAAACAGCCAAACATGATATACACTTATATTATACACAATATCACACACAAAACGCAAACAACCCAAATATGAAGTGGAGTTGCTTTCCCTTTACTAGCAAAGACGAACAACAACTGATGAATAATTTTGTCTTTCTTGTCTTTCTTTCTTTCTTTCTTATTTATTTATTTATTTATTTATTTATGTATCTATCTATTTATCTATTTATTTATTTATTTCACATTACAGACATTTGTATCATATAAAATAAAACAAGTATTGATTACAAGACATAGTGTGTGAGAATACTATTGTTTTACAGTAAAATTCGGACTCGTGTTCCTGTTTTGTAAATAATAACGATGGAATTATTGTAAAAATATCTAAAATATAAACGGAATGTACAAGGTATATGGAAATAAAAAAAAATATTAAAATCGGACCAATATGGGCAGTAAGTGGCCAAAACGTTGAAACTATAATACCGGGGCGGCCATTTTGGATTTATGCAAATTAGGCGTTTTCCACTCCTCGGATTTTGGAAGACTTTTGATATGTTTTTATATGGGTTTTTCTGAGATGAATGGTGAAAAAATAAATTCTGTTGCAATTTGTGGTGGGTTACCCCCTTTTTTGGCCTAAAATGACTGGACTAACAGTACATGCACGCATTCTCACAAATTGGCGCATTCATGTCAAACATTTTGCTACTTTTCGCAGTCAGTGTTCTAAACCACAGCATGCAGCGCTGCGACATTGGAATGCCGGCGATGCAGGATTGTGGGGCTCTATATTTATTACATTTTTCATCACTTTGTGTTCAAAACATAGTGGTCTAAACTACAGTAACTATGAAAAATACAATTATTATATCTGTTACAGAAGGGACTGTGTTTTCGTACAATCCACTTGACTGTCAACAAACAACTTGCATTTCTAAAAGCCAAACACGACTGAGGTCTGATTTTTTCGGCTACATTTCAATTTTACTTTAAAATTATGACTGAATTGAACATGCGATCATCAGTTATACAAAATTTAATGCCAGTGTCACTGTTAAAAATAATAAATAAGGAAAGAGAAAGCAAGGGACTGGCCTGCTAATAATTACCTCTCGCCGACGTTTCTGCATGGAATTTTGTGCGCGGTCGTTCGACCGTACACCTCTCCGATCTAGTTAAAGAACTTACCTTAGGAGGAGCCTTCAAATGTTCCTGATCAGTAGGAAGCTAAAAAATGTCCTGACCCCGTACCATTATTGCAATTAAATGCAACGATAGACCATCATTTCTGTTTACATATGGCTAACAAAGAGCTCAACAACTATTAACTATTTACATACAATATTGATAAAACATCGTCGTTCTCTACTTGAACTTAATAAGGATTTGAATATTCATCTTCAGTACGACAAGCTTGTGGTCAAAGACACTACTTGCAAGCGTATTTTCAGTGTAAATGAAGATACAGATGAAATATGTGAACGAATTGTCAAGTTTGATAGAGATACACCCCAATAGGGATGTGGCCAAGGTCCTTGCCATGAAATTCATAGTGAGTTATCTTTACTAGTATGGAATGTACGGGGCTTGAAAAGAAATGTACATAATTTTGAATTTATTTCCTTCTGTCAAAGTTTTGATATAATTTGTTTGCTAGAAACATTTTGTACGGAGAAAGATTCTGTAAATGTGTTTTCTGGCTAAAATCTATTTTCATATTCAGCCAAAAGAAAGTCTCAAAGAGGTAGACCGAGTGGCGGGGTACTGATTTACACAAGAACGTGGATTGAAAATGTCAAAATAATACAGAGTGAGCTTGAAAACTGTGTCTTTATTGAATTCGACAAGGGCATATTTGCTCGTCAGCAAAAATAATTCTTGGTGGTTGTTATTAAAAGCCAGATAGTGCCACTTTTGATATCTAAAAATTGGATAATTATTTAGTTCAAAATCGTTCGGATAATCCGGACTGCTGTGTTATTTTAGCGGGAGATTTCAACGCCAGAGTTGGGTCTCTCGAAGATTATATAATTGACGATACAATGGAGCATGTTCCAGGCTTAGTAGATATTGGCTACGTGTCAGATGCGTTTTGCAGACCTCGTCATTCTAAGGACTTGGTTGTAACACCAGCTGGTAGAGTGTTGGTCGATTTGTGCAAAAAAGAAAGTATGCATATTGTAAACGGAAGAACAGATGATGATCAAGATGGAAATTTTACTTGTTTATCGTATGCTGGTGCTAGTGTGGTAGACTATGTCATTCTTTCTTCAGAGCTTTTCAGTAATGTAAAGAATTTTAAAGTGTGTCATCGTACTGAATCGGACCATATGGCGTTAGTTTGCAACTTTCTGTGTAATGTATGTACAAATGATGGTTACGTAATAACCCAAAATGACCATGATTATACAACTACAATGCGTTATAAATGGTCCGAAAATTGTAGAAACGCTTTTCTTGAAAATTTATTGTCTAGTAGTGTTACAAATCTTTTGAAAGGTTCTATTGACATCTTGCCAAATATCGATGGTGCTATCGAGAATTTCATAAATGCATTGAAAACTGCTGGCAAAGATATGTTATGTAAAGGGTCTAACGTGCAAAAAGTGAATCGCAAACATGAAGGTTGGTTTGATAATATCTGTGTTAACAAAAAGCGTTTTATGTTAAACAAGTTGAAATATTTCAGAAAGTCAAGTACAGACTTTGCCTTGTCAGAGTATTTTGCTGCAAAGAAAGACTTCAGAGAAACCTGTAGATTTAAAAAGCGTGATTACCAGACTGCAGTGAAAGAAAAACTTACAAATGCTTTCAAGGGTGGTTCAGCAGACATGTGGGAGATCTTAAAATCCTGCACTAATCGTACACGTCACACCTCAAATGATATCAGCCTTGGTGAATGGTATGAATATTTCAAAGTCTGTATGAGCAGTGTTCAGATAGTTTTGCTAATAATACAAGCTTTTCTCAAACAGTGAATGATGTCATACATAACATTGATACATTCCATGAATCACCACAGTCTGTTGAAGATCTGAATAGGCCTATTTCAACAGAGGAAATTATGTCAAGTTTGAAAAGACTGAAAGGTTCAAAGGCACCAGGGTTGGATGGTATTCCAAGTGAATTTTTTAAGTTTTCATCAGATGTAATAACTCCCTTTCTTCATACTCTGTTCAACTTTATTTTTGAT
This sequence comes from Ptychodera flava, assembly GCF_041260155.1. NCBI lineage: Eukaryota > Metazoa > Hemichordata > Enteropneusta > Ptychoderidae > Ptychodera > Ptychodera flava. Next base: position 182,617 of record NW_027248418.1, read on the forward strand.
TCTGGGCATTTTCCTGAAGATTGGTTAGTTGGTGTAATTGTCCCCTTGTTTAAAAAAGGCGACAAAAACAATGTTAATAATTACAGAGGAATTTCACTTTTAAATACCTTCGGAAAAATTTTTACTTCCATCTTGAATGAAAGATTATCAACGTGGGCTGAAAATAATGACTTAAGGTCAGATTGTCAAGCAGGATTTAGAAAAAATCACAGTACAGTTGATAATATTTTTGTCTTGCATGCAATGATACAGAAGTACTTAAGTGTTAGGGGAGGGAAATTTTACTGTTTATTCGTTGATTTTTCAAAAGCGTTTGATAGAGTCAATCATTCTTTTCTTTTATACAAGTTAGCTTTGCTAGGTACCCGTGGGAAGATGTTTCATATCCTTAAATCAATGTATTCTAACGTTAAATCATGTGTTAAATCAGGATCCAGAATTTCACAGTATTTTGATTGTCCAGTGGGTGTGAGACAGGGATGCATGTTAAGCCCGATTCTTTTTACGTTTTTCATCGAAGAATTAAATGACATGCTTGCCAACTCCAATGTAATGGGTATTCAATTAATGCAAGAGTATTGTAATTTATTTTCTTTGTTATATGCAGATGACGTTTCAATAGTTGCAGATTCTGTTGTAAACCTACAAAAGCTCATCAATGTACTGGGTCAATTCTGTGCCAAGTGGTCCATGCAGGTTAATGTTGGTAAAACCAAAGTTATGGTTTTTCGCAGGGGAGGTCACTTGTCACGTTCAGAATGTTGGATTTTAAATGGACAGCCTATTGAGGTTGTTAGTTATTATAAGTATTTGGGTATTTTACTTTCATCAAGAAATTGTTGGGGAAGGCTGTGACAACGTTGGCTGATCAAGCTAGTAAAGCGTTATCAGTTCTGTACACTGCAAGTAAGAGAGTCGGTGGGCTGCCTTTTCATACACATTTTAAGTTATTTGATGCAACCGTTTTGCCTATTTTACTGTATGCCTCTGAGATATGGGGCTATCAATATTATGACAAACTTGAGCAAGTACAAAGAAGATGGTGCAGAGTATATTTGGGTCTTCCTTCATCCGCTCAAAACGAAGCTGTTATAGGTGAATGTGGTCGTGTTCCTGTTTTTGTATCAACTGTAAAGCGTTGTGTAAAATTTTGGTTAAGATTGATAGAATTACCTTCTGCTAGGTTGCCACGTCAAGCCTACGATATGCTTTTGAAACTAGATTCTTTGGGAAGACACACCTGGGTTACGTCAGTGAAACACGTTTTATTTACATATGGTTTTGGTTATGCTTGGTTTGCGCAACAAGTTGGTAATAAAAATAAATTTTTACAAGATTTCGAATTAAGAGTTAAAGATGTTTCTAAACAGAATTGGTGGGCAAATGTTGGTTGTAAACCCAAATGCGTAATTATGTCAATTATAAAAGTGCATTGGAACCAGAGAAGTATTTACATATTAGTCTTAGTTTCAAATTTCTTCAAGTATTAGCATGTTTTCGGTGTGGATGTCTGCCACTGAACATCGAAGAAGGTAGACGCACAGGTATTACTTCTACTGAAAGATATTGTAAAGTTTGTAATTCAAACAAAGTCGAGGATGAGTTCCACTTCCTATTAGAATGTCCCGCTTACAAAGACCTCCGTCTTATGTATATTCCAAATGAATACTCTACCCACCCGAACCAATGTAAATTTAACAACTTACTACAGTCTGCAAATGATGTAATTTTACGAAAACTCTGTATATTTCTTTATAAGGCATTTAATTTAAGAAAACAATGTCTCTCTGAATAAATTATTTTCTGTATTGTAGTGCGTACTTCATACCGCTTCAAAATTGTACAAGATTTTGAAATGTAACTCCTTGCAATGGGGCCGGAGGCCTATAAATGCAATAAATACACGAGAGTCATCTCTCGTTCATTCATTCATTCATTACCAAAGAAATAAAAGATAAGACGCTCAGCTAGACCGCCGCAGTCAATAGCCAGCACGCAACTTGTGTTTGACTCATATGACGTCACTGACCATAGAACCGGAAGTAAGGACGTTGGCGGGAATTTCAAATTGCGTTTTTGGGGCGGGTCTGACACCCAACTACAGTTTAGAGAAATGCGATTAATATTTCGCATCGCCTACAATTCAAAGCATGAATAGTTTATTAGGAGTACAGATGTTTACCAAGTTTAAGGTGAGATAAAATTCTAGCATTGACAAATAGATCATACTGATATTAATTAGAACGGTTTCGTAGAACAGCTGATATGAAAGAATGTTTGGAGATGGAGAATAATCCTTTGTTTTATGTGCCATAATATCTTCTACTGATACCTGGTAATATATCATGGATGTATATCCACATTAAAATGAGTGTAGAGACAATTTCAAAAAGACTGTCATCCAATATAAAAATACCTGCATTAAAAGATATAATCATGTACTTTTAAAAATGTATGTTTAAGTAATGTTTAATTTGCTTTTTTTAATATGCATGTGTATATTAGTAAGTGATGTGATTGTTTTCTTTCAAGTCAACACAGCATGTACTGACGACAAGTCGTGATGCATGAGAAAACTTGTATCGTCTCAAGTTTTAATGATACTATATGCCATTACAGCAATTATTACATATGTACCACAGTTTACTCGCATCGAAGCGCGCGCGTACTACCGGTATTTGCACTGCAGTGCAATACCAAAACATTATGCCATTCTCTTATGTAATGAGTATTTACCAATTTTGACCCGGAACTATTTATGTTTGTAAACACAAAAAATGTCGTCTACAAGATTTCGTTTCACTTTGGTTCGATGCTCGTTACAGTAAAATGCACGATATTACCGATTAAAAACTGCGACAAAGAAAATTGCATGTACTTATTATAGTGTGAGGATGATTTTTATTATCCGCAAGAGCAGTTTGTTTGTCAGCGAAGCCAAAACATTGACAACGGGCGACGTCCGTTTCTAGCTCAATGGTGGATACACGGTGGCCGCCGTACCACGGCGGCTATCATACATCGAAACACACGTAACTGCGGGCGCAGCGGAGCCAATTAAACAGTTAACATTTTCAGAGACGTTTTGCCAGACAGTAGTTTTCTCACCGGACATTCCCTGTTTACAATAGAATGTCACTTTTGCATGCAGTTTATTCTGTGCTTGTGTGTCCTACATGCTACTACTGATGACAGTGAGCGCTTGTGTGTGCCACGGTATCGCGGTAAACACTGAAATTTGATCGTTCGACAAGTTACATTTGCCGTATCTTACTCTTAAATTTCCCGTAAAAATCTTCAAACTGTTATTTGTATCGATCATTTAGAAGAATTTCGAGCTCAACATGTAAAAAAATCAAAAGCGTTCCATGTTCAAAGTTCTCTTCGTTTGGCTATCTATGGCATGTTGCTACGTTTGTGTACGTGTGAGCGATCGCAAGCAGAGTGCGAGCCCTTCGACGTTCCTCTTACGTCATCTTGATAAACAAGTAAACAATAGTTTAGCCAATCAAAATAGAGGGTGTGGCGGCGTTGACCGATGAAAAATGAAGCTGATTTAATGCCTCATTACAGTGATGTCAATGTTATATAACTCCGCAGGGTCGCCCTGAAGCTTTGACAGACAAGTAGTACGCACGACTAATCGTCGATTCTCTCGATAAATGATGCAAATAAAAGACAGAACATATGTAATAATAACAGAACCCCATGGCCTGTGAGTGCACGCGCGCCGTACTAGCGGTATTTGCACGAGTGCTGCGGTGTATTCGGCTGTCCTTTCACGAGCGACTGCCGCCGAATACACCGCAGCACTCGTGCAAATACCGCTAGTACGGCGCGCTTGCACTCACCGGCCATGGGGTTCTGTCATATTATTTATTGTCATATAAAGCCATTGACCATGATTAAAATCTAGTTTAGCTGCTGTTTTATGAATTTTAATTGAGATTGAGAACGACACTCATTAAGTTGCATTTAACAAGGTACTTATTGCATAGCACGATTCAGAACTAATTTCGTTTGGTCTTCAGGGTAGTATAATACTATTACTAATACTAATACAAAAACCACGATTTGACATCCACTTAAGAATTTTTCCAACTGACATAAAATTATGCACTGTATATTAATTTATTGAGCCAACTGATCTTTGTCATTTTGTAACTCATTTTTACTTACCAACAATGACAAATTGTGTTCCAACTAGTACTGATATTAATTGTTTCCTTTCCCTAACTGACAATTGTATGTTCTGATATGATTTTAATCAATGTTTCTCTGAAAATATTTCCAGTTTAATTAGTTTGCGCTTCATTTTTTAAAAATCTCAACGGATTTATGCAAACGTTGTTATTTTCGAGTATTTGTAGTATTCCCCACTTTTATCATTTCATGTTTTTTCAGAACTTCATATTTCCAATATGATACTAGTTCCTGATCAATGATGTTATTGGAAAGTTGGGTGTTTGTGACATTTTCCCCTGTGCAACTCTATCAATAAAATATATAAACGCTATGTTTAGACTACATGGCGCTGGATAGTTACAATATTTCATTGGAATAAGTGTCACGGTGTAGACGGCGCCGTATGACAATGACTGAGACTCAAGTGTTCCGCTGATGTAACCGTTTAAGTCACAAATGACGCAAAATAAGGATTAACTTACAGGTGTTTGGTTAAATACACGCTTATCAGGGCGCCTTCCCTCTTCTTATAAGGAACGAAACGGTTCCTCTCCAATATTGCAAAAAATAGTGACCTGAATCACGTCAACCTGTGATTTTTGGTTTAGTCTTTCTTTTTGTTTCAAATATTTCAATACTACAGGGACAGAATATCTATGATATTGTGACTGAGGCAATCAACTGAATGAGAAATGGAAGGAAATATAATATTTTATTTGCTTCCGTCCCGTTCCGCAGATATTTGTTTTCTAAATAAATTAGAACTCATGACATGATATTTAAGACCAGTAAATATTTGTACATCAATATAGGTTATTTAGTCGACATTAAAGGGCCTATGACATGATTTCCAAAATTTTTATTTTTTCCCTTTAAAAACTCAGCTAGGGGACCTGTCTATGGATTGCAAATTGTGTCACTTCGGAAAGATGTGCGCGAATGGCAAATGGCGCGACTCCTTTTTCATGCCTGGTGATCAGGGGACCTCTTCACACCCGAGCCAGGCAGCGGTATTTGCATATTGACCAAGAGGTAAAATTGACGTCATTTGTACTACGCTATTGTCACGAAAGTGTATTTAGCGGTCCTTGTATATAATAGACCACAAACAAGTCAGCTATATAAACAGTGCACACAGACGCCCGATAAACACTGGCAAGGAGGCCACGCCGGCGGTTCAGCTGCAGGGACTTCTCAAGTTGCTTCCAGCGAGGACAGTGTTGACCAGAATTCAGAAAGTGATTTCGACGGGAATTACCTTGAAGGCGCATAGGCAACTCCAGGCATTCGGGACGAGTGGTTCTAAATCAGAGTCAGATTCTGACTCTGAAGAACAAAGCGCGAGTGAACAAAGCAATGGAATGCTCGGGACAGATTTGAAAGTACGATGAGGCTAAGTTTCATTTCTTTGTATGAAATAAGACATTTATCAGTCTCAGTTTGAACTTTTCACGGTTGAATCTATTTTATAAAAAGCGGAGCAATCCCTTAGTATTTCTATTCAATACATTGAATGTTGCAGCTGCAGTTCAGTACACTCAGTGTGCAGTTTTCGGACGACCTCAGTTTTCGGACATTCAATCCCATGCTGTTCGTCGGACTCACTTCGCTCCGTAATGATAGCGTTTTACAAGTTGTGTGACCTCATATTAAGTGAAGTGATACTGCTGTCCCATTTTGGATAGTTTGTTTAGTAGAAGCTATTTCGGGCTATACAAATTTGGCGAAGTTAGCCAGACCATACGATAAAAGGTGCCGAAAGCAACACACGGAGACAGCCCATATGTCCGGTAGGTAAGCGCCAAACACGTCGAAATATGGTTATGTCGTCTATTAAACGTAACTAATTATCACGAAATATTTACATTATGTTTTGAACACATCGAAAATGAAAAGTGGGGTTTTGAAGTTTCAAATTACCAACATTTAGCCCCTGCTCACTTTCCAAATACGACGTCCGATTATTGCGATAACAGTCCGATTACTACGCACTCAGCACGGGGTCAAAAATTTTGCAACTTGACCCCTAAATACCACTTCCGTCGTGTTAACACTTTGACAATAAACACAAAAGGTATGGTAATAAGAATTCGTAGTGCTCGTCATTTATGAAACGGCTTTGGTTGGGCAAAATTCACTGCCCTTTCCGAAAACTATCACTCTGAGTGTAGCTGTGTTGGACGTCGACCTTTGACAGAACTATCATTTCCTTGGAGCACGAGACAAAAGGTGCAATCGACCCATGTTCCCGTGCATTTTCAGAGCAAACGAATCCTGCAAAAGTGATGCGTCAGGTCTATTTTGTACATGTTTTGATTAAGAAAAACAAAGAAAGCTTGTCGCCGCATTGTCGGGTCGCCATTTGAATCGCCGTCTTCACACGCATTCACCAGTTCACGATTGTGTAGAGACGGGAAGCTCCCTGGCGCGCAAATGTTCCAGGTGAAATTTCCCATACTTGACACGAAAGTATAGCACACCTAATCAGATAGCCTGACAAGTCATTATAATTTCAGTCATTTTAATTTACTCGATAGGCGAGTCGATCGGCCGTACGCGCGACATGTGACCGTTGGTAATCTCCTGAAAAGAACATGTAACTATAGCAAACTAAACACTAAGCTTACAATTTGCTCTCTCGTGCGTTGCGCGTTGGGTGTACGTTCTGAGCGAAAGAAGCCCTTGCCTCACACAGTTACGGACATGATATTGCGAAGGTGTGAAAGTCTGTTTGCTCGTATTGAGATAAGTCGTCGGCTCAACTTCGAAAAGCCGAAAAAAGTCGAACAAGTTGGGCGAGGGGTACACGCCCACCCGTAACCTTTACTTTCATTTTATCTTGACAAGGGGGTTGATACGCAATGCAAGACAGTGACGTAGGCTAACTTCAAGACCCAAAGAGTGATTATGCGTTTGGTTTTATGGGGATGTCAAAGGCCCTTTAAGCAACAATTTTATCAGGCGGGAACACTGTTTCCATCTTGAGAAGGTTAAGGAATATGAAACTTATTTGTTTTCAATATCGAATTTCCGACTTAGAGGAATTAAAGAAGAAAGAGGTTAAAGACGTCAAACATCGGATGTAACATGATGATGGTATTGAATGTACATCATCAGTTATGCCTATTATATAATTCCACAGGATGGATGGACTCCATTACACTGTTCAGCGCCTAGTGGAAAGTATGTCACCACGAAGTTGCTGTTGCAATATAATGCATCTTTTGAAGTACAAGATAGGGTAAGGACTATCCTTATCGTCATAATTTGCACAACTCGCGCATTTGTTAATAACTTTGACTTTAATCAAAACCATCGAAAGGTGTTCAAAAGAGTCAACTATTTTTTTTGATGAAGTGTACTATGATATCAAAATGTCCCCGATTGTTAAAGTTGAACATTTAAAATATAGAGTCATTTTATGTTTACCATGTTGCAACTAGTGAAAGTGTACGTATTTAATTTTAATTTTTGCAAAAATGCGCTGTATTTTATGTCATTACATTTTTAGACAAAAAGTTCCGCTTATCGACTCTTAACAGTAATTTGTACGACTCGCGCATTAATTGATAAGTTTGACGTTTATCACACCAAAAAAAGAGGGGTGATCTATAATGTCAACTACATCTTTTATTGATGAAAGGTATTAAAATATATTTAATTGGCAAAGGCACACACTAAAAACATATACACGCTTTCTATTAACCGTGTTCAGAGTACTGAAAGCGACTTTATTTCATTTTAATATGTGCAATAGTGCACTTCATTTTTTTGTCATTAGATTTTCAGACATGCTGTTCCGCTTTTTGCAGAAGGGTGCAATATTTGGCGCTGTGTTGATGCCTTGCACGTCTAAAAAAAGAAGCAAAATTCACTTTTAAATTTCAGATTTAATCAAACTTTCTCGCGCCTGTAACTTTCCATCGTATACTTGGCTATTTCCGAGCACATTCACATTTCCGTTATTTCTATGACCATATTTCTTGAATTTTTATCAAGGTAACGGTTTCTTTTTGTATAACTAAGTTTTGCTTTCCTTCAACTGCACAAACATCGAATTATCGCAAAAATTAGGTCATGCCGGTAAATCGCATCTTTTGTTTCCATTTTATTCAGGGTGGAGACACTCCTCTTGACTTTGCTGATGGCAGAAGAGTGAAATCATTATTAAAAGTAAGTTTATTTCGTTCAATTCAAGACGCCTTAAACGATTCTTCAATTTAACTAAATTTATCATGTCAGGGATTAATATTTGCTTCCATTTTGGCGATAGAAAGAACAAAGTAGAGTGTTATATTCGTCAGACGTTTTCAAGGAGCCAGGAGGATGAATTCGATACATACACACAACCTAGACTTTAAAACACGTTAGCAGTCACATTTACCTTCTCAATGCATTCTTACCGACTTCTCACATACGATATATCTGACAACATGTAAAATTGCATGTGAACTGCAGCTTTGCGAAACATTTTCCGTCACGGTTAACACACACCGCTATGGACGTTATTGTGACGGAAAAAGGAGTCCGGGTTGAGATTATATCAGTAGCGAGAACGTTGCGTAGAGTGGCTACTCGTTCCATACGCGTAACGTTCAGCACCGACTCGGCTTTCCTCGGCAGCAGTAACTGGCTGGCCGAGCAAGGTTCATATGTCCGTGTGCCATTGCGTTCACCTAACGATCTACCCAACAGCTGCAGCTGAAGTTTATTCCTTTAATTTACTCTGTTTTGATTTTATATGCCCATCCTTGATTAAGACGCTACGTGCCGACTCACACACCCGACTCACACAGTCGCATTGTCTATAGGATTTTGCTCTGATATCAGAATAGAACACAGAGACAAAAACTTGAAAATACGGAAATTTTACTTTGTGTTTGAAAAACCATGTAAAGCGAAAAAGTTAAAACAAACGAGAATGTTAATTTCGGCCTCGACTGTTATCGGTAGTGCAGTGTATGCTATGCGACGTCTATCGCGCGTGTGCCGTCAGGAGGTACTGTTGCTTTGTTAAGGATGTAAGATCGGAAAAAGTAAAAGTAATGTCATTTTTTTCAAATGGGGATTTTTGAATACCTACATATGTAAATAGTCCAAAACTGGGAAAAAAGATGGGGTCACCGCGCTTGTTTGTTTACAAAATGACATTAAAATTCACGGTTTTTAACAAAATCACTAAAAATCAATAAAACAGGTCATCATTTTCATATTTATATCATGATTGCATTTTCCAAGTTTACACTGTAAAAGAATAAAGAAATTATAAACCTAAGCTACTTTATAGATTTTATTTACATTAAAATTGAGTGAAAAAGTCATGATATTTATTTTTTAACCAAAATTGCAACAAATATGCCCCAAATTTTAGGAATGGGAGAGGGTAATTTATTAATTATTGATAGTTTCTACTAATGTCAATTTTCTCAAACTTTGCTAAATAATAGCTCTTTTTGTGAATTTTACAAAACCACATTTTGTTTAGTAGGTCACCGAGCTCGATATTTCACAATTTTGCAAAATCTAACTAGGGTTTACAGGTTCTGGCGATAAACCATGCTCTCCCGGGTTCGTCGCACGTGGGCGCTCTTCAAATGCTGCTGACCTGCAGTGGCTACCTGCAGTGGCCCTGTCGAGGCATGGTCATGATTCTAGCCTACCTGTAAACTTTAATGAGAGGGAAATGACACAACAAAGCAAAGACTTTTCGATTCTTCTACTTTTTAGGGTCTATATATTGATACAGCATACAAAACATCACGTAATATTTATTGCCGTGACGCTTATCGGTGGGGATTAGGTTGACTTCGCTGCAGGCTAAGTTGTCACACACTACGTGGAGCCAGGAGCCGAGGCCCAGAACTTGGCGTTTCCCAAATACAAGATGACAATCGTGAAGGCAAGCCCGCAACTGACACAAGTGTCAAGATTTTCGGCTAGTACACTCAAATCGACAATGCGACGGCCATTCTTTCATTCTCCGGTAGGTCTACAAACGACACTATCAACGGCATTATAACCACGACCTCCTCGTGTATAGCGAATAACACGTCACACTTCTGATTTACTCTGTACAGGCTACGGTCATGTTGCATTTTTTCATCTCTTTGCTGAATTCTCGTACCTTCCAGCGTGTTTTGAGGGCACGCTGAACATTTTCTCGGCGCGATTTTCCTTTACCTGCAGGCGACATTTTGTACAACGCAAAAACGTTCGGAACGTCACTATGCGCGCGTGGTTACTATGGGATGTCTGTTTTGAAAATCAAGTCTATGGCCAAGCGACCGTGAAAATCGCTCTCTTAAAAGGTGTAGGTGAAAAGTTGCCGGTTTCACGTAAAAACGACTGCCAAACGACAAGAGAACGTTTGACATCATCGGAACAAGATAAATATTTGCTGTAACTGTTTCCAACTCATTAGGGTTGTGCAATGGTTAATAGTATTAGAATCTGAAGATTGATTTGAAGTTTGATTTTGGGGAAATTGATATAAAGGAACGAATTAATTTTGAACTTATGCGACAACCTTAGACGGTCCCTTACAGCGATTGTCATTTGAGTTTGGAGTTTCAGTCACACACGGATTTGCAAAAACGACTGTGAAGTATAAGTCGTTTTACTCTTAGACGCAACGTCAAAGTATGTGTCGATTGATGCACGTTATCTAATTATACAAAATAAATACACTGAAGCAGAGCTTATACCTCTCGAAAAGTGATTTTTTCCAAATTAAGGCATTTGATTGGCTCGAAATTTTGCAGTCTCGACTAGCCCATGCATATGTCTCTGCGTGTCTCTGAGCAAGTCTTAGACAATTTAGTAATTTTTTCTAACCGATAACGTAGTAAAAATTTACCGATAACGTAGTAATTTCTCCTAACCGATAACGTATCAACAAATTTACCGATAACGTATCAATGAACAATAACTGATTAAACCGACTGACAATATAGAGTAGTCAACCAATACCACTTCAAAACGACCAATAATGTATCGATAGATAAATCAATCACTCAATCGATAGATCGACCGATCTATCTATCGATGTTTGATAGATGGTCGGTCGATCGATCGATCAATCGATCGATAGATAAATTGATTGACAGATCGATCGATAGAACGAAGGATCTATCGATTCGATAGAAAGATATATCAATTAATCGATAGATCGATCGATCAATTCGATTAAATGGTCAATAGATAGGTGAATAGATAGATCTATAGATCGATTTGTCATCACATTGTCTCTTACTAAATTTATTTTTCTTCTATTATTTTTTTCCGTTCAGCGTAAATTGTTATAAATATATTTGTTTCTCATCATAGACATTGCAAAACTGATGTGGTGACGAGGTTTTTTTCTTCTCATTTCTTTTACTCTTCAACCAACAAGAATGCGCGAAAAACATGAAAACGACATAGCAATGCACGCAGAGATAAATGTACAGTAGTGTTGTTTAGTATTTTTTATAGCAACAGTTCTGCGGTTTGACTTTTAGTGCAGCAATGCACAGTTTAGACAGTTTAATATAACAGTGACATATGTGTACTGTTCTGAATGGAATGTTAGTGTCAGTTATTTTGTTTACAGTTCTGTTTTATACATATTCCTCATGAGCAGAAAAAGGTTGACGTGGCGGGTCTCAATTGAAACAAACTATTTTTCTTGGCCTAAGCGTTTTTTTTCTATTAGCACTATACAGTGTATGACTACTCAATAATTTTCAGATGTCTTCGTAATAAGATGTGAATCGACGTGAATCACAACAGAAAGGATGAAGAGAAAAGAAAAAGCAATACGTTGTCTACAAAATCTGTTGACTAGGCTTGCTTACAGGAGTAATTTGCAAAATTAATGAATAGTGATTGTTGGGAATTCAATTGAGCAATGAGTCCAGATTTACCTGTAATTCAGTTCCAGAATGAGAGTTACTTGGTTGTGTACCGGTGCTTTACTGTCTGTTCTGTTTTGTGTCTATGTTTATTACTAGTGTATTACGAATTTTTACCAAGTGTTATCAGATTACTGATGGGTATGATTACGATTATTTTGTAAAGGCTTATTGTCATTTTGATATACTGACGTTGTAAGTAACGAAATTTTAAAATCGGTCATATTGAAAACTTTTTCCAAGTCATCCCAACTTAGAAAGTGTGTCAATAAAGACACTCTCATATGTATTGTATATTTAATTCATTCTGCAGGAATACTTTTAAATTGGTTCACATTTCCAAAATTGATGAAATTCGATTCGTGATGTCTGAGTAATATCACGAAAACAGTATACTTCAATTTGATACGTTATCGGTAAATTTATTGTTACGTTATCGGTTAGGAAAAACTACTACATTATCGGTAAATTTTTACTACGTTATCGGTTAGAAAAAATTACTACGTTATCGGTTCGTTACTATGTTATCGGTTGATTTACTACGTTATCGGTGAATTTTTACTACGTTATCGGGTTTGATACGTTATCGGTTAGTTACTACGTTATCGGTTGTAACAAACCCTGCCACGCAGAGCTTAATTACTCATTTTTATCACCTTGGAGCAATCTATTGAAAGAATGCACATTGCCAAGGGAAGAACGTAAGTCCGTGGAAAGGCAATAAGTAGTAATAGTGATCTCCAGCAATTTATAGTTCACGAAATACAAAGACATTGGTGGTGATAAATGTATTGTTCTCGTAGTTCATACATACAAGGGGCTAAGAGAGAACTTTATATTGTCAGCATCGACAGTAGAGAACGTTTGGGTATGATTTGGAGTTGAGTATCTCACTCTGAGAAAATATAGCTGCATTGCAGTCATTGACAATGAGTATTAATGGAATGATGTCGATCGACGTTGTATAATACGAGGCCATCAAAATGCTACTACAATAATTGTATCCGGTTTAGAACTACGAGTAGGGCGAGTGTCAAGATTGGTCCACGTCACCTCCCGGCGTAGCCAAAGCCGGGCTTTCTCGCCATACTCGTAGGGCTACCCACGGGCCGTGCGCCGGCTTTTTCTGCCGCGTTGACTTTGCAGCACCTGCACCGGCCGGCGGCCACAGCCAGTAGGAGAGAAAAAAGCCAGCGCACGGCCCAGGGGCTACAATTATTACTACTTTCAAAACTGAGGAGACGTCGGTCCCAACTTATAGCGAATTAGAAACTCGCTTTGAGCTACGTATCTGGGCTCAATACACATATAATAGTTGTCATTCCAATAAAGACTAGCTCCAATTCTGCATTTATTTATCGATATTCCCAATAAAATAACTCATCAGTACAAATAACGGCGCTTGTTGTTACAATGGTCGAACCTTGCGGTGTGGTTGACCATTGTGAGGTAGTATGCTCTGTCAGCTTTCTTCCATGGGATGACCGGGCTGCAAAGTTTCCAGCCAATCAAACGCCTGAATGTGGGAAATATACTGTAACTGTTACTTGTTCGAGAGCTAAAACCTCCGCTATAGTGTTTTTAAACATTCCGCGCGATAAGAGAATGTGCGGCAATCCACACATCCTTCGATGTTATGTGTTAATGTTAGATGAAAACTTGTAGTTCTCAGTCAAGAAATCCGTTTGTGCCAAATCCTAGAACTCAAAACTCAAAAGACAAGCGCTGTAAGCTCCTGAAATCAGATATTAGTATCATACGATTGAATAGTTAATGTTATTTTTCGAAAGTTCCCTTTCATCATCTGGTGAAATACTTTTTCGTCTTCATGCATATTTTATGGTACAGTACGAGACAACATAGAATCACGGCACTTCTTGCTAATCGATGACCTTTGAACACCCAAAATCTATAACGTAAAATTACAAATTGTATAAACGCAAGTTGTTAGGAATAGCGACACATTGTACTCAATGATAATTAGAATTTTCACCAGATATTCGCCATTATCGTAACCTGATATTTGTTACTGTACCGTTTCAATTTTTACACGTCTTAATTTCTTTGTTTTGTTATGCAATAAATGTGACTGACATCATCGGTAAACATACAACACCAAAAATAATCTGCACAAATAGAATTATGAGAAAAGACAGTCCACAGCTCGCACAAGCAGTGTGCACAGTCCGTGTTAGGAAACGAAAAAGTCTCCGGATGTAGTCGCTAATGGCATTTGTATACTAGATGTTTTGTACTATCGTTTGTATCATTAAAATATATTACACATTTGTGTGTCAACATCAGAACATGTAATATATTTTCAAGCTGATTATATTTGAGTAACATTGGCTTAAGAGTATCATTGGTTTCCCATTGAGAGTATCGGAAATAGTCTGACTACTTACCTGTCCCATGTTACATGACTTGTGAAAATTCCGACATCACCTGCACTGATTTGGTTCAGTATACTAAACATTCATTAGGCAGGATGTTTTTAACACTGGCGCGATTCCATGTCACCCAAAGCAGTAATTAGACTTTGCCTAGAGCTAATTGTATTTTAAATTTATGAAAACGTGTTTGATGTTGTTATAGAGGAGGGGACACCGACATTGAACGTAGCGAATTGCTCTGCAGGTGTTTCATTAAGTGATCCTACAAAGAAATTTATATTAATGGTATTATACAAGTTTCCGTTGAACGAAAAGTAAGTACAAAGCATAACTTTTTTGTACTTTCATTCCAGGAGCATTTACAAAATCATTTAAAGTTTGCTATTTGCATATCATTAATATGTACATCCTCTGAAAGTTTTCACTCTTCTTACAACAGTCACTTTCCTTTTTCAGGCCGCAAAGAAAAAGGCAGAGTTCAGTGTACTGATGCAAGAGCCAGGGATTACACGAAACAGTAGCAGGCTAAGTGTGTGCGGATATGGTGGTGTTGGCAAAACCACACTTGTGAAGGCTTTACAAAGGGTAAGGAGAGAGAGAGAGAGAGAGAGAGAGAGACAGAGAGAGAGAGAGAGAGAGAGAGAGAGAGAGAGATGTAATTTGGAATATTACCAATTTGTTAGTTTGCAAGTAAAGTGCCTTAGTTATAACACAATAAAAGTTGTCCACCTAGAAACAGATTTCTCAGAAACACCGCCGTCATTTGCAAACCGTTTGAAAACGTTGGTAAAGGGATATTTTTTAATTTTTAAAATGATGATGCCGAATCGTTTTGATTGTATTTGCACAAAGATATATTTATTGAATGATGCTAGATTCTCAGTGACGAATATTACGACAACAATTCCATATATTATATACTTGGTTGTGCTGTTGCTTGTAATCACAAAAGTTTTAGTTTGTACACTTTGATGAAATAAGAAAATGACAAGAACAGTACTTTTTCTGTTGTTCGTATAAGAGTTCGCATAAAATGTGAATCCTTTTAAACCTCAAATGTAAATCGACACTTTAATTATAGACATGTTTACAGTTTGCCCATCATTCCCTTTCTTTCTTGTAAAACTCACCAGGGCTTTTTGGAAGCATACTTTACTCGTCGATCGGAAGAGAAAGCACCTTCTGAAGACGAGGCCACGCATATTCCAACGCCTGGTATTGACGTCAACATGGTCAATATACCAAAAGCTGGTAACTATATTGTCTGGGACTTCGCTGGACAACCGGAATACTACGTGACCCATAATATGTTCTTGAGGGCGAACGACACGGTGTTTATAAATGTTTTCAAAGTCATGGATGTTATTGATGGGTTTGATGGAACACTTACGGAGAAGGCAAGTTAATGAAGTCTACGATCTTAATATTACAATGCTGAATTTGAGATCAACATATCCGTAAATTGATATTTCTGCATTCATGGTGTACTAATACACAGGGTTCGAACTTACAACATACGGTATCCAGTCAACTAAGAAGGAGGCAATAGACATAGCTGCTCTGCCAAATCCTCACTCACAAAACAGAGTGGTTCTATAACCGGGTATACAGTTATTACAATTTTTCCGACTGTGACACCCCAACAAGTTGTAAAATTCATAAGCACTCTTGCTCATACACCAACTATCACAATCACACACAAACTTTACCGAAGCAATGATTAAAAATCTTTACTGGGCGAAAGACAATTCTGCCCTTCATATCTTCAGCTACGTCGAAGAATATTTAACTACATTATTGTACCTAATGACTCTTCGTATCTTCAAATGATTAGATGCTGACATGGCCGAGATTCATCAAGTCTAGAAGATCTGATGACCAAAGTAGCGACAACAAACCGACGGTAATTTTAGTGGCAAGTGGTGCTGATCATGTGACAGAGTCTCGACGTCATCGTGGTGAGTAAAATACATAGTGTAACGTATATTTTTATACGCAGATTCTATTGGTATTGAAGGACTGTTGCAAGAAACATGTCGACTTTGTTACAATTGAACAGTCAACTGCTGATATAACACTCAGCACGTTGTTAGTTCCTGTTCAGATGCTTAGAAAAATAAATAAGATATGGTGACCAAACCACGTACATGCCTATTCAGATATAGATATGTTATGCTTGTACTTTTCCTGTGTCACAAAAAGTGTACCTAGTCACACACCAGTCAGCGAAAACAGAAGCATTTCAATGTGGAAGTTGATCGCGGTGCCTGACCAAATTTTTTGTAGTCTTCGTTAAAATACAGACACATTTTTACAATTTAAATGACATTATTGTTCATAAGGTGAACTGCAGAAAGAATCTGTTTACGTTATCTTTCAGTTAATTTACTCATAGCTGTTGAAGTCCGATACGATACCTACTTGGTACCAATATTCTACATTGTGTTCTCACATGTATGCCTAGACAAATGAAATAACGATGCATGTAATTACTTTGACTTGAAGCAATCAAGATCGTAGAAGACATACGGACAGAGATTCAGAACATGTTTGGGGAATACTTGAACATAGTGGATGAAACATATCTGCTCAATTGTCATGATTCCCGACATAAGGATATCACCAGACTTAGAAAAAGTCTGACAAATGCCAAGGTACGTTTTGAACACATTCAAGCGAATTAGTGATCATTAGTTGCAAGCAAATCAAAAGGGCAATCAAATTTGGTCACTTCGAAGAATATTTAAAAATATTGATGTAAATAATTGTTATTTGGAACGCCACATCGTTTAGCTTTACCATAACAGTTTTTTCAAGCCGTTGCCTACATTCGAAAATCATTTATAACCTTTTTCATTTAAAAGCTCTTCCCTGTCTCTGAGGGTTAACTCACTTCGATTCGTCCCTAGGCTTTTTAAATGTGAATCGTTCATACTGCAGAACTATAGTATATTCGATTTCGAAGGCAAAAATTGTATTGGGGTAAAATACACTCTTATTAAAATTTCCATCCGAAAATATCTATTTCAGCACTTAACCGAATCTTCTGGAGTAAGGCAATTGTGTCTTCCGTTCTACACGTATATTATGTAATTATAAATTACAGACTTGTTTGGCTGTTGAATTATAATCATAAAAAATCAATAAATTTCGCCCAGAAGACAACCAGTTAAAAATTAACCTATCATAAGGAACGTATTGAGTCTCCATTGCCATTATGTTTTCAGCGAGAAGAGAAAATACCTAAACTCTGTGCGAAGATTGCAGACAGTAAGAACAAATGGCAAATCAACGAGAAGTTTCCAATATTGTATTGGCATGCCTATATGGAACAAGTGAAGAAAATATATCCATTGGTGGAGGAAGATTTCCTCAAAACGGCTACATCTTATCTTGACAACATCGGAGAGGTATACAGATTTCTTAAAAATTCGCATAACTTTCATTCATTTCTCCATGATCACAAAGTCGCGATTTTTGTGACGACATAAGCTCCTATGCCCTACTATATATGAAGTAAATCTGACAAAAGAAAATTGATATTATTCTTGTTATGAATCTTCTTTGATAATATATTTCACTCTCTACTCTGCCGAACAACCACGCCTACGGACCACCCGGACAACTGGTATTTATCTATCCTGTCTAATAACATTACTTTTTAAAAACTGGCAAAATATAAACTTGGCTTTTCTCTTGTTTAAATAGTCAAGCTAGAATTTTTTTTGTGTGAAGCAAACAACTGTGGTTCACTTTGACATTAAAATATGTTTCTTGTCTTGATATTGGATAATTCGTAGGGTATTTAGCAGCAATATTTTCATAATTCAAAATCACCTGTATGTGTTATGTGTACATTCAAAACTGATCGTTGAGTATCATGATAATCTTTAAGTAGTAATGGTAAGCCTTACTTCAATAAAGTCTCAAAATTACCATTTATTTACTTAATTTAAGAACATTTATTTGCAGCTTCTCTTTATCAAAAATCCAAACGGCGATGACATCATAGTCCTCAATATCCAGTGGCTGTGCTCCAGAGTTTTTGGACCAATGCTAGCCACTGACATTTTCCTTCAATACAACAAGAAATTACGGATGAATAAGAGATTCTACAGTCGAAGTGACATCGACGAAGTCTTCAGTGAATTTGCCGATACTGAATTACTTCTAAACCTGTTGAAGATTTTCGAGCTCGTCTTTGAAGCTGACAACAGCCCTTCAGTACCTGGTAGCGACGTGCAGTTTATCGCGCCCGCGTTGTTGGTTGAAAACATGCCAGAATCACAGTGGAGAAAGGATTCATCCAAACAAATCTATTTCGGTCGCAGAATCCAATGTCGAGATGAAACAGATAGCTTCTCACCTGGATTGTTTCCACGACTACAGGCAAGACTTTACAATCATTTCCGTGACCTAGGTCAGACTCCCAGTGGAATATGGAAGAATGGTATCAAAGTTTGCCATGTGGTTGAATGTTTGGTGTACATGACCAGGGGTTGGAGGGCCATTCACATCTGCGTCAGGGCAAAATACGAAGAAAAGATCGGAGACTGCCACAACCTAATGGAAAAGGTGTTTGAATACGTAGAAGATGTCTTAGAAATCTGTTGTCCTGGTAGTGATATCGAGAGTCGTGTTCTTAGCGCTCATTCGTTAAGGAGTGACATAGACCCGGACAAAGCTAAACACTACTCAATTCAGAAGATTGTGGAAGCGGAGAGAAAAGGTGTCAACGTCTATGACGAGGAAGGTGGCGACGAAGATGCAACTACTGATTTGCTTTGCGCCGGATATGATACCACACTACTCCGTGCTCTGGAATACGAATGTGATGTCAAGTGGATAAATCATGAAACACTGGAAAAATTCTCTATGATAATGGATATAAAGAGAGATAGGGCAGGTGACTATGGAATCATGGCAGATCTAATGGGTATACCACCAATCAAAGTCCGAGGTTGGGAAGTAAATCTTTGTCGATGTCAATTACAAAGCATATATTATCAGAATGGTCCAAACGATGGGAAGAGCGAAAGAAACGTGGAGGATCACCAACTGATGGCGCCATAATGTATGAGAGTACCTTCAGCAATTTGATGAAAATTCTGAATGATGAAAGCTGCCGCGTAGAGCAAGCTAGAAAAGAGATAGTCGACATGTTTCAGCGGCTTGGAGTTTCAAAAGGGGGCCACAGCGTTACAGAGAGATCCTATCGTGATTAAATAAAAGGACATATAAGACAGGGTTAAACGCGCCCATCTTCAACACGATTTATCAGCAACAAAAGCCATTAAAGTTAATTAATTCAAACAGCACGATCATCGATTGGCCTGCATCAACACAATGACACAGAGAGACAAACATTCGTTCCTTTTCATCACATTTGTGAATCCCACTTATTACGATAACTGTGACTCTATGTGACTCTACTGAAACCTAAAACCTAAACGAATTATACTTATCAGACATAGTGGTAAAATCAAATAATAGTATTTTATAGTATGTCGTTCTATAAACAAAAGGAATTTCTCGCAATATGAAGAAAATCACTTTTAATCATTCGTTTTCGACGTTGATCCTAAGAACTGAAAACAGTTCACATTCAAATAATGTGTTGTTGCATTTGTGTGTCGTACAAAGATTTTACTGAGATGTTTCAGTTGTAACCTTATTGCTTGGGCTGTTTGAAGTATATTAGATTGGTGTTTTGTTAAATTCTACTTCTATCTTCAGTTTGGAAAGTTTGTAACCTAACGTTTCTGAGGCTTTTAAAAGTTTTTTATAGCAGTGTTCTGTTCAATAACATTTTAGTATGAACAATTTGTCATATTAACATGACAAACATCAATATGACCAATATTTTATTGGTTGTAGACTGTGTTTAGTCTCCGTACTCCAATCAAAAATGAATATTCTGAAATTGTATTTGCAATGATCGATTATTTGCTAAGTTGCTTGGAAAAATCATTGAGGACTTCCATGCCGAAACATTGTCTGAAAAATATCAATGCCAACCTTGGTCTCCTAAGCGTAATATCACAATTCTGAATTATTTTTTATAGTTATAGTTTTTACGATGTTCAAGGTCGATAGAAGTTATTATGTTAGGGTTAAAAACAAGTGCCTAAGTTACCGGTGCGAAATAAAGGCCTTCTCAAACAATCACTGCAGCCTTTCTGAAGGCTTACTCAATAACGTCAAGCGGGAGGTTTTTTCCTACATTCGTTTCCAATTATTGTTAGATCTGCAAGTAAATAGTATTCTATGTGAATAGTTATGTATGTGTGTACGCAAAACTAAAGTTTAAACGTGTGTTGTATCATGATATAAGATACTTATGTTCAGCAATGTGTGTATAAAGTTAACCTGTTATCGGTCAATCAGCGTCATTGTTGCCACTGGTGCAAGCCCATAAATTTTCCTGTTTATATCAGAGACAAATATATTATTATTTGATAGTTTTCGAGATTTCTTACAAACAATATTTTTCACATTTTACACGGGACAGACATTTAAGATCTAGTATTGTTCAAAATCGTCTGCCACGTAGAATCAAGTTGAAACAAGTTAATGTATGTATCAGCACAGACAATGTTTAGATATGAATGTAAAGAAGATAGCAAAGGCAATGGAATTCGAATTAAATAAAAATATATTAAAATAAAAAAAGTTCCTGGCATCGCATTTAAACTTACTCCTTTATGTTACAGCTGCTTGATGAAGATTGGCTGTTGCATTAATATGATTCCTATGCATACGGAGTTAATTCGATTCCCAGTCGAAGAACGAATTCGTTTTTTTTGTAAGAAGACGCTAAAACATTTTTTCCGTCAATGCTACCGATGATTTGCATCTTATTTTATCTGCATTTTTCATTTTATCATTTATAGTGAGACTTTTTAAATACCTCCTTTGCTGTGTTTAGGTTAATTTCTTATTCAGCTTGCTTATTTTTCCCATTGATGTTAATTACGCCTTTTCACCGAATTAATTTGTTTTATTTTAGATATTTTTATTTTTACCTTTAAGTGTTGTGTTCACACCGCTGTGACAAGCTGTGAAGTGGTCTTTAAACAATAAGTTATTGTTAGTATTTTTATTGTAGTTCTTGCGTTAAAACACAAACACTGCAAACGTTAATACGAAATTTATGTCGCATCAGAGCCTCACGTATTTGCACTCATCAAAGGTAGCATAATGGTTTATTGGTACAGTTCTCTAGTAGCATAGTACACCCTTCGAAGAATCTACCTGGATGTTAGTGACCTCTAACTTAACCCCTGTGCTTGAGAGGTCAGACCTAAGCTTTGTGGTGTTTTAAAAGTGTTTGAACCGAGTTTTCGATTAACATTAGGGTTATTGACCACCTAGTATATGACATTAAACTGGTCCAATAATTATTTCCATTCAAGGTAATATATTACAAGGTCCATGGGACAATTGACCACCTAGTATATGCTACTTAAAGCAGGCTATTCAATGATATAAAAACTCAGTTACATTGACAATGCTTCTGTGAGGCCTACCTTTCTAAATTTCCTGGTCGTTTGTCAATTATGGCATTAATGCAATACAAATAATGTTTATTTCTTTTTACATGTTCAATGTGATTGTAACCCGCCTGTACTGGTGGTTTATCACAGAGTCCTCTCTCTAGCAAGCATCTTTCAGAGTAAGGCCAATATTGTGACACCAAGGGATAGAGAACGTAGTATATAGTTGCCTTTAGTGTCAAGGCAATATCAAATATTGTAACAACATGATTACCTATGTCAGTAGGTACACAGGCAAAAATCGCAGTATTATTTACTTGTGTGTTATGTATTGATTTGTAAGCTTGAAAATTAGGCCGGTGGCCTGTAGTACTTATCGAATAAATACTACACGACAACAGTATTGACAGATATGTGAGTCACAGAGTGTCACAACATAACGTTCCCTTGCTGCAGTGTAGGACCGCCCATAGTTTGATGAGCCATGTGACGCAATATCGGGAATATCATAACACTTCTTTGTATTCGCATACAACTTCTCACAAGTCACTTTATTCACCAAACGACAACATGCCTTTAATGTTTACCACTTGCACAGAGATAGTCCATAATTCTTTAATTTCCAGTGTGCAAAGTAGCAAGATCAAGCACAAGAGTTTCATTCGCAGACATTTTCATCTTTTGTCTCCTTACAACATATATAGACGACAATATAAATGCAATACGATATCTGATTGAAAACTAGCAGGCTCTTGACCTGTAATTGGTTCCCTCGGGCCACCAGAGCAGCGTCAAGCTAAATTTTCCTATTTAAAAACAGTTGGCGGAACAATTCATCTTGACAAGTGTTCAACCAATGTCATCTTGAGTACTGAATCCGACTTTTTTCGTCTGGCCGAGTCCCTTGAAATTTTGAGTCGGTGATAAAAATAGCACTCTCTGGTGGTTTTTGGAGAGATTCGTGACATAATTTTCATGTACCTTATGAGGCTGTGTATCGCCACAGAATGGTGTAGCCATCTTTCACAACAGTGCGCATTAGATTCAAGTAGAAATGACTTTTGCAAAGCTGTTCCAAATCTCAGCTTAAGCCAACAGGCAATCAATGGAGGTAGCAAGTCGTAAAGCTTTGCGCTATCTCTCACTTAAACTGTCTTCGTAAAGTGGATTACTGGATTTACACAAACACCACAAAATTGTTTGTATAAACCTGTATAGAGGACAGTATTAACGTTCAGTCAGTAAAAGGCCAGGGGGTTGATCCCCGGGATAAAGTTTGTTCTTGTTTGTACGATGATTATTGACATTAGTCAAAATGCTTTACATACAACAATACATACACATATACTGATTCTGTACATGTGTCAAACACGTTAAGTATACACGTATGTATACCAATGAAATGCAAAACTACAATGTACACTTGGTGTGCTCTGCATTACGCATACTCATGATCTGCATAGATATACACTACGCATATCAACGTATTTGGAATATTCCATATACAAATATATACGTTATGTATGCAATTAGTATTGTGTTCGATATACGTCGATATAAGTAAATATACTGAACGTATATCAATCATTTTGTCCAGTGTCAGGTATCATAGCCTTTTGTTTTCCATTGAAATTGTAATTTAGTAAGTATATTTCCTTGCAAGACAATCTAACGCCGACACAGGCACATTCAGTGAAGTCATTTAGTTAATGTTTTGGTACAACAATCGATGTCACAGCAGCTAGAATAAAATTAAGAATGATGAATGACCTTGGATATATCTTATTAAAGAGTTGTCAAAAATTTGCAATGAACAAAACCAAAAAGATAAGAAAACTTGCAATTGACTAATGATATTTTTGAGATTTATTTAATATGGCTGATGTTTTCTGCTTTGCAAGCGAGCACTGTCTAACAATATTGCCCGAACAATAACGTCTTCATCTTTTTCTCGTCGGTTCATTTTGAATGAGACTTTTAGTCATTCTCTTACCACATAGTATTAAGAATAAAATCATAGGTCACCTTGCTGGTTTGCTTTCTAGAGAAACAAATTATCTAGCATATTAATCGATATTTGAAATTCAAATGGCCGCCACTCCTTGTAAACTGGGGAGGGAACGCTTACGATTTAGCAAAATATATAACGTAACGGAGAAATTCCTTTTTAATCTATAGCTTGAAAATGAGTTCCCACAAGTCGTAGATCAAAAAAAACAAACAAGATAAAAAAAACTGTTAACATTCTGAAAACACTCTGAATGTCTGTCCCCATCACCTTTACTTTACGATGCACTGGCTGTTGCATTTGACGTACTATTTTTCAGTTGTTTTGTTCTGTAAGATAGGATTTTTGTTTTACTTCGACAACATAACTCGAACGGAATAGAGTTCAATCTGTTATCACAGCTTGTATACATCAAATACATAGTGTACACGTTGGCATCTCAAGCTAGCCCAAATCCGGACTAAATTGTTTACCAACAGTGATATGAAAATATCGATTGTTTTGCAATGAATTGTATTGACACATATGCCGTTGATAATGCCGTCGACCTTCTTTAGAGAAAAAAAATAACAATATCTGAGATGTATAAGAAATAATAATAATACAAAAGTCAAAACATCCGTTTATTGTCGCAATGAGTGTTGAAATGTTGCCGAAAGCCTATCAACAGACAAAGTACAAGTGCGTTGGTGATATCATTTCTGTTCTGACGTAGCAATGCTATAATCTACTCTTTATACCATCCATCAACCGATGCACAAAGGAAGCTTATTTCTATTGGCCAGTTACTTAATTGAATATGAACAAATTACGTCACTTCACATTAACAACAAATAGATGACATGCATTATAAAATTTCATCACATTTTATTCGCAAGTGCACAACTTCATTGTTCTTTGAAAATTAGTCATTTTAATTGGCAGCGTCGTCTGTGTGTTTAAGTCTCAGCAAATGTGAAGTAATATCACGGTATGGTAATCCCAGCTGCTGTGTATTATCAGCTGCTAATTGGTGAGGTCCCTGTCACACCTAGAAACATTTAGCAATCGTATGCTGACGTATCAAAAATTATTGAAAACGCTTTCTTGATGAACGCATTTTGACTTTTGCAAGTAACATGTGTGAGTATGTGATCAACTGTAAGTATAGACTCGTGTCAGCAATTATATTTTGTCTACATTTCCTGTGGATTGAGGGGAGGGCTCATATTGGCGACACACTGAACAATCATACACTGGATTCATTATGGGGTCCAGAAGCATGACATCTGTGACAATTTCCAATTAAGGCCGCACTTTTCAATCCCTGGTTTCTCGCATTAGTGGAGTTCTCCTCCCAGTCAAACACATGGCCAGTACTATGTTTGATTTCGATAACATTAATTACACAAACTGATTTCAATCTTTTGTCACCTTTTGCTATTCCTGCAAACAGAGCTTATATAATCGTTTGATTGACGGTCAGTTCAAATAGCCAACGGTCATTTATTCCCCAGCACCACACTCGAATTTCCTTAAAAACATCTTCCAGTCACGTTAGAATTCGAATTTAACCATTGAGTTCGATCGGCAGCAGCTTCGTGCTGACTGCTTGGCAGTCTGTCAGTGTTTTTGTGGTCGGAAAAAAAACTAAAAGTGGCATTTTCTGAGCTTGTACCCTCATGTTACCTGCTTGATGTCCACTTACACAATGAACGCCGCCATAGGTTGGCGCCCTTTTAAAGGGAGGCTCCGGCTTAACGTTTAAATTTTGGCTAATTAAACAATATCTAAGCCGCGCTCGTTAAAGGCATTCTAAATTTGACCGAAACAAGTTCTTCATCATATTCAAGATAAAACCCATCATTAATTAATAGTCTCTGTGAGGGAAAACGCCATGTTTGATAACCGTGGTCAGTGAACCTATACAGTAATATTAGTATAATGCATGGGAAATGCACGCACGAATGTCAGTGCATTAAAAATCACGTTGTTTAACAAATGGGATAATTTTATATGTATATAGGGGTATTAGCAGGAATATTGATGGGCATGTGCAAAATGTCTTTCTGTTTACTGTTTATATTGTGTAACGAAAGTGAGGGTTTAGAGAAAAACATTGGATGTATGAAACTGTGCATGTAAAACTTTGAGATGTAAATGAGTTGTACATTTATTTGTGCTACTTACAACGATAATGTTTGACCATGGCTGCATCGAAGACAATGACTGTGATGAGTATATCATTCATAATAAACAATCTGGAGTATGAACTGAAACCGAAAAGTACAGCAATGCAACGTATATCAGTCGTTGTAATGTCGGCGTTGCAGTTTCAAAGTCCCCATGATGGATTTTTGTGTACACTCAAATTACACTGTAGGTACAGACTTTAAGCACCTACATACAAGACATAGTTCAAATAAACTGCCATCACAACGGCTCTGACTTACAAAGCAATTGGAAATTTTCTGAGGTCCCTTTAAATTTCGGAAACCGAACAAGTCCTCAAAACTCATTTGAAAAATGAGTTTTCCAAAAATATACTGAACTTCGCTTAAATTCAAACAAAATGGATATTCAAAACTACTGAGATCAAGCAAAAAGTACAGTACAGAAAGGAGGTAGGTGATTTTCAGTTTATAATACAATTATTGGTACATGAGATAAAACTTTCCTCGCTTTGTGTTTAAACAATGCACCTCCTACGATAATAGCGGCTGGAAAAGTAAATTGGAATTTGCGTGTGATCGTAGCTTTCCCAAATTGTATACAGAGTTTATTATAATTTAAGCTGTTCTCAAAGATTTTTTTGTATTATGTACAACTAATTGCATAATATACAGAAAAACAAAAACTGAGAGCGCCCTCTACACGGGAACCACTGATTGGATGATATCGAATTAAAAAGCTCTATAGCAAAGTAACCATGTATAAACATTGAGAATGGCTGCACAAAGTTGATAACACTAGGATTTATCAGCCTTGAAGATATAAGGGGTGACATGAAATAGAGTTGATAATTTGCATATTTGATCAACATCCTTGTTTAAGGACATTCGATAGGATTGGTCAAACTCGACGACTCCTATTATGTGCATTGAATATATTGTAAAATTATATTAATGAAGTTTTTAACATTATGAGATCAGCTTTTGCTAATTTGCATACTTAATGACCTTTCTTGATTCGGGATATATATCTGAATTGACTCGGTCAAATTTGATTTAACTTATGTTGAAGACGCTATGATATTTCATTCTTGAAAGTTAGTTACCATTTGTACTTTAGCGATTTTTTTTTTCATATTTAACGACCTTTCATAATGAGGGACACAGTTTTACAAGTAAAACGTTGACGAGCTTATGGAACTTGGATAGTGAGAAGACGATCTCTGAAGGATATCGTGCATTTACTTTTCAGTCATTGATAATTTGCATTTGAATGAATATTTCAAATAAGGCACATAAACCTACAAGTACTTGACAAAAGCTTAAAAAGCCAGCTGTATCAGCTAATCGGTGACTTGTGTATTTAATAAAATTTTCAAAATTAGTGATAACTGGAGGAACTGACATTGCAACTATAATCTGTTTCTTAAACGTTCTATGACGTCTGTGGTATAAAAGCTAATAAATTTAAGTTAGTGCTTGTTGAATGTAGTGTTTGTTGAATTTCCTGAAGTAATCCTGTGTATTTTCGTTAAATGCATGTGTATAAACGGATTTCAGGTAATCATACGAGCCCCTAGGTATTGACATTGAAATACTAGTATACTAGATGTCTTCATGTTAAAAATATTAACCTTGAAAAAAGCAACAACATACTTCATGTTGAAATCATTTCTTACGTGTATGTATCATTTTGCATTTTATATTAATGGATTTTTTGTTTATTTGACCACAATATGAAGAAGCAAATGAAGAAAAATCAATGAAATAATGAAAACATCGTTAGAAATTGCAGTTATTGTACTTTTGATTAATCGCCGTACAATTTAACATTACCTGACGAAGTACTGTTAAAACACATTCAAACACACACCGTTTGTGAACATGTCAAAACCTTCCAAACATTAAAGACTAACATGTTAACAGATCAAAAAGAACTGGAAGTGAATAAGTAAATAGATATATAAGTCAGTAAACAAATAAATAAAGAAATAAATTAAAGTAAATAAATAAATAAATAAATAAATAAATAAATAAATAAATAAATAAATAAATAAAAAGGCTTGAATAACTAAAAGTTCATCGTAGATAACGTTTTTGTTGCAATGACAGACCATGGGAAACATTTCCTGATTTATAGTGATTATGGTTGAAATAACGATCCATGATTACCACATCTATGTGTCCCGTGTACTTTAAATTGATTTTGTAACCCCATAATATTTGTATGGTGTGTGCCTTCATGCCAGGCATCTGAATGCGCGCCCTTGACGTAGCCATTTACGTATCAGCCTTTCACAAATTATCACCAAATTTTGTAACTTTTGCTTACGATACTACCGTGTTTAGTCCAGGGCTGTACACTTTACGTTAATACAATGAACTGTCATGTATCTCCTTCTCTTCTTACACTTAAAACTGACACCGATTTAACCACTGTGCTGCGTCAGATTTCAGAGAAAGTCATTTACGTATTGCGCGGGGTAGATTTCTTAATCGAACGAAAAGATCTCATTTTGCAAAAACTGTCGGAATACAGTTCTATCTTGTCTCAATATCGATCGAAACAAACGAAGATTTTCATACATACGCATGTCAACGTCTCTTACTAAAAACAACTACTGGACTTACAAGGATATATTTAAGTTTTATATATTCTTATAATAACCCAATGGGTAGGGGCTTGCAAAGAAGACTAAGTTGTCCCTATTGCCACATAATGCAGAGCAGAGAAAACGAAACAAAACAGAGAAATGATTGATGTATTTGAATGTTTTATAAGGTTCTAGTGCGCCGGGGACAAACATGGCTGAGATCAACTCAATCAAAAACAATCAACAACGACTTATAAATAAATTGGATTTGACATGTACGCATGTCGAAAGAGATTTCGTTTTGCACAGAAAATCGCCTATTCACATTGATAGGCATCATGTGGAATCTCATATCCGATATATTAAAACTTTGACAAAGTGTTTTAGTGCTACAAATGGTATTGCAATGGTCCTTTAAGTTAAAGTATGATTGTGTGAGAGAGCATTGCAATAATACTTAAATATTCCACACTATGAGGATTATTCTGATGTACAGTGGATGGAGAATCGTTTTCTGTCTATCAAAAAATGCAGTACTTGATGTCGACAGCTGTCATGTATCAGGAATTAAATATATTACAATTGAAAAACGAAAACATATATTTCATAAATTTCAATATGCGGGATGACTAAAGATTTGAATATCGCATGGCAACATAGAGTAGTACCCGTACATCATATCATCGAACAAGCTGTAAAAAATTGAAATACAGACAAGTTCATCAAAATGACAGGGTAAAAAGTAGTTGAAGGACGTTTCCTTACAAATGATACCAAGACTCATATATCATTTTGACTATTGACATACGGAAAGTCGCATTGAAATGTCATTGGAAAAAGTTATATGATTTGAGCAGAGTGCTTAATTCGTGATTTTCTATAACGTGAGTAGTTTGACTGTGTCCGTATCTCAGGGCAAATACATGAAGTCCAGCTAAACGCTACCGAGTAGTTGATTTACCCCTGACTGATGTAAATGCAAGCACATACATGATGCGTAAGGGGAAGTACGGACGTGAACGAATTTAATTTCAACGACAAGGAAAATGGACTCGTTATTAACTAACACTGATTAGTAAAACAACGCTAGCTTATATCTTAACAACATATGTATATATCCAGAGAAAATACTTGATATAATGTGATATTTTTAGATTATTTTTTTTATCGTTTGGTATGTCTGGAAAAGACAGATATACGTATCTCAGTCAAAGCTGCTGGCTGCAATCGACACTATATGATCCCGCCATCGTTTTCAGATATTCTCGAGAAAAGTTTATCTATAAGTTTGAAGCAAATTG
This sequence comes from Ptychodera flava, assembly GCF_041260155.1. NCBI lineage: Eukaryota > Metazoa > Hemichordata > Enteropneusta > Ptychoderidae > Ptychodera > Ptychodera flava. The sequence continues at coordinate 212,636 of NW_027248418.1, forward strand.
AAAAGCTAATGTGTCATTCTCTCAATGTAGATTACCATGCCGATGTGCCACAGGATTCATTGAGAGTTTCGACACTGACAATGTATTTTACAGGTCGAAATGCCGATGTCTCGTCAGTGAATGTACGGTCCACAAAAACATGCGTTTTGTTCTTGGCGTCAGTGTCATTATCGCACGGAAAATACTATGGAAAATATTTGAAGTATGAATTATGGCGTTAGCAGCACAATGCTGGGATAAAATACTACACAATCAAAATCAGTATCAGTGATTTGACAATATTAATATAATAGCAGATTTTGATGTGGTCTTGTTTACATTCAGCTTTACGCTCTCAGTTACAACCACACAGCGGCCTATTTACACACGTCAGGCAGAGAAACATAATAGACTCAAATTCTTCCTTTTGCCAGATGTGTTCGTAGTCAAGTCTTTTTGAAATTGAACTGCTTAAAATATTCCAACGAAATAGTGTTGTGTCGTAGGCGATTTGCCAGCTCTACAATGAAATATTTGTTTATACAAAGTGCACTACAAGGAGTCGAGTGCAAAGGAGGACACGTCCGTGAACACAAGAAGCCTATCAGCACAGTAGTTCAAAATATTGAATTAAGGGCGTATATTATGATCGGTTATGGCTTCGTGTATTGTCTTATATCATAATTGTTTAAATTAGGTATATAATTGAAATGGCAGAAAGTATAGTGGGTATATTTATATAATATAACTGAGCAACTGAGCAAACCTGTACGAGTGGAAACACGTGCACGCCATGCTTGAAGACGAGCTTCTACATTTTTTAATTCTCGTTTCCTTTCAAGGTTTTGGATATGAATAGGGGAAGTTTGCCTCTTGTACTGCAATCATTGCTTACCTAATCAGCATGAACTTTAAGCTATTCAGTTTCGCATTTTCGTGAACCACCTGCGTACAGTCACATCAGTGTATACTGACGATCCCGACAACCTGTTTTGAAAACGAGGAAGAAAATTATACGTTTATTATATGCATTAAAGTAGAGCATTAGGGGAAACAGTCCACGTGATTGTATCGTAATTGTCGTCTAGTGCCGCTAGAAAAGATGAAATTATATTACCATCATCGATAACTTTTTCCTGTAAACATAGAAATATACGTGTACATGCTCCCCCCCCAATTTCTTTCCCATGCTTCCACCAGCATAAATCTGCATGGCTGCTTCGTTGTTCGTGTTATATCTTTGACTGATTTGAAAGCAACATATTAAATTGATTTGTACAGTCTATCATCCTCTGATAAATGTCTCTCAAAACCGTAGCTATCTTTTGAATGAACCGTAAACTCTTCACAGCAAAAACAAATCATTTCTAATTTTGAAAATAGTCCATTTTAGTCGCGAATTTTGAAACAAAACTCGTACCAATTTGAAGGCGACATTTTAACGAGCTATCTCTCCTGAGTTTCAATCCAAATAAAAAGTGAAATTACTGTTGTTCCATAAATTATGAAAACCTTCGTCTGGCAAACAATGACGTGGCAGTGTTCATTTTATACAATTTAGTACCTGGTTGGCCATTGCTTTCCACATGTGGTTTTGAAGGAAAACGGGCATAAAAAAGGCATTTACACGAGTTTATTAAATGTTTGTGGTATCAGAGAATTGCGATTCGCTGAAGGCAACAGACGGCAGTAAAATGGCAGGTATGTACATATATTTTTTTTTTTCAAAAATGTGTTCCTTTCTTGATGGTGTAAAATTTGGTCCAGTTTGCATTGCTAAAATGGATTGATAATTAAGGTGGCTTGAAAGGCTATTCTTTCTTATAGTTAATGTCAAGTTTCAAGTGTTAGTATCAAGATATTTAGTTCAAATTTTCAAGATAACTCCCCTACTTAATATTTTCTCCTAAGAATATAAAAAACTGTATATTTGCAGCCATGGTTTTGAAATATGACACCAGTAAATATTAACATTTAATTTTTGATATTTTTTTACATATTTGAATTTAATAATAATTGGATAGTATTAATATCACCAAATCAGTTATAAATATGTTGACACTATTAATTGTAAGATTTGTATAGCAGGATTTGTAAATAAAATTAGTTTTTATGATTTTACATGGGTTTACATATTAAGAAATTATTAAAAATTCTTTCAAATTTCAAAATCTGATTTTTCAAAAAGTACTTCAAATACAGGAAAATTGTGCCATACAAATCTTATCGGTAACTTTGTTAATAGGCTGTAAAATTTATATGTCCATATCTCATTTCGAAAGTTGGATTAAATTGGTATACAGTTATGTAGGAAAACTGTTATTCTGTCAAAAATGTTGAAAACAAGCCATATTTGCACCCCTCTTTTGAAGTCAAAGAGCAGTCTTTTTGGTTAATCTCACTTTTGACACCTCTTTGACACTCAAAGAATCTAAAAATACATTTACAATAGCAGTCACTCACTCTGAATGCAAGCACCGCCTTGTAAAAACGTTCCTGAAAAACAGCAAATACTGACTTTCCCTTTTCAAAGATTTTATTAAAAGCTAGGGGACCTCTACCATAGTTAATGCACTAAGGACTCCCCAACTTGTTCTTATTTGGTCAGTTTTTCAGAAGTTTCAACAGGCTATAACTCTGCAATGCCTTTGTGCCAAATGTATAGTTTTTTAGTCCACAGAGAATGTTGACTACTTTTATATTTTAATAGTTTTGTTGAAGTTTATAACTGACGCTCTAGCCTTTCCAACCACAATAAATCTCCCTACAATAAGAATTGTTATTAATTATACTTCCCTACTCCTTCCCAGTTTTCTGAAACCCGTCGTTTTGATATTTCAGGGTTTAAAACTTTCGAAATAAGCGATTGCATTCTCTGAGGCAGAATGTGTTTGGCTCATTCTTCAATGCCCTACGTCTTATTATAAAGATTGTCGAGAAATTTTCATCGTCATGTACGTTATGTTTTTGGTCTACGTGTAAACAATCCTTACTAGTGCCTGTCAGGTATATTCTTCGAGTTTCGAACAGCTAAGTGTGGTTAATAGTTTAAAACTTTGTTTTTGATGTATGAATTCCTTTATATTCGTGCTCCGAGGAACTGAATATTTAAGCGGGCGCATGGTCGATAATAATACTTCATACGAAAGTGTGGCACCAAGAGCTTTGATATACCAAGAGACTATTTTCCCTGTATATTTTACTTGGTACAAATGGCTAACTGTTTACTGAGATGTTCCTTTTACTGCTGATAAAAATATGTTATTTAAATGATCCTTGTGTTCAAAATCCACGCTGGTTGCTCGGTTGCTCATCCTATGACGGGTACGAGGGATTTAGTTAAGTTGATGGAAATGGTCAGAAGTCCGCTCGTTGAAACTTGCATTATTCTCCATTCCATCAGCTGAACCAAAATCTCGCATCCACTGCATTTCCTCTGTGGCAAATCCCACACAGTTTGCAATCGTTGTGAATAGTCTAGCTGCTTCTAATTTTATTTTACCTGTTCATCAGTACGTTGGTATATGTAAAGTTTCTTTGAGCTGGACCTGTATTGGGCCTAATGTTTTTAATTGACTTAGTTAATTGGCCGAGTCAGGTTTGGGTAGATTTTTGTTTTTGTTTTTTGTTTTCTCCGAGTTAGTTTGCTCCCAGTAAGGTTTCTGACACGTTGTAGAGATCCAATTGGTAACCCCCTACGATAGATTTTGCTTCAACGGGTTCACCTTTGATGTCTACATTTTTCTTGCACAGTATGGGTGATTTTGATCGAATCACGTACCAAATACTCCTAATGACCCAAAGCCATGACCCCCATCCGACTCGGCGCGACGGAAATTGGCCATTAAAGTGATCCAACAAGAAAACCTAATTCACACCAAACACCAAATTTGTCCAAGTGAAAGGCCCTATACAGACCGTGACACAACCGTGTAAAACAGGTCTGTGTCAGCAAAGACGTTCCATTGCTGTGACAGAGGCTGATATACAGGTCTGAGGCCAGTGCAGTGCTGACATAGCCATATATAGTGCTTTAGACACAGTGATGTTACTGGGCCTGATATTTCTGCTTGCCCCATCACTGAATTTACAGGACTGTACATAGCAAGAGGCCAATATTTTTTAAATGTGCGATTGTGCCTGTATTCATTTCTGTCATATAAATTGGCCGATTTTCTGAAAATATACACGCCTGAAATCTGACAAAGTTTTCAGATCATGTACAGGCCATGTAAACAAACTTACACACCTCTGTTTGTACATAAGTATTTCTGTCATATTATCACAGAACTTGATACATTCAGAAATTACACCACTGTAATATTACTTGTTCATACACCTCTGATATCTGGCCAATTTTTACAGGTGCTCTAACGGAGGTTACTTCATCTTGACTGTTAAAGGTACTGATCAGACCCTGTTACAGGCATGCACTGAAATCTGCATGTACTTTTCTTGCTGTGTTGGCCAAAAATCTGCTATGCCCAGAAGTAGCTTGACCACAAGTCTAATTGGACTGTATTTTTTCGACTCAGTCAAAAAACTAACTCACACTAATCCTATCGTTTAAGTCTTACCTGTTTTACTGGTAAAGGCACACACATTTTCTGATAGAATGCCAATTCACTACTGTTCCCAAATTTCATCATGACTCGCAGCTTCTTTCGTGAATATAGAAGTCGTTTTTTAATGAAGAATGCTTTTTCCTGAAACCAGTAGAAAGAGGTTGTAAAATATTTTGATGGATTATTGAGCGATAGGTTGCAATTGAAGTGGAATGTCATCTAATGCAAATGTGTACGTGATCTACAACAAATATGATATGATATGTGAATTTGGAAACTAGCGTCACATTGATGCTTGGTAGACAGTATTTCAAATAATAAAGCTATCTCCTCGTGATCTCTGTGATTTTAAGTTAACTAATTTTAATATACGAGTCTGAAAATTTCATTAGTTTTTTTAAGAAATTGCGATTAATATCAGACCAAGGTATATGCATTGAAAAATATGAAACTTGTCGGTTAAACCGTTCTCGAAGAAAAAGTTGTCTTATATTTGAATTTACTTTACCGAATTTGCAAGAAGGACTGAATACAAATTGCTATTTGCATTTTTACCGATGTGTACCGGATGAAAAGGGGTGCGGATTATTCATCCAGTTATTGATGGTTCACAAGCAAGATTACGCTCTATGAAACGCAGTTACTTTTGGTTTGCACTTAGTTGGATTTTGCCCAGTTCAGGGGTCAGGCCGAGTTGTTTTAGGATAACAAGGAAATTAGGAATGCACGTGCTATGACAATCAAAAGAAAGCGTACGTTACATGGTCACTTTAATGAAATATGTGTCTACTTTTTTAATTCACACAGCTCAAAAGTATGTTGGCGTAACCATACTGGTAGCCGTAGTGATGATCACTACACCATATTATTATTCAATGTGGGCAAAACGTTCAGAAAAAAGATTTCGTGTTCACCCGTCCGGTCAAAACGAGCCACATCCAGCTCCCAAGTCATCCAAAACACAAACCGGAGCAGCGACTGAACGCAACAGAGTATCTATTGAAGCCTCACTCAATTCAGAGACATTTACAAAGGATACATCGTCCAAAAAAGCTGACTCGATTCGAAGTGACTCCAAGACAATTTACTTATATATTGGACGTATGTCGTCCGCTTTGGGAATCTCAATTATCCAATAACTACAGCTGTACTATCGAAATTCTGTCAATCAAAACAGCATTAAAGGTGGTAATGATAGTTCCATCACCAATCAGGTTGCATAATCACTTAATTATGAAACGCCAGGAATACTGTCTGACGCTTAGTTTAGTGATTCATTTATAATCTTAATCAGTTTGTTTCTTATATACGACTGCCGCGCTGACCGGGCGTTTGCGACAAATAGGTCCGCTTTACACAGGCATATCCTTCCAAGGCAAGCAATCAAGTACGTCATACTTGGCTTTATTTTGACAATACATTAAAGTTGACGAAACTTGCAAAGTACACTGAAGACGCTATGATTACATTATTCAAGTCAATTAGCGATTATTTAATGAACTTTACTACATTAAGGTGGTTGGAAAGGCTATTTTTGCACCAATTCTTTTCTCAGAGTTAATGTCAAGTTTCAAGTGTTAGAATCAAGATATTTAGTTCAAATTTTCAGGATAACTCCCTTAGTTAATATTTTCTCCAAATAATACAAAAATTGTATATTTGCAGCCATGATTTTGAAATATGACACCAGTAATATTAAAATTTAATTTTTCATATATTTTTTACATATTTGAATTTAATAATAATTGGATAGTATTAATATTACCAAATTAGTTATCAATATGTTGACACTATTTATTGTAAGATTTATACGGCAGGATTTGTAAATAAAATTTGTTTTTATGATTTTACATGGGTTTATATATCAAAAAATTATTAAAATTCTTTCAAATTTCAAAATGTGATTTTTCAAAAAGTACTTCAAATACAGGAAAATTGTGCCGCACAAATCTTATCTGTAACCTTGTTAATAGGCTGTAAAAATTCCATGTCCATATCTCATTTCAAAGTTGGATTAATTTGGTATACAATTATGTAGGAAAACTGTTATTCTGTCAAAAATGTTGAAAACAAGCCATATTTGCACCCCTCTTTTGAAGTCATAGAGCAGTTTTTTTTGTTAATCTCACTTTTGACACCTCTTTGACACTCAAAGAATCTAAAAATGCATTTACAATAGCAGTCACTCACTCTGAATGCCAGCACCGCCTTGTAAACTTTCCTGAAAAACAGCAAATAATGACTTTCCCTTTTCAAACATTTTATTAAAAGCTAGGGGACCTCTACCATAGTTAATACACTAAAGACTCCCCAACTTCTTCTTATTTGGTCAGTTTTTCAGAAGTTTCAACAGGCTATAACTCTGCAATGCCTTTGTGCCCAAATGTCTAGTTTTTTTTTATTCCACAGAGAATGTTGACTACTTTTATATTTTAATAGTTTTGTTGAAATTTATAACTGACGCTCTAGCCTTTCCAACCACCTTAATGAAACATGCAATGTATGTTGGTGATACCTATGCACTGCAAGATCCGAGGTGCAAACTCTTGCGACGTATCGAAGTGTTGCCAGTGTAGCGAAGGCTAGGAAAAGAATCATACACGACCGTGGGGCCGCATTGAAGTGACTTCCGCAAGTTCTGCCCGGGGATTCCTCATAAAGCCTCCGGTCACCGCGCTGACCGGGCGTTTGCGACAAATAGGTCCGCTTTACACAGGCATATCCTTCCATGGCAAGCAATCAAGTACGTCATACTTGGCTTTATTTTGACAATACATCAAAGAAACATAATGTACACATTTTACAGAATGCTTGATTCAATATAAACCAATACTTCTAAACTGTTTAGCTTTCAATTGTAGTGTTAATTTAACTTCGCTACACTTGTTCTCATTTGCATAGAACTTTACACCTCTACAGTTGTAATAGATGGTGATACCAAGTATAACAATATTGGAAGTCATTTCGCATTTCCATGTCAGGTTATTTAGAATTTGCATATCTGATGATGATGTGATGAAAATCGTTCATGATGTTAATCATGAACACTTTAAATTAAGTTGCAAAGATGTGGCAAAAGTTTAAATGTACATAAAACTGTAATATATAATGAAACACGTCAGCAGTTTCAATTCATATCTGGTTAGGTTTGGTATAGCACGGGATATGCAGATTGTAGGCGACGGATTACTTTTCATTTTTACCTTTAACAAAGGTGCGTTGATATCGGTAGCCAGCTATGGTCAAGTGACCTGGCAAATGCTTTAAAGCTTATATTATTATTATTATTATTATTATTATTCTTATTATTATTAAACTTTATTGTCCCTAAAAATGGGAAACTTGTCATGCAATGGCACAGACAAACACCATTAAAAATACGGTGATAAAAGGGATAATACACATCAAAATTAAAAAAAAATCTTGTTACAATAAGTGTTGAACAGTGGACTTAAGACATTCTCTGATTGAGAAGTCGGATGGCAGAGGGAACATAGCTAAGTCGAGAACGACGTGTTCTTAAAGCTAGAGTTTTATACCTGCGACCTGACGGGAGCCCCTCAAAATGCTGAGCCAATGGATGGGAAGTATCCCTGATGATTTTAACAGCTTTGACAAAAGCTCTGTTCCCATGCAGTGATTTCATGCTCTTACATTCACAGCCACAGATTTTGGAACAGGTGTTAACAATTGTTTGTAGTTTGTTCAAGTTCGAAACGGTGAGACCTCCATACCAGCTCAAATATGAGAAGGTAATTACACTTTCAATGTGACTAGAGTAGAACGTTTTCAATATATGTGGATGAATATTCAGTGATCTCAGTTTGCGCAGTAGGTACATTCGCTGTTTACTTTTTCTTGTGTATGGATTCAGTGTTCTGTTGAAAAGTCAATTTGTCATCTATGAGTGATCCGAGATAACTGTATATTGAAACACGCTCTACAATTTCAGAATTTATTTTAAGGGGATCGATTTTCTTCTTTGCCCTTGAAGTCAATGATCATTTCCTTTGTTTTGCCAGTATTTAAATCAAGATAGTTTTTTGTCACACCATTGTTTTAAGTGTTGCACCTGATTTTCAAAGTGTTGTTCATTGTTTAAATAATCTCCAAGTGATGTATCTTCTGCATATTTGACCATTTTTGCCTTATCACGAGTACTTGAAGATCGTTAGTATACAAAGAAAACAAACAGGGGAGATCACCGAGCCTTGTGGTGACCCAGTAGACGTACTGCGCATACTGGACACGATTGCAGACGAGGCTTCCTTACTCAAACCTGTGTTATTTACTCTGACATATTTGTGAGAAAATCTAACACCCACAATATTATATTGGGGTTGACATTCATGTTGTATAACTTATTAACCATCAAATGTGGCTGTATGGTATTGAACGTTGATGAAAGGTCTACAAGTAACATACGAACTTATGATTTGGGCTTCTCTAAATGAGTAAAACTTGGTAAAATAGAGTTATAACAGCATCTTCTACTGATCTGTTAGCCCTGTACGCAAATTGAAGTGGGTCAACAAGATCTTTAACCTGTTTCAAAAGTCGCGATAGTACAAGACGTTCCATACATTTCATTATGATTGTTGTCAAAGCAATTGGTCTGTAATCATTAGCTCACGTGTGTAAACACGTGGGCTATTGTCATAGCGATGTCTGTCTGTCTGTCTGTCCGTGTGTGTGTGTGTGTGTGTGTGTGTGTGTGTGTGTGTGTGTCTGTCTGTCTGTCTGTTTACACGATAACTCAAAAACGCCTGAACGGATTCAAGTCAGATTTGGTACACATGTACCATATGCTACTTGCAAGAACTGATTAGATTTTGGTTAGTGTGGCTTGCATATTAATGAAGTTATGCAATATCTTTTTTTTCCGTACAATGGTTTCCCTATGGAGACGGTAATGACAGTTTAGACATATATCAAGAAATACTGCACAAAATTTCATGAAACTTTTCACAGATGACAATCTCAGAATATTATGATGATACTGTGAGTGTCATGTCAATTACCTTCTCATTTGCATATTTAATAAACTTTGTTATTAGTGAGATAACTCTGAATTTTAGTGAGATAACTCTGAAATTCCTGCACCAAACTTGATAATACTTGCAACAAATATTTATCTGATATATATCTAATTATACTTAGAAGCATTGGACAGTGTCAAGTTAATAAATAGGTCATTTGCATATTTCATGAAGTTTTGTAATTAGTCATATAACTTCGATATAACTTCACCAAATGTGATGAAATCTGCTGCAGACACTGATCTGACTAAAATCTAACTGTAGTGTAAAGCATTCAGTAGTGTGAAATTAATTAAGGGTTTATTTGCATATTTAATGAACTTTGTAATTAGGTATATAACTCTGAAATTACGGCACCCAAGTCTTTGAAATTGGGTACAGATATAGTTTTGATAAATACCTAATTGGACTGAGAAGCATTTGGCAGTGTCAAGTTAACAAATAGGTCATTTGCATATTTTATGAAGTTTTGTAATTAGTGATATAACTCCAAATAACTACACCAAATGTTATGAAATCTGCTGCAGATACTGATCCGACAGACATCTAATTGTGGTGTAGAGCGTTTACTTGTGTGGAGTTAATTAAGGGTTTATTTGCATATTTAATGAACTTTGTAATTAGTGATATTACTCCAAAATTACAGCGTTAAATTTGATGAAACTTGCTACAGATGTTGATCTGATAAATATCCGATTGTACTGAGAAGCATTGAACAGTGTCAAGTTAATAATTAGCTAATTTGCATATTTCATGAAGTTTTATAAGTAGTCATATAACTCCGAAATAGCTGCATCAAATGTGATGAAAACTGCTGCATATACTGATCTGACAGATATCTAACTGTGTTGTAAAGCATTAGTAATGTAAAGTTAATTAAGGCTCATTTGCATATTTAATAACTTTGTAATTTGGTATATGACTCTGAAATTACGGCTGTAAATTTTGTGAAACGTGCTACAGATATTGATTTGATAAATATTTAATTGTGCTATGAATTATTGAACACTGTCAAGTTAATATAGGGATTATTTGCATATTTATGAACTTTGTAATTAGTGACATTACTCTAAAATTACTGCATTAAATTAAATAAAACGTGCTACAAATGTTGATCTGATGGATATCTAATTGTCCTATGAAGCATTGAGCAGTGTCAAGTAATTAACAGCTAATTTGCATATTACATAAAGTTTTGTAATTAGTGATTAAAATCTGAGAGTACTGTGCGATGTTGAAAAAAAACCTGCTTCATTTAGTGATAACATATATCTTATTGTTTTGTGAAGCGTACTACTATTAATGAACCTGTTGTAAAACACGTGAGCATATTCAGTTCATATCTGGTTTAATTTGATAGGGTTATTGATTTTTTTGAATTTGTGAAATAGCCGATGTTTTCCATATAGTTGGTATTGTATGTGTAGAAAGAGACCAGTTGAAAAGATTGTGAAGACAGCAGCCAGTTCTACATGGCAATGCTGTAGGAGTCTACCAGATATATTATCTGGACCCTGTGCTTTACTTGGATTAATGCCCTTCAAAGTTGAACTGACCTGCTTCTCTGATATTTGAGGTATATCTGAGTGTATCAGTTTACTTCTTACAATGTTTCTGGCAATGTCTTGTTCCCGTGTGAAATTATGCTTATCAAAGCGACAGTAAAATCATTAATTCATTGACAAAAGTGCTACAATCTTACCAAAAGCTTGACTCATATCGTGATTTTGAAAATATTTAAACTTTTGAAAAATTTCTGAGTTGCGTAAATGTTGAAATATTTAGGAAAGCTCATTGTGGATTTAGGTTTTCTAACCATAACCAGCTTATTGAAAGTGGCTGTTTTGAAGGTTTAGCTAGAGAAAATAAAATATGCCACTTAAGTACTTTGCGATGTGTTATAACTGAATTTCATTTCTGCTTTATTTATCTGGTTTATGGCGATTTCGGGATCAATTTCTCTCACCGTTCTTTTGTGATCGACAATAAGTGTTAGCCTACTAAATTCCCAGAACGCCGTATGTATGTATGTATGTATGTATGTATGTATGTATGTATGTATGTATGTATGTATGTTTGTATGTATGTATGTATGTATGTATGTATGTATGTATGTATGTATGTATGTATGTGTGTGTGTGTGTGTGTGTATGTATGTATGTATGTATGTATGTATCTATGTATCTATGTATCTATGTATCTATGTATGTATGTATGTATGTATGTATGTATGTATGTATGTATGTATGTATGTATGTATGTATGTATGTATGTATGTATGTATGTATGTATGTATGTATGTATGTATGTATGTATGTATGTATGTATGTATGTATGTATGTATGTATGTATGTATGTATGTATGTATGTATGTATGTATGTATGTATGTATGTATCTATGTATGTATGTATGTATCTATGTATCTATGTATGTATGTATGTATGTATGTATGTATGTATGTATGTATGTATGTATGTATGTATGTATGTATGTATGTATGTATGTATGTATGTATGTATGTATGTATGTATGTATGTATGTATGTATGTATGTATGTCTCTCTGTCTGTCTGTCTGTCTGTCTGTCTGTCTGTGCGTGCGTGCGTGCGTGCGTGCGTGCATCATGCATGCATGCATGCATGCATGCATGTACGTACATACGTACGTACGTACGGACGGACGGACGTATGTGTGTATGTATGTATAAAAGTGAATCTTAAAACTGATATTTTCCATGTAATAGCTGAAAATATATTTTAGCCATACGATTGAAGTTTTAAAGGTTTTCTAAGTTTAATTATGATATATTGTGTGAGATAACATACTATGAGGATTTTTCTGATGTGCAGTGGATGCAGAATTTTTATCTAAATCAAAAATTACCGTACTGAATGTTGACAGCTGTCATGTATTAGGAATTAAATATATGACTATTGAAAATGGAAACAATGATTTCATATATTTTTAATATATGGGATGAATACAATTGTGAATATTGCATGGCAACATAGAGTAGTGCGCCAACATCAAATCACCAAATATACCGTGCGAAACAAGTGGATACAAACAAAATCATCAAAATGACACAGGAAAAAGTAGTTAGAGCATGTTGCCCTCCAAATTATAACAAGAGTCATACATCATTTAGACAGTTGCGACGGATTACAAATTTTAAATATCTCTCAGAAACCGTAGCAATCTTCTAAATGAAACTTCAGTTCTTTACAGCAAACAATTATCATTATTGCACGGAAAATACTATGGAAAACATTTTTATGATTTTTGGAGTTATCAAAACAATTCTTGGCTAAAATTATACACAATCAAAATCAGTATCAGTGATTTGACATCATTAACACGACAGGGCTTGACGTGGTCTTGTTTAAATTCAGCTATGCGCTCTCAGTTACAAACCACAACACGGCCCTCCACACACGTCAGACAGAGAAACATAATATACTCAAATGCTCCGTTTTGCATGATGTTTTCCTTGTCAAGCCTTTTTGAAATTGAACTACGTAAAATATTCCAACGAAATCGTGTTTTGTCGTATGCGATTTGCTAGCTGTGCAATGAAATATCTGTTTATACATGGTCAACTACAAGGGTTCCTGTGTAAAGAGGACACATCCGTGAACACAAGAAGCGTATCAACTCAGTATTCGAAATATTGAATTGAGTAATCGTTGTTCCGTGTTGTATCCTTGACTGATTAGAGCGTAACGGATTAAATTAATTTGTTCAGTCTATCATGCCGTGATAAATATCTCCCAAGAACCGTAGCAATCTTCTAAATGAAACTTAAGTTCTTCACAGTAAAACAAAATTTGGAATATGCGCTGGCTAAATGGTCCATTTTAGTCGCAAATTTTGAAACAAAAGTCGTACCATTTCGAAGGCGACATTTTTAACGAGCGATCTCTCCTGAGTTTCAATCCGAAAAAAAGTGAATAAGCGTTGTGTCATATATCCTGAAAACCTTTGTCTCGCAAACAATTACTTGGCAGTGTTCATTTTATACAATATAGTACCTGGTGGCCATTGCTTTCCACGCGTGGTTTCAAAGGAAATCGGGCATAAAATAGGCATTTACACGAATGTATTAAATATATGTAGAATCAAAGAATAGAAATTCGTTGTAGGGAACAGACAACAGTGATGGTGGCAGGTACGTAGATCCCTATTTTCAAATGAAATAATTGAGAGGTATGAATTGTTAAAAAAATCTCCATTAGATGAATGACCAGAATTGTAATAAATTATTTGAATGAACTATTTAAATGGTTTGAAACTATTTAAATGGTTTGAACTATTGAAATGGTTTGAAAATTCGAAATGCGATATTATTCTCTGAGGCAGAATGTGTTCCACTCATCCTTCACTGCGCTGCCTCTAATTATGAAATTCGTCTAGAAATCGTCATCTTTATGTATGTTATGTGTTGAGGTATTGGACACAGATCATGTCAGGCAATTTTTTTGTAGTTTCAATAAACAAAGTACGACCAATAGTTTAAGACTTTCGTGTTTGATGCATACATTCCTTCATGTACATGCTCCAAAGAACTGAATACTTAACAGGATAGATGGTCAATAATATTTAAGACAAACGTGTGGCACCAGGAGCTTTGATATATCAAATACAATTTTCCCTAAATACTTTACTGGATATAAATATGGCTACCATTTCACTGAGCGTTTCCTTTTTCTGCTGACACTAGAATGTTATTTAAACAATGCCTGTGTTCAAAACCTCCCGGCTTGCTGGTTATTCATCGTATGACGCGTACGACGGATTTAGTTCAGTTGATGGCAATAGTCAGAAGTCTGCTCTCTTAAATGTTCTCTTAAACTTGCATCATTCTCCACTCCATCAGCTAAAGCAAAGCTGGCACCCATTGTATTTCCTCTGTGGCAAATCCAACGCGGTTTGAAATCTTTGTGATTAGTCTGGCTGGTTCTAATTTTATTTTGTTTTACGGTGTTTATCAATAGGTTGGTATCGGGTAAAGTTTCTTTGAGCTGGATTTGTATTTGGCCGAATCGGTTTTTAATTGACTTAGTAATTTGGCAGATTCAAGGTTCGGTAAATTTGTTTCTTTCCTCTGAGTTGAATCGGTCCGACTAAGGTGTTTGAACATCGCTAACCACCTACGATAGCTTTTGCTGCCACGGGTCACCATTTCTGCCTGCCTTTCAATTCGCACAGTAATGGTTATTATTATTTGATCCCTTACCCAAAATAATCCATGTAACCCAAAGCTATAACCACAAGCCAACTAGGCGTAACGGAAATTGGCCATTAAAGTGGCCAAGTCAAAAAACCTATTTCTAAGCAAAAACATATAGGCTCTAGTATGACATAGACTGTCGTGTATTTCCTGAAACCGGTAGGAAAAGGCTGTAGAATATTTTGATGGATTATTGTATTGTAGGTTGCATTTGAAATTGAATGTAATCTAATGCAACTATATACTTGATCCACAACTAATATGATATGTGAATTTGGAAAGTAGCGTCACATTGATGCTTGTGAGACGGCATATCAAATAAAAAAGTTAAATCCTCGCGATCAGGATGATTTTAAGTTAAGTAATTGTAATATATACGAATCTGCAGATTTCATTTGATGTTTTTAGAAATCGCGATTAACGTCCGACCAAGATATATGCATAGAAAAATATAAAACGTGGCCGTCAACCGTTGTTGAAGAAAACGTTGTCTTATATGTTAATTTCATATACCGATTTTGCAAGAAGGGGTGAATACAAATTGTCATTTGCATTTTTACCCATGTTTTACCGATGAGTACCGCATGAAAAAGTGCGGATTATTCATCCCGTCATTGGTGGTTCACAAGCATGACTTACGCTTTATGACACGCAGTTACTTTTGGTTTGCAATAAGCTAAGAGGATTTTGCCCAGTTCAGGGGTCAGCCGAGTTGTTTTAGAATAACACGCTTACGATTTTGGAAGTTATGACAGCATGTACTAATGAAGATATCAAGAAAACATATGTTACATAGTCACTTTAATGAAATATGTCTCTGTTTTTTTTTAATTACACACAGTGCAAAAGTATGTTGGCGTAACCATACTGGTAGCCGTAGTGATGATCACTACACCATATTATTATTCAATGTGGGCCAAACGTTCAGAGAAAAGATTTCGTGTTCACCCTTCCGGTCAAAACGAGCCACATCCAGCTCCCAAGTCATCCAAAAAACAAACCGGAGCAGCGACTGAACGCAACAGAGTGTCTATTGAAGCCTCAGTCAATTCAGAGACATTAACAAACGATTCATCGTCCAAACAAGCTGACTCGATTCGAAGTGACGCCAAGACTAATGTACTTATAATTGGACGTATGTCGTCCGCTTCTAGCGCAACCGGCATGCTATTTTTTAAACGAGATGATACTTTCTACGTTGGAGAGCCGGGACACATGCTGTGCGAGATAGTATTTCACAAACACACATACATTGACAGTGCCGATTACCTCGAGGAAATACAGCCACGGCTCTGCCAGTTTCTAGGAGATTTGTTTAGCTGCGATTTTTCCTCGCACACCTACTATGTGAATAAACTGAATCAAAAAGGCGCTCATCCGGGCAAGGGAAGTTTAGGGAATCTGAATTACCCAATGACTGCAGTTGTACTATCGAAATTCTGTCGATCAAAACATAATATCATCGCCAAAGTTCTTCGCTTCAGTGACATTACGCCATGCGTGCCCACTTTTCAGAAGTACAATGTTAAATTTGTGTTTTTGGCTCGAGACCCCAGAGGGCTGGTCACTTCTCGACTGCGTCGATGGGGAACAATTTTGGCAAATCTAAATAATGAAGAAAGCGATAAATATTTTCCCGCTGCAAAAATAGTGAAAGAACACTGTGCATGGCTAGACAAGGTGTTTAATTTACTAAAGGATGGTCCAATGTGGTTTAGGGAGAACTCCATGTTGATTCGTTTTGATGATAAGTGTTTATTCCCCGGAATCGTCGATCAGGCAATCTATGACTTTGTTGGAATCACTGCACCCTCACCTAGCTCCCCGATTTCCCAAAGCCACAATGAATCAGCAAGAAATTGGCTGATTTCCCACAGCTATGAGAGAATGAAAGAATTACAAGATTACTGCCCAGAACATATATACAATGAATTTGGATGGTTGGTGATCAATAATAAGAAGGAATTTGAGAAGGCGAAGACATCTTGGTACAGACCAATGCCAAGGGATGAAATCATACCGAACTATAATCTACCCTAATTTGTCTATGTCTTGTTAAGGATAGCTGTGTTTACCACCACAATCATCTCATTGTAGCCACATATGTTATGTTAGCTTTGTTTTCACTACGAATTATTACCACTCTTAAGGGGACTTGCACGTAACAATCTTATTTTTTCAAAGCAATATTTCTCATCAAAGATAAGAAGGGAACCCTCTTCAATTATATGAACTTTAGTGGGGTATCAATAGCTTACTCTAAGGTCTAAGCGGTTAGATGTTTGGTGTAGAAAACCTACATTTTAGTATCAATGATAAATTAGTCTAAAGTGGAGTATTTCGTTTGAAGGAAGAGTATATACTTAAGCAATACAGCATAACCAGTGACAGTATACCATGGGATTTTGACCAGCTCACGACATATATGCACGGGTGATAGCGAGTGCGTATATGAAGTGAACTGGTCAAAATCGAGTGGTAGACCATCGCTGAGTGTGTTTATTGCCATTATATCATAACAGTGTATTGACATTCTGGCACGGAACGTCAAAACGACGATTTTGCTCTTGCCGAGAGCTCGCGTATTTACCACCCTTGTTATATAGCAAATATATCACGGTTCTTTCGCGTCTCGACCTATCAGATCGCTCCAGATGCTCCATAATAGACGGTGTGATATAATATACCATAAATGCCATCTTTGCATTATCTATCCTCATTTTATAATGGCAGGGGTTAAAAGATTAACACTCAAATACAGTGACTACAATTATGGTAAGGAAATGTAAAATATCTGTAGTTCATAATGTGATAATTTTATTGCCAAACAAAAAAGTGGTTTTTTTATAGTATGTAAAGAACATAATGTGAAAATTTCATAAAATTTTACCAGGCAGAGTTTAGTTAAATTGTTTTGAAATCTAAAAATTAGGAGAAAAGAGTAGCTAGGAAATCAAATATTTAGCTTAAATTTGCATACATTTAAACTTCTTTCTCACCCAACTTATGACTGATTGAGGAGCTCGAAGGTGAACCCAAACAATATTTAAATCTTTGGTTCACAAATAACTTAAAATGTAATGAATCTTTGCAAAAAAGTGAATTTGAGCAAAATAGCTATGCGATGCCACCAAAAAATTTACAGCATGCTTGATCTCGTCTTGTCATTGTCTTTATGGCTTGATACGACACAGCCTGTCGTGTGTACGGGTTTTTGTTTTTGTTTTCAGGTTTTTTTTATTGTCACATTATCTTCTACAGCGTATTAGATGGTAATGATAGTACCGCCACCAATCAGTTTGCATAATCACAAAAATATTAAACGTCAGAAATACTCTCTGAACCCAGTTTTGCGATTTATTAACTTTTAATCAGTTAGTGTATTTTGTGTGATAGCAGGCATGAATGTTTGAATGCTTCATAAACTTTAGAAGCGTCTGAAGGGTCACTGTTACAGACATTTTAACAACTTGGTTATTGAGCATCGTTTTTTTAAGTTGAGCATTTACGCATGTGACAATGTGCCTTACATTTTGAGTTAGATATTTTAAGAGTCAGCGAAGATTACGTAATTAATAGAACATGATTTGCCAATAAAAAAAATCGACAGAGTAGAGGATTGGTCGCGATTTCCAAGTGCTTGATATTAAAGCGGGCAGTGCTACTCTTTCAAAAATACGCCATTAAGCTCAATTTCACTTATGTGATCGTCTTCAGTTTTACATGCATTAACATTCTGTAGTATTTGGGATGTCTGGACTACATTACACTATCGCAACAACATAGTTGATATCTAACTCTCAATTTCTCTAGTTTTATCCCTAATTTCGTTCTCATTAATGTGCCACATAAAAAAATACTAACAAAAATAAACATATTAAAGCAGTATCCCCATATCAAGGATATCATAAATAAATACATAGATACATACTATGCATAGATTAATAGATAGATAGATATATAGACAGACAGACAGACAGACAGACAGACAGACAGACAGACAGACAGACAGACAGACAGATAGATAGATAGATAGATAGATAGATAGATAGATAGATAGATAGATAGATAGATAGATAGATAGATAGATAGATAGATAGATAGATAGATAGATAGATAGATAGATAGATAGATAGATAGATAGATAGATAGATAGATAGATAGATAGATAGATAGATAGATAGATAGATAGATAGATAGATGGATGGATGGATAGATGGATGGATGGATGGATGGATGGATGGATAGATAGATGGATGGATGGGTAGATAATGATGGATGGATGGATTGATAATATGGATGGATGGATGGATGGATGGACGGATGGATGGATGGATGGATGGATGAATGAATGGATGGATTGATGATGGATGGATGGAAGGATGGGTGGTTGGGTAGATAGATAGATGGATAGATAGATAGATAGATAGATAGATAGATAGATAGATAGATAGATAGATAGATAGATAGATAGATAGATAGATAGATAGATAGATAGATAGATAGATAGATAGATACATACATACATACATACATACATACATACATACATACATACATACATACATACATACATACATACATACATACATACATACATACATACATACATACATACATACATACATACATACATACATACATACATACATACATACATACATACATACATACATACATACATACAATTCAGTTACAAGCAAACCTTCCTCACGATTTCATTATTTAACATCCCTTTGATTCAATGTCAAATGGCCGTTTAATATACATGCTGTATTTCTTTTTGAACGACATTAAAATTTTCTCGGTCGCGTTCATGCTCAATTCGCTGAGTGGCTATCACAGACTACAGAAATTTCGTATTGTCCTTACCATAGTACAACTGATAAATATGGTTAAATAGCATAGTTTATGACTGTCTATATTTGCTTGATTGTTGATAAAATGTGAATAGTATGGCCCGATATTGAATGAACAAAACGACAACAACAGAATTTAGTATAGCTTGTTCGTGTATTGTCAGCAGCTTATCCAACTCTCAATCGCAACAAACCGTAACGTATGTTAAACAAATATTTCCGAAGGAAGTTATGTCATACTTGGATTGACAGGTCATCTGATAGACTAACGCTAACGGGCTACATCAACGGTAGATTGACGGTTAAAGACTGAGGTAACGTCTATAGAGGTTAACACCAATGATTGGAGCGACTTAGTCAAACAAGTACATGCAGCATTACTTTCAAAATGCAATTGTCACAATCGTCTTTGATGCTGCTGACCTGAACTAGTCTTCAGAATTACCATAAGAGATGTAACATCATTAGAGGAATATCATAATAGAATTATGTTAAACAACAATCGCTTTTTTTGCTCATCGTGGTGCAGCTTCGGGCAGTTCAATGGAAACACCTACAGTAACTTTGTTTGGGAAATGTCCTCAGGAAGTGACCAATCTCGTGCTCAATGCATCTGGAAAGCACACAGCATCGATGGCGGATGGAACCCGAAAGATGGCGCTTGGATATCAGATGAAATGGTCCAACCATGGTCGCTTAGTGATCAATAAGACACATTAAATGCATTCAAATTATTTGATCGGAAATCAGTTGATGAAGTGATACAAAATTTCATTTCATAATATGATCAGGATGAACGTTGCTAGTATCTCCGCTTTTTTTCATTTGCAACCCTTCCTTTTTTTGAAACTTTTAATGAGAGACGTTGGGCCGGTTTTTTCATCTTTCGCTAAAATATTCCTGACAAAAGTTAAACTTAAATTGAAAATTACATTTAAAAAATTAAAACTAAATTGAAATTACACTTAATTTAATTTATATGCAACATACATTTATGTTGTAGGTTACCTTCTTACTTATTGTATCTATAGAAGGAAACATTCACTGTGACAAATCACTCAGTAATATCTACCTAAAAATCAGGCAAGCTGGACTCTTTGCTATTCTATTTCAAGTAAATTCCGTTTCTCTCTGTGGGCCATTTTTGTATTAAATCAACATATCCAATTTGTTTACTTTCTGTTTCCTTCTTTCACTACATTTCACTACATTCCCACTTTTTTATTCACCATCGACAGGAAAATAATTAATTATGAAAACTCGTACCAACTTGGCAACACTTTTCCAGTGATTCAAATCGACTGACAAATCTGGCACAACTTGTGCGTCATTTGGCTGAAATTTGACTGCAGCTAGATATGAGTATGATATGAAAAATTCTGGAACACCTTTGATCACAAATATTGTCTGGCAGTGTAAAGTATTTAATATGTGATGCCTGGTTGGCACAGATGTAGGGGCGAAGAGCATTGGACTTATAACAGCCATTGTAGGGGCCTATCAAATAGTAGGGACGACAGTTGACATATGCAGAGGTGAATAGACGGCTAGAAACATGGCAGGTGAGTATAAATTCCTTTCATCACGTTTCTCTTCGCCGAGTAAAGATGATACGGCTTGCATCGCATCATAAAAGGGGGTTATATTTGTGCTGAGTGAATGGTAAAAATGTTTCTGTAGTTTAATTCATCATTATGTCTGCTAATTGTAATTTATTATCTTTTCCTTACTCTGAAAGACATAAATTACTATTTTTTGCAAGTTTTGCAAAGTAGGAATGTACGTTCAAATGCATTGAGACCCTGTCGTTAAGGCACTCAATATCTTGTCACACTTTACGGTTTTGACTCAGATGCCTTCGTTGGGTAACTGGGTACCGAACGTTGTGAGTTCGAACCCGATCGAAAATCTACCGAATTTTCTATCCCGAGCTGAAAGTCTCTGCTGGTTGACGAAATTTTCCCCGCGGCTGTCTTTCGCCCAGTAAAGTGGTGTATTCAGTGCTCTGATAATTTTTTTAGGTGCGATGTGAGATAGCAAGTATGTGAATGTGAGTGCTTCATTCGGTCAGAATAATTGTGATAACTTAGCTCGGTTATTGACCCACTCTTTTTCAAGGGTGGGGATTAGGCCGAGCGGTTTTTACTGTGGTGTGACTGCGTGCCGTACGTAGTGAGTTCGAATCAGATGGTAAAACTACTGAATATAGTGGCCGCCTACTGCTTATTAAAACTTGTTTTGAAATCTAAAGAATTATTCCTTTGTCATTTTTGTATCGTATGAGTTCGACTGCACGTGTTAGCTGAGTTAGCAATGTGTTATTTCTTTCCCTCATGTACTGAACATGCGTTAAGACCGCAATACATTCCTATTTCGAGGGACACATAAAATTACAGCTAAATGTTCCGATCCAAGTGTACTACTTCCAAGTATGGAAACATTATAGCGAAGATTCCCTATATTTGATGCAGGTTTTTAGAATATTTGCAAAAATGTCCTTTTTCTGCTGACTTGGATAATTTACTGATTCCCCAAAACCTTTTATATCAGAATTAAAATGTGCTTGTCTAGTCGGAGTTAATAACATATGTCAATGCAATGGGGTTTTCTGAACGTGAAGTTCAGTACAGCTTGTTATATCTTAATCGTTAGGTGTAATTGGATAAAGTTAGTTTGTGCCCGGTTGGTTCTCATGCGAGTTTCTTTCGGCCAAAATGCCGATAAACATAATTGTTTACTAATGTTTCAACATCTAACCAGCTTTAAGTGCTTCTACATCATAATAGGAAAGGGGAATTAGAAATCTGACTGATTTATCCATGTTCTTATGAATAAGCCTCTTTTTAGGCTGTTGGATGATTATGTTGCTGCCATCTCCTTCAAGCATGATATGTAGAAAGCTAATGATTACGAAGCCCCCACCCCAAATTTGAAAAAAAGAATGTATGCCTCATGATGGTCTTATAAAATGTTAAGCTTTGACTTTGTTACCAACTTCTTTAATTTTCCATCTAAAAAACAGTTCGACAATTTATTGGCGTATGTCTACTGGCAACGATGGTGATGGTCACATCGCAATACTACAGATCACTGTGGATCAAACGTGCAGAGAAGAAGCATGGTGCTCTAGAAGCCAATCAACATTTCCATTACCGCCTCCTCGGTCATTCCAAAAACAAACCGGAGCGATTTTTAATGACAACAGATTATCTATGGCAACATCTGGCACTTCGAAGAGTTTAACCAATGGTAAATCGTCTAAATCAACTGGCTTGACTCCCAGCGACGTCAAGACACGTTTGCTGATAATAGGGCGCATGTCTTCAGCTTCTTCAGCGACTGCAAGGCTATTTTCTCTACGAGAAGATGTTTTCTATCTCGGAGAACCGGGACATATGATGTTCAAAATGATCTTCCATAAAGATGTCCACATCGATAGCAGAGATTACGTTGACGAAATGCAGCAACAACTGTGCCAGTTCCTGGTAGATATGTTCAGCTGTAACTTTTCCTCGCACGGCTACTTTGTGGATACCCTGAATGAGAAGAAATTTTACAGAGGAAAGGGTAGCTTACAAAAATTAGATTATCCAATAACTGAGTCTGTACTTACTGAATTATGTCAATCAAAATCTCACATCATATCCAAAGTACTGCGCTTCAGTGATGTCACACAATGCTTGCCCACTTTTCAGCAGAACAATGTAAAATTTATCTTTTTGGTTCGAGACCCGCGGGGATTGGTCACGTCTCGACTGCGCCGGTGGGGAACAATTTTGGCAAAGGTCAATGATAAAACAAGCGATAAATATTACCCAGTTGCAAAAATGGTCGAAGATCACTGTGCCTGGCTTGACAAGGTGTTTAATTTATTGACAAATGGTCCTAGATGGTTTAGGGAGAACTCCATGTTGGTTCGTTTTGATGATAAGTGTATGTACCCTGGAACCATCGACCAAGCAATCTGTGATTTCGTTGGAATTATAGCACCTTCTCCAAGCTCCCCAATTTCCAAAAGCTACAACGAATCAGCAATAAACTGGCTGATTGCCCACAGCTATGAGAGAATAAAAGAAATACAAGATTACTGCCCAAAACGTATATACAATGAATTTGGGTGGTTAATGATCAATGACAAGAAGGAATTTGAGCAGGCAAAAACGTCATGGTACAGACCAATGCCAAGTAATAAAGTGACATTGAATTATATCCTACCATAATTTGGCAATGCTATAATAATACATTTTATAGATGCATGAAGGTTACTCTCATGTTAGCTTCATCTATTTACTTCATGATGACTACTAGATTCAAAACTCTTTGTTCCATGCATTGAAATGTATTGGTGCACATATATGTATATATTCTCCAATACGCACATTATACATACATACATATATAGTACATAGTCATTTCCCAACACTCATGACCTGAGTTTAATTAATCTATAACATTCTCGCTGTCACTGTCCTAAAGTCAGTTTAAAAACTGTTATATAGTTATAAAAACTTGGGAGGCACATTTTCAGTCAGACATTTGGGATCTTCTCACTTGCGTGTTACTTCAGTACTTGGAAACTCCAGCAGTATTGATTTAAAGACTTTTCAAGACCTTCACTGCCATCTTGGATTTATTCTGTGGACTTTGCGCTACCTCAAGCCTGCAAGCAAGCCAAAGGACTGTTCACTTTGTCCTAGTGTCTGAGTCAACTCTCGAGCTTTGAGCAGTCCCAGCTGTGATAAATAGCATGTAAACTTTTACAGTTTGTATTCTATCCCTTGACTTAGCGATTAATTTTATTTCTTGCAATAAATTTTGTTTTAAAGGAAATTGCTGAGTTTTTTTTTTCTCATGTAACAATAAATACAAACATACATACATAAAGTGTAAATGACTTTGAACTAGTACAATTAACGACAAGGAAGACTACAAAAAATTCAAAATGAATTTCAAAATGTTTCCCAGTCAGCAGCTACAATTTGTGACAGATAAAACTCTAAAAGGTTATTATATTTACGGAGTTCCGCGGCCTTATTGTCAGTATACGTTAAAATACTATTTGTTTATCATTTAAATATTTTGCAGAGCAATAAATTTAATATTTTGTATTTAATTGTTGTAATATGCTGACCGATCACCCCGATGATGTTTTTTTTTTTCAAAACGGCATGTCTTGAAAGGCTTTGTTTTTTGGCAGTAAAATAAGGATAAAGGTATTTTATTATTATCCATAATAGCCATGGGTAATTCGTTACGATTATGTTTAGTCTTATTTGAATGAAGGCATTGATGATCATACATTCATAATGGTTGCATCGTACACGTAATACATGTACATGTCACGTCAAAGACGGACTTAGAATTACTGAGATGGTACAAATACATACGGAAGAGTTCAATGTCAAATATGGTTCACAAAGCATCTGAATACACAGAAGAATCTTTTATTTGTCTCGCATACATTGTTGACAATCCGTCCTGTTATATTCCATACTGAGGTTCATGAAACCCGTTATCAGATAAGCACGTGTCCACAAATTAATGTTAGTGTTCTGCGCGCCGCCCTAGTGTCTTAAAAAATATTGTTGAAAAATGAAATTGATTACGACTTGAACGCGTCGGCGATTACATTTTATTGTGTATGCAGCACAGTACAGAATATTTTGTATCTTCAATGTTAACTAGGCAAAAGCATTAAAAAATACATGGTTTCAACACCGACAATGCATGGTTATCGCATCGGGGTACAATATTGATACAGGCTACCCCATTACGGTAGACTACTGACTTCTGTATTGGGATGGTAAAAATACAGACTACCTGATTGGTTGACTGACTTACGAACCACTGGGGTAGTATAATCGTTGAATGATGGTCATATCATCGGGGTAGAATAATTTAAGGCTACCCCAATGGTTTACTGATGGTTGCAGCAAAAGAGTAGTACAAATCAAGGCTACATTCAGATGAATTGCAGTATTTGGGTAGTATCAATACAGTTTACAGCCATGGTTGAAGCGACACCATCACAGAGTGACATGCAGCGCCTCTTTCAAAATGCTTTAGTCACAATCATCTTTGGTGGTGCCTCCATGTACTGGTTACTGAAACTACTGTTGGAGACACTGTCATATCATAGTAGGAATGTTTGAATTAGATATCGCTGTTAGTGTGTTTCGTTCTGTCCAACACAGTTTAGTGAGAATGGTCCGGTTATCAAACCAAGTAACGAAAGAGACAACCTTCACTGCGAAACAAAAATCCCTAGCAAGGACCCCTTAGGTGCCTAAAGATACTTGGAATGCATAAATTATCAAAAGTGAATGGAAACGGCGAGATGACGATAGGATATCTGTAAAACTGGCGTGTTTATACCCTTTTTTCGGGTTATGATTGGATATTGCACTCACTTGATCCCACTTACAGCTGTATCAATGTTGACATGTCTAGCAATGCTCACCATAAAGTTACTGTCCAAAAAGATCTGGCAAAGTAAATTGGCATGAGTAACTTCCGCTTTAACCGAAATGTTCAGAACCCCCAAAAACAAACAACAAAACAAACAAACAAACAAACAAACAAACAAACAAACATTGTATATCCTAAGTGAATACAGAGGGCACAGTTTATCACCTAACTTTAAGATGAAAAGTTAACCAGAAAAGTTAGCGTGTTGTCTTCATATGTCAATGAACCGGTCTACTTGAGGCAGAGCTCATGGGAGTGGCCAAAAATGTCACTAGTATATTTAAGTTTGCCCGTACATTACATATTGTTAACAATTCAAGCAAAGTCAGAAATTTGAATAAGTACAACCAGTGTGCAAAATTAACGTCGGTCTGACGGTCCGAAACCGACAGATTTCTTGTCGGGCCGAAAGTTTTTAGCAACATTTGACCGACTGGAATTTGGAATAAATGGTGAAACAGACGCAGATGATGACTGACTCTGAATCGTGTGATTCAGACTTGAATGTCATGCACCTATCAATGTTTTCCACCGTGGGAGTGAGGGGCAACAGAGGATATTGATCGCACTTCGTGTCCTGGTAGTGGGGAATTCGATCTCTATGGTACGCCAGACCTGGGGGAGGGTTGACAATGTCGCAACATAGTAATTTTGGTCTTGCGACTTTTTACATTTACGAAGAGTCTAATCCCTCCGATCGACGCGCAGAGCACGGTGCAGCTGATTACATTCAGATCAGTATGAATTACGTCCGTGCATGCAGATTCTAGCAATGGAATGCATTGATTTTGGTGCAACAATGTGACACAATATTATAATAATACTCGTCTAGTGAGTGTAAGCCTGGTAATGTTAGCATATCTGTGTCATATGATAACAACACCCAGAATCACTTCACTAGTTCCACACTTTACATGTAAGTGTTTGGAATTTACATGTACACAAATGTACATAATACAGCCCTTCATTTTATCAAACTGACTCCGTTTTCTTTGCTTTGATTTTCCATTAAAGCGTTCAAAACATCAGCGGTTCATAGAAGAGTTTAAGACAAAAACCTACTACGAGAACAGTGCTGTTGACTAAAATAAACATATTAGGTTTTGAACATGGAGGTATTGTTTTACCTCCATGGTTTTGAACTACGCCCAATACAAGGATAAGATGTTACACGACAGCCTAAGTGTGCTACCTGCAGTCGACAGGCAAGTTCACGTTTCGCTGCGTTTGTTTGTGGACCGCTAGAACATTTTGCTTATGCGTTAGTCTTCAACCAAAGTTCACAAGGCCGACTGTTACCACGATATATCGTGATAACAAGTGTACATTTTATAAAACAGAGCGGCCTTATCATAACAGTTTTGTTGAGTTGCACGATCCGTCGTGTATACTCTCAGAGGCCGAGAGTAGGGCTTCAAATTGTTTCGATGTATACCGTTTTACGACAGGCAGAAAAACTCACCGTCATCCTGGACTGTATAGGCCTAATATCGCAAAAATTAAGTCTTTTAAGATTTTACGGTATCATTAACTGATCGTGAAGCGATGGTTTTCAGCAGTATCGAGTGTCTCTCAAAATTTTCAGAGTTATTTTAATAACTTTTAGCTTTCAAAGAGCGGTGAGACCCAGCAATCACTCAGGCAAACAGTTTGATCAGAAAATATGTGCCATTCATGTTGTCTGCAATTTCTATAACTGATAAGTATAACTTCATCTGTTTCTTCATGAATGCAACAGAGGTCATATTTAAGCATATTTATTGAAAAATTTTGAAAGTAATCCATACGTCATATAAAAATACATACCAGGTATTTTCTCCCTTCTGTTTTACGTTACAATAAAAAAGTCGTAGTGATCAATGTTTGCATAAAAATTAATTCATACACTCCCCTTATTAATGACTGTTTTCAGGGTACTAAGTTATTCACTCACTCTTCTACCACCTGCGTTGGCTTATTTCAGAAGTGATTTTCTGTGCGCCAACCATTTTCAAATCACAATATCACATGCCGTGGTGTAGTGTACAATTGTACTCAGCAATGCAGAGAACAACATTCCCCATAGAAAGTCATGAGAGACAAACTTTTCTCGCTTTCATCATCCACATGTAGCCAGTGCATAAACCTTTATTCCCTGGCCCCTGGGTGTTTGACATCATTTTATGGTCCGAGAGTGGGGATTTGGCATTGCTAGAAAAAATGTCAAATTCTCCTGTTATTCCCATAGTCCCCCTTGTGGAAAACATTGATAAATGTGTGCGCATGACAGATCCAGTCAGATTCCAGATCATGTAGATGATCATTTACTTACACTATTCTGCAATCTATGTGAACAATAGTCTTTTATAGTGAATACTTGCTGACTCTATTGATAAAAGGACATGAAAAATTAAATATTACAACATTCAAAAGCATAGTATTGGTGGAGAAGTTGACTTTAATGGTCGTTAACAACTGCCTTTATTGAGGACCAGCAGTTTTCTGTAAGGACCTGAAGCTTTGGCTTGGTGCAGGTCCTTATGACCTGAAGCTATTTTCTCTTAATTTCGCACACTGAGTACAACACAGTACTATAACATATGCCATAACATACGCCAGGAAAGAAATCCTGAAAATATTGTTACGGTCGCATAAACTAGTATTTACCTTAGAGCATGGGAAAATTATGAATACAAATTTCGGACTTCATGTATTACTAATGCAAACATTATTTTTCAGAACATGAATTTCAGAGTGTCGGCTGTTGATATAACAACAAGATCCGATCTTCATGCGGGTACATATGGTGAGTTAATGTAGTTAATAGGTAGAACAACATCTGTGCATGTATGTTGTTTGGGCTTTCTAACTATTTATAAATATTATCTAAGCATGCACACTGATATGCTCATCATGCATGAAGTATTAATACAACAGCTTGAACAATCGTTTTATTAAAATTTCGCGCAGCCATGGTAGCAATTGTTTAACTATTGATGTTGCTGTACAAGGAAGGGATTTACCACTACATCAGTTTTTTATATATGTACCACTATCGTTACATATATATTGCTGTGTGTTTAATAGTAATATAAAACTTAATAACACGTCGCTCTGTCAATATGTGTTGCTACGATAACATTTGCAGGAAGGAACAAGCACAGTAACGTTCGAAATATGTTCATTTGTTGTTCTGGAAATCATTCATTTTCTAATTCTTTAGACCAGTGAATATTGGAAAATAAAACGTAGTATTCTTACCCCTGCCACTTGGCGGTGTATATGAAGTAAAATTAAATCGTCGATACGTTCAAGACCGAATTAAGTTCAGTTTTCGACAACAAATTTGAAGAAAAATAGGCCGACGCGCTGACGGTGAACGCCTTTTTGGGGCACGCGTTTATCCGAACAACAGAGTCCATGAATTTAAATCATAAAACAATGTTCTACGGCCTGTTTTAGTATATAAGATAAAAAGAGTGAATTTCTTCTGTATGTTAACGTGTACTTTCATGTTTTGTGAACCATACAGCAGGAGATTCAACTAAGAGGAAAGACAAATGAAACTAATAAATATTGCCCGTTTTACGTTGAAATTTATTCAATTATACTAATATACATTCGCAGTTTTTTTTATGGTGACAGGCATCTGATGAAAAGGATTATATATAAATATAGGTACAAATGTCTCAGTGTAGGAGAACGTGTCAAACGCCCTACTGTATCACTGACGACGAGGGAGCGTGGAATATATACTACACCAGTGAAGACAGATCAACGTCGTTTGTGTTTTGTCTCTAACAATAGCTGGCAACAGACTGACGGAGTGGCGCATGTATACGTAGACACTGACAAATCTCCTATAATTTGCAATATCCCGAACTTATTCCACATGGTCTGAACCCTGGGAGAACAGCGGACAACGACCGAATTGATCAGTGGGACACAAAAGAACGACAACAACTAATGAAGAAAGAATAACGATATGATACCATTTAATTTCATCTACACTGGAATGTAATCCACTTATATAAGCATTTTAATCATAGTTTTTGCGTCAATTGTCCCACAGCATGACACAATTGATGGCAACAGCGTTCATAATATATATTTCATTATTTGTTGACGAACCCATGAACAGTCAAAGTTGTCTAATACAATTAATTGTTTAGTTTGTCCTGAAGAGAATTCAGTTTTCGATCATTACACTTTAGCATTTTAACCATTAAACATTTGAAAATCATGAAGCTTGGTTGCCGAATCGGTCTCGGGTTGTGATAAAATGTACACAAATATTAGCATCATTTGTAGTGATTGAAATTTCGTTGAAATTGGGTAATGAAGAACAAAATGAAATCTACTCAATACAGTACCTACGCCATAAATTCGCCTGATTATTCAAAGTTTGCTTAAAGATAAAACTTCCATTTTCCTTAATAAGTTCCACGTGACATCTGACCTAACAATATCACATAGGAGAACGGAGGTTTGTTTATTTTAAAGTCAATGCACTATTGACAAATTAGTTATATTACCACCACAAACTATCACATGTGTCACCCGTATATCCCACACGCTAATGGTTGGACGAGATAAAAAGCGGTGTGTTTGAGAGTTGTCAACTGGACTTGATAGAAGATGGCAGGTTTGTGCACAATTAGCTTTCCATCTACGTCTGTAATATTCGGTTTTTATAAGGAAACGGGTGCAAGAAATCTGCATTCACATGACTAGTTTCGAATGTGATCAAATCTTTCAACAAGAACAATCACAATGTGATGCGCCTGTTAGGACAGTTAACCTAAAGCGATGACATATACGGACATTTTAATTGTGCATACACTTCTCTCATGAAGAGAAAAAAATAATTGTACGATCATTTAAACGGCAGACACGCGCTTTTTAAAGTGCGTACTCAACGAGATTCCGATTCATTGATATTTGTCGTTTCATCTTTTCTCTAAATGACATTTATAGACACAGTGCATACTTATCAAACAGCTTTCATTTCACACTGAATGGCTCTGATAGTCTGACAAATTGTTACCGTGTTCGTGGTCTGACGTACTGCGATCACAAAATTAGTTTCTTTTTCTAAGAACGGCAGAATGCAATATAACTTTTGGACTGTGTTAAACTCAAATTCTCATTGTCTACACTTAGAAAAACAGTCTCCTTGTCAAAAATCTTATTTCTTATTTACTTATTTGGAAATGATAATCGACGTGTAAATTATACTGATATGTATAGAAGCATTGCGTTCAGGATTAACAAAGCGAAGAGCTGTAGTGTTAGTTGACAGTCAATAAACATAAGAAAATAAATGCAGAGATCATACGGAGGCTTCCCCTTCGCATATTGCTCTCCAGAATGCAATAATTACGACGAAATTTGTTTGAATCAGTCTATAAGAGTGGTTTAACCCTTTGAGCGCCAAAACCAATTTTTGTCACTATTATGAAATACATCGAAGTTAGTTTCTTCACATTTTTGCCAAAATTTTGATAGAAAACTGTACCTAATGAAAGGTGATGTCTGTTTGATCCAACATTATCAAAAACATTCAAGAAAAATTCATACAAATTGGTTGAATGTTGCACTAAAATTTTGGTGGGAAACATTACAGCACTCAAACGGTTAAAATAACGTGTAACTGTCGACGTAAAGCACTGTTGATAGTACAAAGACTCCTGCCTTGAACGATAACATCCATTCTTCTTGCAGCTTGTTTGATCGTCTGTTCATTAGAATTGATTTCCATGTAAAGCATTCTCACGAATCGTTGATTGTGGCATTGTACCCAGGCACACATTAATATATCACGTTGCACAGCATGTCCGTTAAAAATGAGTATTTAACACTATTCCTTGTCCGTTTACTTACAGGACATAAGTATATTGGAATCTTCTTTTTGGTCACCCAGATCATTATTATATTGTCTTACCATTACTATTCGAATTGGATGAAACAATCGAGAGAACACTTGTTTCAAGACAGAATTGAAAAGGAATTTGACAGGGCGACGGAATCAACGGACACCATTGGAAGACAACAGACATTGACTAAAAGTTCAACATACAGGATATCTGACTCCGGACTCAAAGCCAACCAGACGCAAGTGTTGATCCTGGGGCGAATGTCCACCGGTTCCACGGCAATATCCAATCTCTTTTCTCTACGAGATGAAGTCTTCTATGTCGGCGAACCTGGCCACTTGTTGTTTAAGAGCGTATACTATAAGCATGTCCACATCGACAGTGCAGATTATTTGCAGGAAATGCAAGCAGGGCTCTGTGAATTCTTAAGAGATCTGTATAACTGTGAATTCAAATCTCACGATGATTTTCTAGAGGCTCTAAACAGTAGATCCCTTTACAGATCAAGAGGAAGCTTGCGTAATCTTAATTATCCAATCACACAAGCTGCCTTAGGATCATTTTGTCAATCAAAGCCATATGTCGTATCCAAAGTGCTCCGTTTAAGCGACCTGAACATGTGCCTTCCCATGCTGAAGGACAACAAGGTGAAGGTCATATTTTTGGCTCGAGACCCACGAGGAACGATCACATCTCGGTTACACCGTTGGGGAGACATTTTAGGAAGATTAGATGACCCTGCTAATGCCAATTATTATCCGACTAAAGACGTAGTGAAAGAGCATTGCAATTGGTTAGACATGGTTTTCAACTTCCTGAAGAACAGTTCCGATTGGCTAATTGATAATTCTATGCTAATCCGTTTTGAAGACAAGTGTATAAATCCAGGCGTCATTAATCAAGCAGTTTATAAATTTGTGGGAATGTCAGCGCCACCTAGCAGGCCAGCAAGTTTCAAAGCGAACAATGAATCAGCTACAAAATGGCTGAATACCTACAGCTACGATAGAATAAAGACAATACAGGATTACTGCTCAGGCCACATATACAAAAATTATCGATGGCTGTTAATCAATGACGAGAAAGAATTTGAACGAGCTAAAACGTCTTGGTACAGGCCAACGCCGCAAGATGAAATTACGCTCAAATACAAAATACCGTGATTTGGTAATATTTTGGCAGGTTTTTTGATTCTGCACTTCTTAGTGTAGGAACTTTGATGTTTTTTTTATGGAAAATTTGAACGACGCTCTAATACAAAACATTTTGTACAAACCATCAATACCATTCTGCCAATGATATTTCAAGAATAGAAACGGAGTGGATGGTTAGGTATGTTAGTTAAATCACGCACCCATTCGATAAACACTGACAGATAAAAACATCAAACGAAATGAAATGTATTATTGATTGCGTGTAATTCTTCTAGGATATGATCTCGTATCAAAATGATTCACTCAACCTGCTAGCGTTCAATGCCCACCTTGTAAGGCGACGAGACACGGTCGGTACAGATCTGCCCTGAAATTTCCTGCTAAATTTCTCGAATTTCATTTGTCAATTTCTCTTCTTCTACGCATGCATTTTTTTTGTCACTATACTTACTGGTGGTACATTAAGTCTAGGTCTCATCCGCTTTCATCTGGTGCTTTCTTACTTCAAGGATATTCTTTAAATGTGTGGAAATATTTTATGGAATCAATAAAATACGTAAAGCACGGGATCTAAGATTCGCCCTCTTGCGATATTAATTATTTATGTTACCAGGTTGCCCCCTCCGAGACTAGTGGATTAAAAGTGTTGGTTTACTGTCGTCAGAAAAAACAGACATATCTCGGATATTTTAATACAAATTTTCTGTAACAAATTTCAAAACGTTGTCAACATTTCAGTAAGAGAGTAGAAAATGCCATTCATTTATCCTTTTATCGAGAACGAGGCCATACCAACATGTTATGAAATACAGAATTAGCTTACAAGCGCATTTATACAACGCATTTATGCCACACCAACAAGTTATGAAGTATAGGATTATCTTATACCCGTATGTATATCTTTTGGCTTTACTGACAGTGAACAATGCAGTGTTCGCAATAATGGTGATGAGTTTAGCCTCAATTCAAAAATGCGGAATTTCAGATGTGCGATTTCAGGTTCTTACAACTGTCTTTATTGTGTACTGTTTTGTTGGCACGCACACATTTTACAATCAGAATCAACAACATCGCTTCCCTTTACTGTTTTATGGGAGCCAATATGTTTTAAACCTAGAATCAACAACGCCTACTTTTTAAAACATGATAATGGAATTTTCCTGGTAACAGGCCGTCTATATATTCAATATATTGTTAGATGGATATATTGAAAGTTATTGCGTTAATACTCTTTGTCTTCCTATCGGGTGAGGCGGGGGTCACATTTAACATTTCAAAACGCTGCATATAGAATTACATTGAAAACTGTCAGTAGTCGGAAAATAGCCGATGGCAATGACGGCTTAAGGTATAATCACTCCAACTTGATGTTGAATTTAATTTCTGCAGATCTTTGTGTACCAGTACAGCTTTGGAATTTCCTCCAAGTGATGTTGAACACAGAATTTTAACCTGGTATTATTGTTATCAATATAATTAGTGATTACAACTGCTACTTCTATCACGATTACTGATACTCGACTTTGATTTCGATAGAATGGTGAGCAGATAAACCTGCTTATGTACAGTTTTGAAGACAGACGTAGTGGAATACAGACAGGAAAACTGTTCAAGTAAAGGTACATTATATTCATCTCCAACCTACTCAATCTAGTTACACGGTATTTAAGTAAACAGAATGTTTTTTGTGGATACATAGTAAACTGTTTCTACCAACGAGACAGAAATACAAAACTTTACTTTCATGCATTATTGGTATCCGTGTTAGCGTGATATAACCAGTCCGATATTAAGCACTGGAGAACACAGGGCGCCCCCATGCGATGGAATTCGCGGTGTGATGAGAAGGTCAGCCTGTAAATAGCTCTGTCTAGGAATGCGAAGAATCCGTCTTCCAGTCACATAGGATAGCATTGTCATGTGTACAATTCGGTTGGTTCACACACGATGATTATCTTAATTTTTGGAAAGATTCAGGCACCATACTTATGAATAGCAGTTAAACGAGTCTATCAACAACCAAGGTAGGTTGAACCACAGGCGTTCGGTACTTCAATATATGTAGAGAATGCATTTCTTAGGTTATTGTTCACTAGATACAACGAGCACTCGTGTATTGAACACACTGATATGCTGGCTAGATACTTCAACGTTTAACAAGTAGCAATGTCTCAATTTACACGAGTTTTGGCTGGCATTCATTTATCTGTGGGACCGAAAGTCTTAATCGTACATTTCTCAGTTTGCTTGTACTAATACTGTACCGAAAAAACAACGCTATCTTCAAAATATTATTGGTGCTGACCTTTCAGTAAATACAGACGAAACAAGTAAAAAGTTTTAGTTCAAAAACAGGGAATGGTGAGTGACCTTTACATGACCTCAGAACCTTCTATACTTAGACGACCGCAATACAACATGCCCTTATTGTAAGAATTAAGTTCTGACGCTTCGTAACAATAATACGGATTACTACAGAGTTACTTATGGTTCACTGACTATACCCACAAGCCAACGCGCGGGCAATATTCAACAACTATCTTTGCCATATCCTCATAAGGCCTCTTGTTTTTCGCTTTTGTTTTGTTTTGGGTATTGTGCACATGGTATACCGGACTAAGCCACATCTACGTGTAAAACTGCCAAGCAAACCTTACATTTCAGTTACATACCCTTCTTTTGCGAACTCATTCTAACTAGTACAGCACTATTTTGCAAATCATTTAAGTGAGTCGGTAATTACAGTAAAAATGTCAGACTCATTTACAAAAACATATTTTAAAAAACTTTAATGCGATGTCCTCCTATTTCTCTACCTACAAATATGGAGGGCAGCATTTTGGGCATTCACACGATATATCCCTCAGGATTCTTGTATGCAATTGGCAGATTTAATGCCTTTCAGAAAGACCATTTCTAACGTAATTATGCCTGTAATTTCAATTTCTGATCCCAATTTCAGGTGAATTATGATGGCTAGCAACCTTGGATCTGATGACGTCATATCACTTGGGTGTCGTCAAATGAATGCAGAAAATCACAAAAGTATATTGATGTTACGTTGCAATGTAAGATTGTAAACTTTCCGTGCCATCGCTCGGTGCTCGCCGCCAGCAGTGCTTACCTCGACTCGATTTTTAGTAATAATTTTAAAGAAAGTGGTGAAAGTGTAATCCTTATTGAGGGCATTTCAGTAGAATCATTGAATCTTCTCGTTGAATTCTCGTACACTGCGAGACTTCACTGACGAAAGTCACTGACGAAAACGTACAGGAACTTCTGGAAACAGCTGACCGCTTCCAGTTCATGGAGGTTGTGAAAAATGTGAATGTTTCCTCGTCGACAAAATAACGTTCTCAAATTGTCTGGGCATGGAAAGTTTTGCGCAGATGTATTCCTGTCAAATTTTAACAGAAATGTCAAGAAGGTATGCGACGAGACACTTCGAAGAAGTTTGTAGAACCGATGAATTCTTACAGTTAGAAGAAGAGAGGTTGTTTGGTTACCTGAAAGACGAGGAATTATTCCTAAAATGTGAGGGATGCCTGGTGGATGCTCTTCGCAAATGGGTTGAATTTGATGCAAAATGTCGTTCACGATATCTGCATAAAATATGCGAAGAGCTGTTTGAAGATTCCTCCTTACCAAAATTAACCGAAATTAACCGAACTTTACCGAAATTTACCGATGATTCAAACTGCGAAGCTGCGTCTCCCGACACTTTGTTAAAATTTCTGAACGGATCCGATAACTTCCAGTTGAAAATCAAACGGAGATATACCTACAAGGAGGTGGTCGTCGTTTGTTGCGGCGAAAATGATGTGACAAGCTTTCCACGTGATGTTAGGTATCACACACTCGAGGGTGGGGGATGGACATCGCTACATGACATTCCCGAAATCGAGGACATCTGTCAAGTAACCGCCGTAGACGATTGTTGTTTCCGACAAAATGGGAACAATATTTTTGTACGATTCAGTTGACGATCAGTGGTCCGAAGTCGCAAATCCGAGCGATTGCGTCAAAGATGGCCACTCATTGGTTAGTTGTGACGGAAATGTGTTCCTGATTGGGGGACATTGCAGCGGAATCGACCTAACAGACGTGGACTATTTTGATGTTTCAACCAATGGCTGGTTAAAAGTCGCTCCGTTACAAATCCCTGTCAGTTGCGGAGCCGCAGTGGCTTTCGAAGGGAAAATTTTTGTTTTCGGGCCATCTTGCCAACTTCAAATGTACCAAAGTCAAACTGATACATGGAGTGTCGTTTCTGTTTCACCAATCACGGTCGACCTCGGGGTCATAGGCTTAACGTTGAATGACAGTATATATTTCATAGACTCTAAATCTTTTGTGACCTTCGACCCTGAACGACAAAGTTGGAGCCTATTAAAGAGTACACACACAAGGCGGGAAAATTTTGGCGCGACAGTCTGCGGAAACATGATATTAATTGCTGGTGGTCACAAAGAAACTACAGGCTACTATTCTGAAGAAAAAACTTGATAGCATTGAATGTTATAGTGAAACAAGAACAATGGGAGACAATGTTTCCCCTTCCATGTCCGATGGCTTATCCTGGATTTGTTACGATAAGAAAATTTGTTGAAAATCTGCCGATTGAAAGACAGTGATTAAGTGAAATTAGTATTTACGTTAGCGCACTATTGGGTGCCTGATGATTGTAGTAGGGGTAGAGGAAATGATCAAATATAAATACTACTTATCAAACACCTGATAGATAACACAAAAGATATGTAAATTTGTCAGGTCAACCATTAACCCAAAGGCCAAGTGGTTATGAGCGCAGCTATTCAATCTAGTAGTGTCATTGCCAAGAATTTCAAGTTATGCCACATTGCTAAAGCTTTTAGGTTCTTCTTCTCGACCATAAAGTATCTCAAACACATGGTTTCCTTCGACAGCATCTTAAAAGAGCATTAAGTTAAGTGTAGCTTTAAAACCTTTTTCAACTCATAATGGACCTTGTTAACTTGTTCTGTTTTCAGTCAATGGGGTTCGATTGTACTTGAAAGAGCATAATATGTATGGATGGATGTATGGATGGATGCATGCATGCATGCATGAATCATCCTGCATAAAATGGGAGTCATGCATTTCGAAAGCTATTGAGTTCATATTCCCTTTTGGAGAAATCAAAGACACACGTAAAATCGCATTTCATCGTTCCACGCTTTATTCATCGAGTCATGTAAAACTCAATGTCTTACAAAAATATTGTTAAAAAGGAGACCATGATGAATGCATGCTTTTCAAAACATATAGGTTTAAGTCTAGGAATGCTGTAGCGTAATTATGTTTACAATACATAGCTAGAAAACGTATGCCAAATAAAATATTCATTCTCGACTAACTACAGAAAATTAAATAATGCCGATTAATACTTTTATATCTCTAAAGCAGACATTACGAATATAAATGGATTATTTAGTTTCTGTCCTAAGTAACATATTATCAATATCAAAAGTCAAACTGTTTGAAATAGGTAAATGAATGGTATTAAGTTGTGATGGTTGTTAAAATATGTAACTGTGCCTGCCAGGCGGCAGGCGACTATGATACTCTTGTGAACGTAAACTGAGAAGATTGGCACTGATATTACCGTTTATAAAGTTCAACGGTGAATTATTTCATCCACTCTTATCATAGCTGGACTTCTTTCGGTGCATATTTTCTCAAATTTTCACCGAAAAAATGTATTAGAGAAGTTCAAGTTGCTTAATGTATGTGGAAACAGGAAAAATCCGAGAAACAAGAACGTACAAGTTTTCGCAGTTGGCGGTCGTATTGTAAATATTTAGGGTCTGTGAAAGGTTTCAGATGTGTTTCTATTTTTGCCTATGCTACCGAAAAAAACCTACCCCAAATATGTGGACACCTAACTTCATTCCTTTTCTGCACTTTACCTCACAAATAGTCACATCTGTAGCTGCATGCATACTTCAAACAATTATTGAGAGTTCAAATGGAAATTGAATCGTACAAAAAGAATGGTTGTATCACTACTGTACATTTAAACATTATCATTGGTTGCACAACGTATAATTTTTGATGTGATAGCAGTATTATCTGTATAAGATTCGAAAATAACCATGCAACATTTATAGGAATATTTTTATTGGACAAGTCATTGAATCAGCATAAAAATCGTACATACTACCCCCTTATAAAATAGCGCCTTCGACGTAAGACAGTCACTGTTTTAGAACTATGTAGTGAATACATACTGTCCTGACAAATATTCAATGTTAAATACGTTTCTTTTAAATGAAAGTAAAAGGCGATCAGCGTCATGATTTTCGACCGTACGCGGGCAGACACTTCACTTGAAGTCGGCAAGGTATAGTGTAAAAGTTCCAGCGTTCTGCGTAGCCCATCCCTCTTCCGTTTTGCTAAGCTATGGATGTTACA
The DNA here is from genome assembly GCF_041260155.1 of Ptychodera flava. Lineage (NCBI taxonomy): Eukaryota > Metazoa > Hemichordata > Enteropneusta > Ptychoderidae > Ptychodera > Ptychodera flava. The sequence continues at coordinate 252,217 of NW_027248418.1, forward strand.
AATTGCCGGATGATGAAAAGTGGATCCCGTTACCGATGTGAACATTTTGATTACAACCCTAAGCCTCACAGTTTGCTGTGTCTAAATATACCTGTAAATGAAACAGAAATACATCTTCCCCTGTTGTTAAGATCATACAAATTGGTTGTTACATTATATTTTGGTCAATATATATATAAAACGTGATGTTATACGTATTGCGCTATATAAAATATCGGTTGATGAGAGTGATAACATATTTAGATTCAAGCGATTTTCTGCTCTGTGTCTCCTCAACAAATTAATAGTTACATTTGGCCGATCACACAACCTTCCACACAGTAACAGTCGTATATTGTTCTCGTTCGTTCAGTGTCCTAGGTTAATCGTAATAGTTATATTATTTAAGCAATAAAGCACACCCAGCGACGGTATGCCATGAGATTTTAAATAGTTTACGACATATATGCACGAGCGATAGAGAGTGCATATATGAAGTGAACTGGTCAAAATTGAGTCGTTGGATGTGATTTAATGCTATTATATCATAACAGTATATATATTGAAATTCTGTGTGGGACGCCATAAACGAGTTTTGCTCAAGCTGAGAGCTCGCGCATATGCCAGCCGTGGTATATCGCCAATATATCACGGTTCTTTTTGCGTCTCGACCAATCATATCGCTGTATTTGCACCATCAATATACTGTATGATATAATACCCAATATTGTCTGTTGCGTGTTGTATCAGCATGAGTGTCATTTGTTCTGCATCAAACACGAGACGAAGCATAAAGTACAAGAGAGCTGCTATAATAAATTGATTCATAACCGATTTGTTATTTACCTATGCCCAGAGCACTACAAAAGATAGAAAAAGTCTGAAATTTTGATAATTTATGATTAACATGGGTAAATGACATATTTAATATAAATTATAATCGACAAGATCTTTGATAATACAATTAATCTCAGTGAGCGTATTACCTGATGCTGTAGTTCCTTAATCATTTCGAAATCAGCTTAATTTGAAATGTGATCGCAGCATGTAAAAATGTGACTGCAAAAAGTATTTTCCGAGAAGAGAATTTTAAAAACTCCGACGAATCTTTCGCTAAGACGAAGGGCTTTCCAAAACATAGTACTCTTACCATTTAATCGTTGCGATTCACGTCCTAGAAAGAGAACTCCGGCGTGTTTGCTCGTCCTAAGGTCTTGTACATTAAGGAGACCTTGGTATTCGTTACTACAGAAGTCCTGAAGAGATTGGTATGGACGTGCGATTTAATGTTGCTACTTCATATCCGGTTGAACTAAAACTGTCGTCACTGCTTGGTCTATTTGCTTCTACAACATAGAGGGTGTGAAATAAATACTTTGTCAAGAGGAAGGAGATGAGAATGATGTCATATTACTTTTACTGTAAGCCTGTACTAAGATGGCTTCTGATGTCTGTTCGTGTTTTTCCTGATATAAGTTCAAATTATCATCATGATTATTCTTATCGGACTCACCTTTTATATCGGCTAAGCCATGACCTCGGTCATTAATTCTGAATTGAAACTCGGACATCACATATCTCCTTGAGGTGTCATTGTCATCAATAATAACATCCTCCATATCCTCGTCTGGTCTTGTTACTGTGATAGTACAATAAAAGAGAGGACGAAACATTTACCACCATGTAATAAACACAAAAAATGTATTTCGGGTTTATGTGTCCATTTCAGAAATATGAGAATATACCGTTTTCAAGAGGAATGTCATATTGCTTAAATGATGGCATCGTCCACTTGACTCGTTCATTAATATGATTAGTTAATTATTCGGTAACCTTGAACAAGTGGTATCCGAAGAAATGATGCCGTCAAACATTTTTGAGTACTCATGGAATTACGTCAAAAGTTAAGTTCCAAAAGAGGCTATAACTTATTTTGGTGGTAAGAGTCAGGAATGGGGGCTCAGAAACAGTAGAAATCATTGCAAATAAGGGTCGGGATTTTCACGAGTTCACTTTGTTCCCTCTTATTGTATCATCCGAACATTATCTACGTCTTCTTCAGCCATACTGATCCTTTATATCTAAATGGAAAAAACAGATCATTAATTACAGGGAGAGAAAGTTTTATACGAATTATTTTATATAATAACGAATACAGCTGCCAGAACTTGAACTAAGCACCTTTAACCTGTAGTCCACGAGAACAAGTTGCAGTGGTGGAATATTTCATATGAAGGTTGGGATGGCAATGCTATGCCCGTATTGATTGATTTAGACTCTTTTTTATTAAATGATAGTAATTTTGTTTTAAATTAACGCTATAAGTTAGTCAGTACCGCAATTACAAGATATCTGTATTTTATGTATGGCGATTTTGATGTAGTCACTTTCTGGTATATCACTTGTTCATCCTTGCCAATTATTCATGCGGTTTTCGACACGATTGAGCTGCTCTGTAGGTTACAGTTGACGTGATGAGAACATATGTTTAAGGTAGAAAGAACAATACAAACCCCCTCTTACAGTGACCGTTGCATGCTAAAATATACAGGTTCGTGTAAGCAAAAGCGTCACATTGCTTGACCATTGCTGTACCCAAGCGCTATATACAAAGATGTTCAAGTTCTGTAGCATATAATGCTGTCCGCGCTTGAGTTAGTTGCACACAGTATACCACTCTGTAAACAAACCGTCGCATAACTTACACATATACGGTATCCCACGAGAGATGTAAAATCAGTTACGACACAGTTTGTCTAATACATTAATGTTTCAAAAACTGTCGTTTAAGCGTTAGATGTACCAAAAGCTTTCATTACGTCTGAATCGTAGGTAAAGAAAAATATTGAACACATGACCTTGAACATATTTTTGAAGTCTCTCAGAAATTAGAAGTTCCGTCACGCAGATTATCAAACACACATTGTAACAGTATCTGATTAAGGACTGTTGCTGGAGTGTTTATCGGGATTTTTATTGGGCCGACTTGGAACGCTTTGGAAGCTGTTATCCATTGGTTGGCAGAATCATACCGTTTTAATTGAATAATACAACAAAACACCCTAAGTTGATGTGAATAGTGACAATCGACCAATCAGATATAACCTTGCAAACACGCTGCAAGGCAGCTGCAATTTCTTGATGGAGATAATGTTAAGGCAAGTGTTGAGATCATTCAAATTTTATGCCGCATACTATTGAAACGGGGGTCATATCACGTGATGTTAACTGTGACATATTGCGGTTGTGGCAATCTTGTTTGCTTCACTTAAATTGAGGTTGTTATGGAGCGTAACCGAAAGTTGTGAATCTCCGAAAATATAGGGTAAAGCATACTTACCACTTTTTGTTTGTCTTATTCGAGAGAGGTCAAAGGTTGCATAAGCCAAATCATGTGGCTGGTTTCTCTTTGTGTGTCTGAGAGAGAGAGAGAGAGAGAGAGAGAGAGAGAGAGAGAGAGAGAGAGAGAGAGAGAGAGGGAGAGAGAGAGAGAGATATTGAAAAAGCATTTCCATGGATCATATTTCTAAAATGCATACGTGAATTTAATAGCAGTAAATATCAGATGAAAATTCCATTGACCATGTCACAATAATGCAATTCAATTATAGGCCTAATACCATAAAGTAGAGTCGTGGTATTCAAAACCCTGTCTGAAAATACGAGAGGCTTCAGGTTACCTGTTTGAAAACATAAAACTATCAGCAGTCTCAAAGCGCAGACACTCATCTTTAAAGATATTTATATAAAAATGGACTTATTTTCACCGACCTTTGAATATTCCTCTTTCTCTTCACAACGCGAATAATCACCACGATTAGTAAAATGATATTGCCAGGTGCCAAAACCAGAATAATGATAACGACTGTGTACAACTCAAATGTTGTGGTGTCTTCAGTGCATGAGTGGTCCATTACTATTGACATAAGATAAAACAATATCCTCGTTTAGAGTCCATATTTAATGGAGCAGATGTCATGACGCACTGAAAACAAGATATTTATTCATCTACTGAGAACGTTGATGTGACGTGTACTATAGCCAAGTCATTACCTTGTCTTGTTTTGTTACCGATGTCTTCACATCTGCAAGAGAATATAAATAAACCTCTAACACAGATTAATTAAAGAGACATATATGAGTGCATTTGTTCCTCTGTATGAGAAGCAACAAAAACATAACGATTCGTCTCGGTTTATCAATCAATCAGAGGGGTCACAGTCAGAATAATTGTAACATGTTTGGTCGATTATTGAACCACGTTTTAAAGGATACGGATTTGGCCAAGCGGTTTTGAATGTGGTGTCGTCGCTAGGTGACTTGGTGCCGTACATTGTGAGTGCGAAACCGATCGAAAATCCCCTGAATTCGTTACAGCAAGCAATGTTCCAAGTTTCAGATGATTACCGTAAATGACATGTAAACAGCATCTTGAGATTATTGTAGAAATCGTTTATAAAATCACAATTTGGCAAAATCAGACAAGTCACTAGAACCCTGCAAACACATATGAGTAAGTTTGATCCAATTTGAGAGCTTTCACATTAAAGAACGTGACAAGAAAACGACACAATAGTATCAAGAGCACACAGTACTAGATGCTAAATAATGTAATAAAAACAGCAAAACACAGTGCGGATAGTAATTCAAGAAAAAAAATGGAAAAATAGACAACCGAAGGTTACCAGTGTTTTATGAACTACATTTTAACCATTGAAGCTTTAGTCGATGTACAAGAAATCATAAATTCGAAGATAAATGTGTAGTTAAAGAAATGTACGTGTACTAGCAAAGAATGATTTGGAATTCAAGATATAAGAAGGCCAAGTACGAGTTTCGTAATTTTGGAAGCGGTGGTTGCATTTCGCCACGCATTTATATTGACATTATTTGTTTACATGTAGATTCGCAAAGCGACGTGTATATGTCAACAAAAATTGAGGTGAAATCGAGGTATGAAAGAACAGCTTAGTGTAAATTATCGTTCATTGAATCGAACGAGTAGCGAGATCCGTTCATTAGGAAACAGTTCTATTAAAAAAAACATTGTATTGAAGTTTATGTGAAGTTTATAACAATTTCGCCATGAAATAACATTATACTTGAAACTGAGCACGAGCGACACGGACAGGCGAGGTTGGGTTCACACAGCAGTGCGTGATCATACTCGATCATATATTGTTTCAGTAAGCTATCTCCTTTTTCAACAAAAGCAGGGATCATCAGTAACGCGCTTGGATTAAAACAAAATATCATTTGATGTTGCCAGCTCCACTGTAGCCGCCCATATGATCAGGACAAAGCGGCGTTTTGAAATATTGCGCTGGTTTGTCTACATATGGAATGTGTGCAGTTAAAACGCGCGTTGTAACAAGACCGGAAGTAGTCCAGAAATGCACGCTTACCCGTATTTGGATAAAATGTGGTAATGGTCTGTACATTACGATGGCCGAGAGAGTTCTTCCAAATTCAAAATACAAAATTCAAATACAACACTTGAAAACGAGGCTTGACAGGCGCCATCCTGGTCGGATATTAATGATTCCTAGTTTTTCATAAGTGTTTCTTCATCAAAGATTGCTCTCTTGTTTCATAGTTTTGTCTTAAGCATTTGCTTGTGATCTGGGCCGTAAAAGGTATTAATCTGGCGACCACATAATTACAGCAAAGTGGTTTATTTTGTGATGATATGATGACAAACTCAAAGTTTTTTTTGGTTGCCTATATCGGGTAAAATACTTCCGTTTAGCTATTTACGATATTCTTGAAACGCTTTTAGTTATTTTCGATATTTTGAAACGCAAGTGCTAGGGATATGACAAGCCATCGTAACCCTACAGAACAATAGTAGTTGTTTTTCTTTCCACTTGCCCATTTTGACCGAATGTTCTATGTGTAAACCTAATATTCAGGGAACTAAGGTTTCATAGAGTTTGTTATTAAACAAATAGTATTATAACTAGTAGTTTATATTGCCTTCATTCTTCCAATCTCTGCTTAATGGTGAGTGGTCGACAATTGAACGTTAACTCTAGCTAATGAATGCAGCAAAATTCATGAAAAATAATAATGTCAAGAGTTCAAAATTGAATTTAACAGCACATTCAATTTGCATCTCTTTTCCAAAAACCAAAGAATATTAAATACTTGAGCCCGATATCTTTTTTATTTGATTTATAGCATGTAACAAAGAGGATTTTTACACGTCATGCCTAGTTTAATATCTTATTTCTTGTGTTTTGTGGTCACAGTATAGACCATCAAAGTTAAAATAGACTATGCTAATACTATATATCAGCACGAAATAAATAAACGCCTTTATGGAATACAGTTACTTAAAGCTCAAGTGTGTCTAACTTTTGGCTATATTTTCCAGCAGCAACTGCAGTTTCTTTTCTATTTACAGAAGCATCATGAATGACAAGAAATTGGCTTCTCAACACAGCTGTTATTTTTATATGTACAATCAGCAATATCATTGTTCGATATAAATACTGTCCTCACTTGAACTCATTTGTCCACAATAACTATGGCATTAGTCATAAACAAGCTATGTTGAAATTCTTAATGCTGGGCAATGCGTGGCATTTTTAGGCCAACCGAATTTAAATGTCGAAATCGAAGAAGGAATTCTTAAATACTGTCATATTTAATTCCGTGATTGTCGTTTTTAGAGTTGGCATTTCCAACATCGGATTTTACATGTAACACCGTGCATTATGCGGCCAGCTTATATTTGATGATGATATTAGAGAACGAAACGCGTATTAGCTCGAAATCCAGCACATAAGCTTATGCAATGTTCGCACGAAACAAGTGAGAAGATGTAAAGACCATCGCTTGGCAATATGCTAGGAATAAATCGAATATCGAAATTTGGTGTAGAACAGGAAGTTAATTCATTTGTCAATGTTTCATTTGTAAAGGCGGAGCCTCCTTTTAAAAGGGCACGAAGCCGTGGTTGCGTTCACTGTGTAAATGGACACCAAATAGGCAACACGCGTGCAGACGCTCCAGAAAATGCCACTTTTTAGTTTTTTTCCGGCCGCAACATGGCAGAAAACGACCAAGCAGTCAGTGCGAAGCTGCTGCCGATCAAACTCTGTGGTTATATTCAAGTTCTAACGCAACTGGAAGACGATTTTTTTTGGAAATTCGAGCGTTGATGTTGAGGAATCAGTGACCGTTGGCGATTTGAACCGACCGTCAATCAAACGCTAACCTTGTATAAACTATGTTTGCAGGATTAGCAAAAGAAACCAAAAGGTTGAGATCAATTTGTGTAATTAATGGTATAGAAATCAAACATCATACTGGCCTAGTGTTTGACAGGGAGGAGAACTCCACTAATGCGAGAACCTGGCATTGAAAATTGCGGCTTTAATGCTGACCTTGACCTGGCGTCACAAGTCGGACGGCTATGCCAAACATAATAAGTTTTACAGTGAATGAAAGTTTCAGTCAGGCATATTTAATTACAAACGAGTTACTCTGCTTTGTTTCCGAAACAGACGGCACATGGTCACCATGCCCCCCCCCCCCAATCCCAATAGAGCTGTTTTTGAGTTGCGTTTGCCAGAGTGGACAAAGTTTCATGGTAACTACTTTTCGGCTAAATGCGTTCCTTATTCAGAATAAAATAATTGATGGGGGTTGATAAAGACGTAATTAATTTCATTTCTCTACAGCTCGATGTCCTTTCTAACTTTCTTTTTTCACTTTTCCGGGATCAAGAAGTGTCTTTATGTAACTATCATCGACTGATATCCGTTCTAGATCCATGTCGACAGTATAGGCGCGGATGGATGTATCGTTTAAAATGTCTAAGTCGAAGTGAGACAGGATTATCACTAAAAATGTAACATTGTCGGGTCCAAACCGATATCGAAAATCGCATATCCGAAATAAGGAGCAGTGTATCGAATTGCAATATTCGATTTTGTTGCACGCATAAGACAGAAAACGTCGCATAAGAGCAACTACTTCATGCTCAATATTGCTATTCAACACTCGCAAATATCAATTTAAAGCCGATTCCACACAATTTTTTTTCTCTTTCCAAACTAGAAAAATGCCTGGCCGCAAAATGTGTCGCGCACCTCGCGCAATTTAAATTTGCGAAATCGTTCACAAAATCGCAGCGGTTTATGTAAAATTAGCTTGTAAACGTCATTTCCTTGGGTCTGAAATCTGTGACTAAATGCAATTTAGACATAATTTATCATGTCTTTCTCTGATTTCGACATCGAAATATGGTTGGCCTAATAATGCCACGGAATCTTGGCATGTCTTCATACTAGGGAGTAGAATCGGAATATTGAGTTGATACACAGAACAAAAGTACTGAAAAAAGTCTGAGTTACTGGGCTTTTAATTGAAAAGTAATACCTATAAACCTAAGGAATATATATTAAGTATGTAAAGATACTTTGTAAGTATTTATTTTGCATTTTGAATTCTGCATTTTGCATTTGGAATTTTGAATTTGGAACTACAAAATGCGAAATTCAAAATGCAAAATGCAAAATTCAACATTCATTACTTCGAAATGAGGCTTTGCGTAATTGATATACACCTTAGGCTTAGGAAATCCTCTTTGCTACATGTTATAAACCAAATAAAAAAGATGTTGGGATGAACTATTTAATATTCTTTGTTTTTTTGGCATAAGAGATGCCAATTGAATGTGCTGCTAAACTAGCTTTTGAACTCTAGGCATTATTATTTTTCATGAATTTTGCTGTATTCATCATTAGAGTTGACGTTCAATCGTCGACCACTCACCATTTAGCAGAGATTGGAAGAATGCAGGCAGTATAAATTACTTGTTATAATATTACGTTCTTCATAACAAGCTCTATGAAACCTTAGTTTCCTGAATATTAGGTTCACACTTACAATATTAGATCACAATGATCAATTCGAAAAATACCACTATTTTTCTGTTAGAGTTACAATTTCTTGTCATATCACTATCACTTGCATTCAAAGAATATCGTAATAATGACTAAAAGTAAGTATTTTACCATAATAGGCAACCAAAAAACCATGTGCTTTTGTTATCTTATCATCATAAAATAAACCACGCTGCTGTAATCATGTGGTCACCAGATTGATACTTTTCACGGCCAAGATCACAAATAAATGCTTGAGATTGAAACTATAAAATGAGATAGCAATCTTTGATGAAGAGCTCACAACAGTCATAAAAAACTAACCATCATAAATATCTGACCAAAATTGTCAGGTCTCGTTTTTAAGTATTGAAGTTTGCATTTTGCATTCTGAATTTTGGAGACCTCTCGGTCATCGTTGTACATAGGTACGTGATTAGTATGATTATTACTTGGGAGGGCATACTCACATTTCTGATGTGAATTTGAGACCATTACCTATAAAGGTGCAAATAATTGCATAAATGTGGGGGCACTTCTTCCATAGCGTTACGTAGAAAACCCGGCTCGGGGCATGTGTTAATTATATTAATACCCCAAACTTAATACCGTTTATCGTTTTTGTAACACTTATGGAATGCTCCGCAATTTGGTTATTTTGACCTTATTAATATGAAATTTTATACAGCTTTTACACGTACATGTATTCCACACCTAACTCCTTTCTTTTCAGTCGACTTTATATTGCTTGAAGTCTTGAACTTACATTCTCTCGCTTTCAAATAAGGGTTATATCAGGGCTTTATCTAATGATTACTAATAACTATCTTACATATCTGTACAGATACACGATCCATTAGTATCAATACAATTAACGCCATTGTCACATTTAGGACATAACAGCTCACAGTTCGTCCCTATCCAACCACTATAGCACAATATACAGTCACCAGTGTCCATATTGCATTCCAAGCAGCTCTCAGGACATGTTAGGTCACACGAGGGTCCAAAGTAACCTGGATGACATGAACATTCTCCTGTCACATGATTACAACGTTCAAAACTTTCGCAAGAACAAATCTTAGAGCAGCTGTAGCCATAGTAGCCAGTCTCACACGGCTGATCACAGCTATCACCATGCCAACCAGGTGTACAGTTGCATGTTTTGTCCTGAGGCCTACAGTCATTTCCGTTGTAACAGTGTAGACACTTATCTGAACATAATTCATGTTTCTTGCCATTGGGTTTTATAAAGGATTTATAACCTTTACAATCTGTACAGGCTAGTCCCCGCCAGGTAGACGAACATTCACACATATTCGGATTTGCACTACTACACTCTCCTCCATTGAAACAATTACATTGATGTTGACATTTATCCCCATAGAAACCAGGGTGACATTTACACGAGCCATCAGCAATGTCACACACCATATCAGTTGAGCAGTTACAAACTCTACTGCAGTTCACACCCCAAGTTTCATGTTCACACTGACATCCATAGACGGGATCACAGAGAATACCATCGGGACACGAACACTTGTTTTCACAGATGTTGCCATAGTAACCCTCTTTGCACGTACAAGACTGAAACACTCCGTTGTCATCGTTACAAGTACCGCCATTTCACATGGACATTGAAAAGCACAAACTGCACCATAGTGTGAAGGAGGGCATACACACGACCCGTCTGTCTTGTTACAAACTCCTCCATTTTGACATAAACAGTAATACGAACAGTCACTTCCATAACGCCCATCATCACACTCTGAAAATTTATTAAAGATACAATTTTATAATAAAACATATTTGATAATAAGGACTTTTTATGGCAAAAGCGTCATAAACTCTCTCCGGTTTGTTGAGAAAACGTGTTTAAGATTTAGGTAAAATTAAACGACGGAAAGGACCAAACGGGAAAAAGCATGCTTAGTGTTTGAAACAGTATTTTTGAACACTATCTCATATTTATTTACCTCCAATGATAGCAATAAGGTTTGAAAATTCGCCCTTGGTATTCTTCAAATAATCTTTAGAACTGACAGATAAAAGGACAGTTTATATAAAGACTTCTACAAAAGGGGAATTTCAAGCAATACCGAAGAATTGAACACGCGAGCGATTGCTAAGGCTGGCAGAGTTCCAAATGCGCGCTATTGCATGTGAAAAGCGTAACCGTTTACATAATTTTCTAGGCATTATCTTCTTCTGCTCTTGTGCAAATGTATAAAACCAATTTTTCATCTGATGAAATGAATTTGTACACACCGCTATGATAAATAAGGCTGGGCATGCGTTTTAGAAAATTCTCACTAATTTTTGCGATATGGGAAGAATAGGATTAAAAATTGTACGTAATTACAAACTAAACATTTGCTATTTCCAAAAGTAGTGATTGTTTCACGGCCAACCAAATCCATACCCGAGAATGTGAAGTAGTATTCAAGTATCAATGCGTAAAAATGCAGGGATTTCGAGCAAATTTGGAGTAGCTGAATCGTTTCAAAAACATGCTGTGTTGATCTGTATAATTGTGACGTCACCCATTCCATGACAGGCAACCATGCGTCTGCTCGGTTTTGGTACAGTTGTTTTGCATCTTCGGGCCAATAAATGCACCAAAACTTATATTCTCGGGGATTTTACAAATTTTCCTTAGCAACCTTTGCCAAGATACTTGAATCATTCGGTATCGCCTTAAGGTGGCATTTTAATTATTTGAGTAAGACTACCACTACTCTGTTGATATTGACTTAATGACTTTGTTTATGCCGTGACTACGAGTAACAAATGCGTGGATGAATAAACTAATAAGACACCTAATAAGTATGATAAAGGATATTAACCGAATTACATTATATCATTAAGACGTTTCTCTTATGTTCGTCTTACAATACAAAATGTGTCATTTTCTGTATGTCATGTGGTCAGTTTTCTTTTGCATCGTCTATTCTAGTTTAGTTGGTAATTATACAACCATTACAAAGGGTTTGATACATACCTACACAAACACCATTATCAAGATAGTAACCGTCACAGCATCTGTACACCCTATGAATATCAAAATTCATTAAACACTATTTACGGAATGCATATTGTCAGATAAATAATCTCAAAATATACGATTATTTTCAATAGACATCGTTTTCTGTCTGGTTAAGTCGTATAGGACAGCCATTCCTTTGCGTCATGAAAAATAGTTCTGTCGTTTTAATTACATGTTATGCACTTGTCGTCGCACAGTGTGCACAGGAATGATCATAGTATATACATTTGTCATAGAAAAGCAATAACAGTATTCAGATTTTCCGGTATTTGCATGAAACGGGTGTGAGGTCCACTTTAAAAGAGAGTCCAACAATACCCAAATTATTGGACTTTAAGTCTGTGTTATTGACTCTAAGTACACTTATTCCAAAATTTGCTGCAAATTTAAACTCGTCAAGTTCAAGAAGCAGGAGGATCATAATGTTTCTTCTCATACCAGTGATAAAGTATATGCTCACTGATTGTCCGATTGACAGTGTTATGAATATGCCTGAAATACTTACGGTTCATTTCGATCTTTATAAGCAATGCATGCATGAGGATCACTAGAATTCACATCGGCACTTTCAGTCGTATAATATCCATAGTATAGGACGACAACAAGTAGATTTGCAAGAGGCACACAAAAGGCACTTCTCCTTTCCATGGTTTCTGTTCAAAACTCTTCAGTAAAACGACAATGATGTAACGCCACGTGTTACGTTGATCAAGAACAGTACAGTCCAACATCTCAAAACGCTTAAATATAAAAACTACTCTAACCGTGCTTTTACCAAAGGTTATACACCCAGACATTAATGAAGTATAAGTCGCCCGATATTCTTTGTTCCTTTATCAGTAAGCCCAAACCGAAACAGTTGTTGTCAGGTTTAGTAACTACTTTTGGTTTCAAGTAGTAAATGGTAAACGAGAAAGTAAAAAATACTGACGGGAAACAATCCTGCCCACTTACATAGAGGTCTTACTCGTGTTCCGCTGCAATGGAAGCCCAGGTAACAACGCGTTGTGTCCTATACTATACATACTCAACCAAGAGCCGACCACGATTGGAACATCCGTTTTGTCAAGATTAACTCGTTCTAGTTCTACAATATCTTGTGTAACTGAACAATGGAGAGGAGCCAATACAATGAGTGACTGGTCTGGCCGGATGTAAAAGGTAACTTTAGCATTTTCGACGAAACGCTTTCACACTAGCGCATTAATTTGCAGGCGGAGCGTTTTCGATCGTGAAATGGCAATAAATCAAAGTTAAACCTATGATATCGAAATGAATTGAGTAGGAGAGGATATTTTTTTAACGACGGTAAGTTTTGTTTCAACAAATATTTCAATATGCCCTGATATAAGTTCTTGCCAAATTTAGTGAAGAATGCGACTGATTTGAGTTCAAAAAGTATGTCAAGACAAACTTAAGCTAACAATTGAATTCTTAAATATTTCAAGAAAAATATATCGACAATCATTACCTATATATAGCACTTCGTTTAGTGAGAAGAAACGAGTCGAAGACAAATCTCTTTACGACCATTCTCGTAGCTTAATAGCTTGACGAAGGAAAATCTTTTGAGATATTAATTTGTTTTCAATATCAACACTGAACTCAATCTCATAGTATGATGCAGTGTCATGTTGTTCCATCCTACCTTTGCCAACGTACGGTGGTCGAAGACGTGATCCAAAGCTTCAGGAACGTTCGGGCAAATGTACACGACCCATACCTAGTGACACAACAGACCACTTAGGTGTTAGTTATTTCCGAAAATGAATCGTACATTTCTTACAGAGTACACTGACGTTATTCTCTTCGTTTTCACTGTCCCATTATTTTGTCGAAAATCTTGAAGTTACGAGTTTGAACACGTGCCGCCAGGACGCAGTATTCAAGCCCAGTCTCTTACAACAGTTGTAACAGTACCTGCTCGTATGGATAACTTGCTACAAGCAGATTTTCGATGTGATAATTATAAAATGTCTACGCTTACATATACATTCTTCATAATTCAAGCTCTTAAGAAAAGCTTAAGTGAAACGTACATTTATGTTAAAAAATCCCTAAAGAATTACAAAGTTGCTTACATCACAATTTCAATGAAGGATATATTAGGGATCTGAGCCACATATTTATAATGTACGTAAAGTTATATAGCCGAGAAAATATCCACTGTTAACATTTTATTAGTATTAGTTTGCATATACAATTTATGTACAATACTGAAAACAAAACAGTTTGGACGAGTGGGATACATGTTACACGTTCGACGATATGAAAGGGGAAGAGACACAGAGGACAAAAAGTGACAACGCTCATATGGCGGAGCGCAAGCAAAATGATCTAATGTCTGCAGTGCTTTAGGTATAAAACCATTTAATAAATTAATTAAAACAACGATTTTTACTGCTTTGTAAATACAGCACGAGTAAATCAGTGTTTGACTACAACCAGTATAAACTTTTGTAAGATGACTGAACTACACTTTCGGGTGATTGACATGTTAATAAAATGTGATATGTCGTATTGTGTAGCGCCTAGTTTACAATGCCTTCAAAAGAGACGAGGGAGCAAAATAGGAGCAATATCACTGCCAGTCTCACTCTTATATCCGTTGAGTGCATATCTGTTCTTCCCCTTCCGGCATGATATATCAACCATATCGTGCGAGTCCACACACATGATGGTTTCATAAGTACGTAAAATGGAAACACTCATAACATTCTCGCTAACCTTTTGACTGCCTCGAAGGTTGGTAATTATTGTGTTTCATTTGATGCTTCCGAGGGGCATGTACTGTTGTTAGACTGGTAGGATGTGGTGTGTGATGCCCTTCGCCGAAGGGCATGATTTTAAAACCTTATTCAAAGCTGTTTATAATCACACGCGAAGAAATAGTGTATTCCAACATCAATATGCAGGAATGAGAGCGTTACGGTATCAGGTTGTGATAAAAGTATTAATTCGTTATCCGAAACCGATGAACCTTTAATTTTATATGTGGTTGGGATAATTTCAGCATGCAGGTTGTTTTTTTACTCAAACAAAATAGCAATAGTATTAGGTTTAAAATAAGCATCTACCTATTCACATCTAAGGTTTTTTTATTATATCAACCCCAACATAGCCGTCTTACTAGGAACTGACCTGTCTCTCTCTAGGAAGCCCTCAGTAATTACAGAGGGTGGGCCAGGGGAATTCAGTGCACACCTGTACTGCAAACGTGACACCCCGTTTCCTCGTGTCTAAAGTGTGACTCTTCCCCTGTCCAACATGCTAAAACTTGACCCTCCCTCCAACCACTGTAGTATTGTCCCCGGGAATATCCGAAACAGTATCAGCTAATTAACATAACAAAAGGTTTATTTCTTATGTAAGTTGTGCACAGAAATTACAGGGAATGCTAGCGTTTTGGGAGGGAGGGTGGCAATTTTTGAAGGGACGTGATATTTCGCGCATTTGCGGGAGGGTCACCATATTTTGCTCAACTATAAGAAGGCAAGATGTGGCTGATATAGTGCTTCACCCAAAACTATCAAATCACAATACATGGGAGTCTGTTAGGCAAAATATCGACTACTCCCCCAAGGTATATCTGAACATTTAGATATGCTTGATAATATAATTTGCTTTGATTAAAATAGGAAGTAAAACGTGCATGGGTGTACACTAGATATTGAAATTTCACCAATAATGTTGATCCACTGTACATGGCAGTCTATGAGAAAACTATGAATAATATTTCCAATATAAAAGTAGCTAAATCTGTGCAAGTTGTTTAATGTAGGATGCGACTGCATCTTTTTTGCTTGTGAAGCTTTCGGATAGTGTATATATATATTAAAAATGACCGGTGTATTTCGTCATAACCCTCCCCTTTCCCCCGACCTACCCCTTGTAATTACTAAAGCTCCCTTAGTTTTAGTGGTGAAAATCCCATAATAATGTTCATACTTTTGCTAATCACAACCGTGACCTTGACAGTTGTGTCGGGTACATTAAATTTGACTTCAACGAGACTTCAAAGGGTAGCAAATGGCCCAATTGTGGTCTTTAAAGATGTATATTTGTAATAAGGCTTGTGTTTTGTATCAGGCATAAGGAGCACTGTTCTTCATAAGAGGGGTCACAGCAATACCGTGTTTGTCCGCATTGCACATGTGCGATAAAATCAGGGCCTTTGCAACGAAAATAAACGTTGCCTCAGAGTTTTTCATAACCGAATTAACCTTAACTGTAACAATCGAATTACACATATTACCGTAGGCCATTGACAACAGCTTCCAGAACCTTGTTTTTAATGTCTGGTTTCAGCTCTCCCGAGATTAAGTAAAATTTGTAACCTTCGGCAAGAACAAGCAAAATAATTAAACAATACGTCAAGTCCACTAGGCCACACTAAAGCTCTTGACAAGTAGATATTTTGTTATGTCATAAACAATCTCACAATATGCAATTCTTCACAAGATAATTGTTTTCGTCGGAGTACATCGTCCGTACTGGAGACATGTTTAGACAGGATATTCCTGAGCGAGAGTGAAACAGCCGTAGTTCCGCCGTTTGATAGAATATTATTAATAAACTTTGTCTGTACTTTGTACTTTGTCTAAATAAGCGATCTTTTAATATACATTTGTCACAGCAAAGCACTCAGATTGTGTTGTGTCGAATTTTCTGATATACGCATACAGTAGCTATGGGGTCAAAATTGAAAAGAGCGCCCGACAACACCCTAAGTTAGTTGACTCCACGTCCACTGAAACCAAAGATAAAATTCTATTGTTCCAGGCGTATGCGTGTTATAGTGTTCATGCAGCTCATTAAAATAGTGCTGTAGTATACGCTCGTTGTTTGTCCAATTTTGACAAAAAGTTGAGGAAATACTTACGGCCAATCTTTGCCTTCATAGAAGAAACAAGCATGGGGATAATCAGGATTCACACCGGCAGGTTGGGTATTAGAATATCCACCACAGCACAGGATGAAAACAAGTATATTTTTAAATGACGCATTGATGATGTTTCGTGTTTCCATTGTTAGAGTTCAAAACTATTCAGTGACCTGAACGATGATTTAACGGTACATGTCACATGTGCCACGAAGAGTACAGTACACTAAAACAATCCTGAACATGAAAGAGGATCTGTAACTGTACATCTAATAAAATCAATGACATACACACGCTGCAATGTATAATGAAGCGTCTGGGATTCTTTCTTCCTCTGACTGTACATCCTAAACTGAAATAATCTTCGTTCAATTTTTACTAACTACACTTGGTTCCAAATCGTCAAAGTTCAAAGCGGAAGTAGAGACGGAACGGTAGAACTGTCTGTCCACACACGTAGGGTTTTCCTACAGTTCAACTGTAATGGAGGCCAATTTTAGAGGAATCGTATCCTATAGTATACACACTTCATGAATAAGAGGTTAAAATTAAAATGCTTGGAACAAACCCGTACGTTTGATCAAGATTATCACTTTTTGCCTAACTTGTACGACTCAAACATGACGAGGGAAGGACACTTTGACTCGTTTTTATGGTTTTCACAATTAATCTCAGCTTTATCAACGAAACCATTGCATAATATTGCATTAATTTATTGCTGAGGCGTTTGCAATCGTGGAGTTTCACACCAAATCAAAGTTTCGCCTATTGTAGAGACGCAAATGATTAGTTGAAAGCATTTTTGACGAGAATAATTCTGGTTGCCATACAAAAATGAATTCTTTCAAAATAATTAAAATTTATTTGTTTAACTGTAATGAGCAACAGAAACGTGTGAAGACAAGCTGTAGGCGAGCAAATGATTTGCCGCTAACAATAACTTCTTGATATTGTCTCTTCTTTCAGAGTCGGACAATAATAACTCAACAGTCACCACGACTAGAGGACGGACGAATTATAACGACTACTTTCCGAGCTTCACGAAGAATTTCAATACAGAACAAGATACACTATTAATGAGCACAAAAAATGGTTATTTTTTCAAATGGAAGGTTCTACTGCACGTTTATTATTTTGAACTACTATTTGTAACAATACAAAACACACCATGCGCAAGTTGTCAGTCACTTCCAGATGTCGGTCGATCGCGATGGCCCTCTTCGCGGCACAAATGGCAGGCAATCACGTGGTCTTCACGTACCCCGACCCCAGCGAGAAGTTATAAATTATGTGATACAGCCCTACGATTGCTTAGAATTTTACCCTTGAATTTAATTGTAACAACTGACAATGAACTGCCCGACAGTAACCCCCTGCACGTGGTGCCTGGCGGGTAGCTGTAGTTTAACTTTGATACGTACACTCTGGGGTAGAAAGTTGGGATAGTAGAGACGACAACAGGTACGCAGAAATACTCTAAGTCGTCGTATTTCACTGGCTGAGTAACACCCAAATTACACGTAAAACTTCTATGGCTATGCTAGTCTAACAATAGTCGCCAGGTCACAGTCGTCTGTCGTCTTGGGGCATCTCCGCAGGTTCTCCCTAAACGAATCGATCTCCGGTGTTCTCCGTCCAACACACTTAAATGCTACAGTTTATATCAAGTGAGAATCTGCTTATTGTCATGACTTTGATATGCGTCTATATTTAACTATGGACAGTCGGCGAAGTGAAAGGCAGAAAGGTCGCTCCCTGTCATAGTACATCTGTCAACATAGCGTCCGGTCAATGCTAATGAGTTAAACAGTTCAAACAATAATACGGCTACTTCAAAGGTCATGAAAATAAACAAGCGGGATCATTCTCAAGATGCACCACGTGCAGGGGGTATTGTCGGTCATTCCATTGTCATTTGTTACAAACAGAATTCAAGGGTAAAAGCTAAGCAATCGTCGGGCTGTATCACAATTCGTCTACAAGTTAGTTGTTTCCAAAATAATCCGTGTATATCTTTCACGATACACCGACATTTTACTCCTGTGGCCATGTTTTTATTGTTCCATTATTGAGTTCATCGTATTACTGTTGCGAAGAGCAGGCAGTCCGGACGCAGTATCCCAAACCTATTACTGTAGTTGCAACTGTACGGTACTTACTTGCATTGATGGCGTACTGAGCAAAGGTTTCCATTATAAAATGCCTATAATAGCATATATGTTACTCATTACTGAAGGTGTAAGAGAAGTGAAACAAAACACGTACATTTTCTACTTAAATAAATTTAATAGCTCAAAACAAGCTCTTTATGACTGCCGCTCATGATATAAATAGTTTATCAAATCGGGAAGTGTACTAGGGCTCAGAGCTGGATATTCATAGCCAAGTATGTCGATGTCACTCGTTGAGAAAAGTTAACTCCTAACATAAGCAGATATTATTTGCAAATATTATGGTTATATAACATTGAAAATAATTCGCTTTAAGTGTATGTCGACGACTGTTATGAAGGCTGGCAAATAAGCTTACTTAATGGTCTGAAAGAGCATTTTACGGCTGTTTGGAAGACAGGGTGTGATGTTTGAGGCTAATTCTTTAGTGGGAAGGGTTTAGTTTAATACCTTGTACAAAATTGATTTATGATTACTGGGAAATAATTAGTAATGTAAATCCGAATCAATGCACAGCAGTGTGAACTTCACGGCGTCAGGTTGTGGACAAGTTATAGTCACCAAAACCGACGTTACGATTGTTTAAACGAGCTAGATAGTTTTAACTCTAATAAAAAGCTGTAAAATTTTGTTTGAAATTAGTTTGTACCTACACACAGTATTTTTTGCAAATACTAGTATCGAAACATAACCCTAGCAACTGAACAATGACTTCTTTCAGGCATGCGTAATAATTCCATCCAAAACTCATTTTTTCAGTCAATCATAATCATGGTCTCGATAGTTTTAACAGACAGCTGCCAGGGGATAACCTCATTACATTTGCGTACAATGAGACTTCCAGTGGAGTATAAAATTTCCTAAATAAACAAATCTTTAAAGATAAATGTATATGTATAATAAAACCACGTATTCGTAAGAGTAATGATAATGTTCTTTACAGATATTAAGTCGCCCGCTATAACGGAAGTGTGTTCGGAGATATTGCAGAGATGTGATAAAATCAGGGCTTTTGCAACAAAATATACGCTGACTCGGAGTTTAAGATCACCTAATTCACCTCAAATGTAACAATATAATCTGTATACTACGTGAACTCTCGGTAATATATCTAGTTTCAACTTTCCACATTTTTAATAATTTTTCCATCGGATTGGACCCGCCAATATACAGTATCTCCTTGCCAAGTATAGACGCCAGCAATGAAAACTACTTTGCTACCTCAAATCTATTGAAAGGTGATTCAGAAACCGAAAAAAACAGTTCACATTCACTCATGTATTTTAGATTTCGCTAATTTAGTTTTTGCTTAGTCATTTAAGCCTACAGTTTGATTAAAAAAAGAAAAACAATTAATGTACAATGACGTTTAAAGGTATATTTGCAAGATTTACTGGTAGGAGGACCCGTGCTACATTGTATTTTTTACATTCCATTCTTTCCTCTGATAATAGAATTTTGAATGTGAAGACTCAGCAAAAACTAAATGTGCGAAACCCAAAATATATGAGCTGGTGTTAAATGCTATTTTGACCGAGACTACTTCCGACGGGAGTACACTTGACGAACGCACACTATGTACGACAGATTAAGTGATTAATGGAGTTCTGTGTTGGCTATTTCTCTGGCGCTTTTAGACAATGGTCAATGGTTGATATAAAATAAGTCCAAAGATAGATTGCATAATATTTCACAATTGTACAAAGACCCTATCGAGATTCTTTTTTACTTGGTTTAATAACTTGTCAACACATGTGACTACCTTTTAAATATATTAGTCTGGTTATATAATTTTATAATTGCCACGGAGAAATGGGTAGGGATAAAACGTTTTAAAAACGTAAATTGCCAGGCAAAGTAATAAACACAGGACATGTACATTTAACTACAGACATATAGGCACTGGCTCCGTCAGATAAGAACAGAAACATAAATTATCTATAATAGCAATGTCACTGATTCGTTTGAACAAAGTTTGTACTTTATATTATGATGAACATACATTCTCTCACAACTTCCGTTTCGCTAGCAATTTCTACCCCCTCGTTTCCTGTGTTTCTGTGTGTTTTTATCAATGCAAACATTATAAATCATCCTGCGTTCTTAAATGCCGATGCCTCTCAGTTGGTTGTGCTTAGTAAACAATAAATGTTTCAGACACAACCTATATCAAAACTGAAACAAAAATTTTATAAACAACCTTAAAAGCAAGAATCAACTTTGACCTTATATACTGCCAATGGCATAAAATAATTAAATTTGTAGTGCTAAATTGAAATAAATTGTAGAGTATGAATTAACGATAATTGGCAAAATAAGACAACAAGAGTGAAAATCAATGTTTAAAATATCTGGTGGAGTACACGTTGATTGAGAGAATTTTAACAATTGACGTGTATTTCCGACAGACTTATTTGGCAAGGTAACTCACAATGGAGTCGTATACTCCACTGCCAACAGCAGTCATTACTTATGAGCTCTAACGTATCGATAACAGCTATCTGATACAGGGTTACAAATAATCAAAGGGAAGGAAACAATCATGACTGATAAGGGTCTACCAGTGGTGTGGTCGCCTATTGCATCATTGGCAAAAGCTTCTTGCATGATATTGTTCAGCACATTCGAACCATACCATGCAGAAACAACGACAAAATTATTGATGTGAAAATGTTCCCAGTCAAAGTATTCATTGAAAAGATTTTTGGTTCTATTTACCAGCACAAGCCATGTATCAACTCATTAGTAAAGTTAATTGGATCCTAATTAATGGAAAATGTTACCATGACTATGGGACATGGGAAGAAAAACAGAATGTCCAGAGAAAATGGAGTTGTGCTACCTTTGTTAAGATGTAGGCTGGTAATATACTACAGTGGCGTGGCACTTGTGAAAATGACCCGGATTAGTCTGAAACTGGGAAGGAAATTTTGTTTGTTCGTTGACTTACTTAATTCATAGACAGTGACTCCCTTAGCAATGGTCTTCGTGGCTCGGTGATGATGGACACGGGGTTCAAGTGGAATTACAAAAAGACACACATCAAACTGAGGTCCATTATTACCTTATGTATGTGCATGTGTATTTCCTACCAAACGCACTAGTCACTAGCAACATTTTTGCTGAGATACGGAAGCATGACGATGCTAGATAAGCAATGATTGCTCATGGGTGGATCAACCATTTAATATTATAATAACTGGCCAAACTAATCATCAACAGGCAGAGAATCTGTTCTGTCTGTTGACTAGGTAGTACTTTCAGAAGTTTGAATAAGTCGTTTTCATCTGTCAGACCTTTCGGAACCATGGGGCATACGATAAGGGGTTATATACAGAGACCCTGACGTCATACTATATAATGATGACGCTGTTGAAACAATCAACTTTCGAAACTTGTACAGAAACTCACCAAGGGCACAATGACACATATTGTATCAAGTTGATTTAGTTACATGTATATCGAAAGACCTGTAGTGACCTAGTCACCAGCTTGTTAAACAAGCTTATGGTGCCTTACATAATAGACTGTGTATTGCGGTACTGTCACAGCAATGTAGACGTGTGAGCGAACGATTCAGATAGAAAATAACAATGTTGATACTGTTTATAAGTAAAGGACTGAACTCATACACTTGTATTTGGGAACGAAGTACACGAGTATTACACAATTGTTATCAGGTTAACCGTGAAGTATTGATTGCAAATGATTAATTGTGTAACTCTGCTTTTCAACACGATGCGGTCATATCCCAATGTGACAGATTGTGTGATAGGATCAGGCCGATAAGTTTGCCGGTGTGCGTAGATAAGTCTCCTTTTACGTCGATCTAATATCACAGAGGTTGCAAATAAAGGGTAATGTAAACTTTGGCGTTTAAAGCACTGGATTTGTCTGGTCTACGTGTGTATTTAGATGTCAGTCACGATTTGACTGTCTGGCCTCTCTGGTTAAGCCTCTCGCTTACACGCAATGCGGTATTAGATTGTTTGAAAAAGTGACGTTGTCCGACAATTGCTTTTTAAAATTTCTCCATAGAATGGGATATTTGGAAGACTAAACCATAGAATGAAAAGCTTTTTTATTGTACGTTGAGTTTAAATATTATATACATCTTGAATAGAATGGTAAGATAATTTGACAACGCAGTCGTCGTTCTCACACCACTTTTTCCATCTTATGCTCTGCTTACACACATATGTTGCTTCGTGAGCTCTACAGGTAAACAGATGACGTCATGATAAATATCAATATGAGATGGGATGCAGCCTTCACATTTTTGCAAAAAAAAAAAGACACAATTGGGGATAAATTTTGGGAAAATGCAACATATTTTTTATCTTCAAGGTTTTTGCAGAATATTATATTTACTACGTAGTTGGTCCTTAGTTGTTTCCGTCTGTGTTTCAATTTTTGTATCTTGTCGCTACTTTGTGTGAGTTTTTAAGCATTTGAATGTGTAATAGCGTCCCTTTTTATAGAATGTTCTTTCTGGTCATACTATTCAATCTGAATATGATGAGCCTGAAGGCAAATTCCTACATGTAAGCTTATTTGCGGACAATAAAGTAATTACATTGAATTTAATTGAATTTATCATTCGATAAGTATATGATAAAACATTTACCGCAAACCTTGGCCGTACGGCTTACAGGTCCGCCGTGTAACCTTGGTCAACAAAACCTGTATTAGGGCTGTAAGAATAATTATTAGTTGACATTGAGTCTTAAGAGAGTGACACGCGGTACAGTAGCTTACAGTGTAATTTGAAGCTATTTGATCTTTGACCTCCAAGCCATTTTGTGCCAACGCCGACTCCGACCGGAAAATATCTGGCATGATATATTTGTTTTACAAAAGAAAATGCATAACGCAGTCATAAAAGTATACAATGTACAAAGACCAGACAAAAATTAGGAATAAATGGGGAACAGTTTTGCTGAAGTACAGTTACGTTACCACATAGCTTTTTGACCTCGTTCCCAGCACATACTTCGATAAGTGACTTATCGGATCGCAGCTTAACAAATGTCAGAGGAGCGGCACGTTTTTGAAAGCAAACAGAATTTAAGCCGGCATATTAGCTCACGAAAGCATACTCAAACTGAGAGAAGTGCCAATAAGAATAACTAAAAGAATGAAAAATAGAAACTAGGGCACTAGGGTATTTTTATCTCATGGTGTTTTTCAGGCTAGTGTGGGCCGTGTACGTACGGCGAAAAAACACATGTCGCCTAATCAATGTTTGTCTTGGTGTCATGGTAAAGTCATCCTAGAAGTCGCCGCTCCTCTTGTACCACAGGGGCTCACAAATGGCTATATAAGTCAATATTACAGCGTTTTCTTTCTTTTCAATGTTACAAATAAACTAGCTGAGCCTGAACAGCACAACACTTGTGTAGCTGTCTTTAGTGTAGCTTGTATTGGCATGTATAGTGCGCCCTCAATAGGGAGTGTGATCATATGTAAATGCGACCTTTGGTTCCGTGACCTCTAGCCATGCCTACTTCCCTCTCCATATGGCCGGCCATGCGTACAGACGTCGCTGTGTTTACTGATGTATTTGTGTTTACTGTACTAATTAGTACAGTAAGCATAGCGAGGACAGGAAGTAGGAATGGCTAGAGGTCACGGAACTAAAGGTCGCATTTACATATGATCACACTCCCTATTGAGGGCGCACTATACATGCCAATACAAGCTACACAAAAGACAGCTACACAAGTGTTGTGCTCTTCAGGCTCAGCTAGTTTATTTGTAACATTGAAAAAGAAAGAAAAACGCTGTAATATTGACTTATATAGCCACTTGTGAGCCCCTGTGCTTGTACACAACTTACAACACGTTTGGTTGTTCTCAAAAATACAGGGTGTTTATGGGAGAGCAAATACCAGATACCCTTGCCTATTGTCATGTTAAACACCGTCTACCAACAGAGTTTATGCCAAGATTTTTTCTCATAGTATAATTACGAGGCGGTACATATCTTCCGACAGACATTTTGAACAGCCTTAGTAATGTGTTTACTTCATGAATATTTTGGTCCTTAATATTCACGCTAGATATATTCTGTGTTATTTGCACGGACAAAGCTCAAGCCTACAAGCTTAACTCGTCAGTGTGCCTGTCTACACACAATTCTCTGGAGACGAGGAGTGTTTTGTGCCGTCCAAGCTGAGATAACTAGCTGTTACAGTTTGTACTTTATCACTGAATTTAATGGTTAGTGTTATATATATATATATATATATATATATATATATATATATATATATATATATATATATATATATATATATATATATATATATATATATATATTTATATATATACGTTTCTGGTATTCACGTTCTGTATCCTGGCATAGAACGATAGTCTTCAACAAAATTAATGCAAATTTCTTTCACAACGAGGACAATTGAAGGTGAGAGAAATCAGTGATGGATGAAATGATGACACTTTGTTATCACAACATTTGACAGTTTGGCAGGTGTGTACGTCGTTATATCTCATTGACATATGTACCTAATGAACAACAACACCATCACTGCAATCAAGAAGTGCCTTCAGAGCCTACTCGTACGTTTTAAGTGGATGTCTTACAACTACCAAAAATATATTGTTAACGTAAATGTCAAACGTAAAAGACAGTTTTTTATGAGGGAACCTTGAATTTAGTAGCAAATTTTACGCAGCAATCAGCATTCAGAAGAATGTAATCATGGTAGTTTGCGTCTTCAAACTGCCAAAAAATGTTTAGTATTTATGTTTTAAGCTTTTCGGTCGTTGGTTGAAAGTCTAAGACTTTCCTCAATTAAACACCTGGACAAGTGAAAATGCCAAGTTATGAACATTGTGCGCTTTGATTAGCTGACTATACTCTTACTCAGCAAAGGCTATTCGGAATATTTCGTCAATGGTCAGACTATTTGTGTATTTGTTTATGAACGAAAGTATCTTGGGAGATTTGGGACTCCGGGCATGTTGCTCACAAAATTGTAAGATTTGTGCTCATTTTTGTATGTTCGTCTTAACGTAATTTCAAGTTTCAATTTCAAAGTGAAGATTTTCTGCCTTGACATATCTCTAGACGTGTCTCTATGTGATAGAATAAGTAACATAATGTTCTGTGCAAACGGACAGCAAGTAATTGAAAAATAAAACCAGTATAAGTCGAGTTCGAATAACCTCATTGGTTTTCTTTGCACACTGTCTGACAAGAAGAGACATGTCATCTACGGATCGGTAACAAATTACGTACAAGTTTAGTACAAAATCAGCTCGTTAACCGGCTATATAGCCAGCCGTAGAGAAAATTGACTTGGCATTTAGCGAACCACGTCTTTGTTTTCATAGCGATACCATTTTTTGTTTGAGTCTACTGTAGATGGACACGTTAATAAATACTTCGGGCTATGTTGCCATAAGACTTATCTTGGTGAGAATAACGTTGTACAGGAATGGCTAATCTGAATGAACGTAGTAGTGGTACCGGGCAAAATATTATACAAAACACTGCTGAATAAAGATGCTTTTTAAACTTCATTGGTCGTCTTATTTTTCTGCTTTTTGACTTCAATAAAGTCCCCATTGACGTGCCTTATCTGTGAATATATGATGTGAATTGGTTTCTCTTAAAGGAGTATGAAATAAGACGAACAACACTTGTAAATGCAGGTTAAATATGTCACTGTCATAAAGTGAAACGTCGCTATATTAGGTACGGTAGCTTTAAACAGGGCCATGTAACACAGGGCGTATCGGTAAATGTCACGTAATT
Source organism: Ptychodera flava (assembly GCF_041260155.1). Classification (NCBI taxonomy): domain Eukaryota; kingdom Metazoa; phylum Hemichordata; class Enteropneusta; family Ptychoderidae; genus Ptychodera; species Ptychodera flava. The sequence continues at coordinate 278,969 of NW_027248418.1, forward strand.
TGTTTCACTTGTACCAAAGTTTACACGATGACCCATGATTTTTATTCTTGTTTTGTTAAGAGCACAGCTGAAAGTTTCATTGAGGGAAGTTTGAGCAAAAGCCTTCCACTTTCACTGCGCATTGTACCTTATCAAGTCTCCATTGCAAAGCAGCAGTTCAAAGTTAAAATACATTTGCGGGTATTTATTGTGAATTGACAGAACACCATGATTTAAGCCCTGGCAACGATTTCCTGGATGTAGATACCGTGAGTATTATCAGAGTTCCCTTTTTAAGTTAATCGGGCTGTCACTATACGTATTCATTCCAAGAAATTACCTCACATCGATCACGTTTAACTTCCTCTACGACCGCTGTTTATCGTCCTTTGAAGAAAATGTATTCTACAATTGATTGTACTTCGCCATTACTTTTTTCCGGATAAAGGATACACAAACTCTGAAAATGATGCGACACAGCTATGCTCTGTTGACTGAACAGACTATTGTAGACACTGATAACACTATTCACAACTTTTGATTGGATCTCACGTAATCCATTAAAAGATCAATTACGAAAGATTTACCCAGATTAACAGAATAAAGCAAGACAAATGTGTTGGTTTCACTAACATCCCTACAATTACACCACTAACGTTCATCAAACAGGGAAAACTATGCTGACCTAGCAAAGCCGTTTGTAATAACATTCGAAACACAGTGAGCATGCAATGACCAAGACATTCCACGATGCTTGCCGTATAGCATGGAGGTACTACCTCTGCTCCTGGCTCCACGACTAACCATGCAGAAAGAAGATAACTTTTTACCTCCTTCGACTGACGTACGCGTGACCTAAAAATAAAGTCACGGAAGTTACTATTAATGTAATTTTCTGGTTGTATATATATATAAATATATATATATATATATAGAGAGAGAGAGAGAGAGAGAGGAGAGAGAGAGAGAGAGAGAGAGAGAGAGAGAGAGAGAGAGAGAGAGAGAGAGATAAAGCCATTATGGTGATAACCGGGAGGGCACATTGTATACATTTTGTGTATTTCGCTCACTGCTTTAATAGTAGTTAGAGCACTCTGAGATTGTTGGGCAGCCTCTTGCGTAATATAAGGGGGCGTTCACTGTTGGCACTATGCTTCGCTCAAGGTATGTATTGCCGTTGGAGCACTCTGGTGAGTCCATATTTTCAATCCTCAACAATGTGTAACCGTACTCTCTGTGCCCAAGTTCAGAGGTTGCCATAAAGCCATTACGGTGATAAGCGGGAGGGCACATTGTAATCATTTTGTATATATATATATATATATATATATATATATATATATATATATATATATATATATATATATATATATATATATATATATATATATATATATATATATATATATATATATATATATATATACGTACATGTGTGTTTTCATGGTACCCATATTCTGTATCCTGGCGGAGAATGATAGCCTTCAAGAAAATTAATGTAATTTGTTACAACAAGAACATCTACAGGTGACAGAAATCAGTGCTGGATGGAATGATGGCACTTTGTTATCACCAGATGTGACAGTTTGACAGGGGTGTACGTCGTTATATCTCATTGACATATGTACCTAACGAACAACAACACTATCACTGCAATCAAGAAGTGCCTTCAGAGCCTACTCTTACTTTTTAAGTGGATGTCTTACAACTACCAAGAAGACATAAACAAAATAGGTGCCAACTGTAAAACGCGCTCTTTACATGAAGAAACCTTTTTCCGATTGCAAATTTCATGCAGAAAATAAATATAATCAGGACAGTTTGCAACTTCAAACTGACAGAGATAAACTTTTCCTCAAATTGTCCTTTCAAGCATACTTTCGAATGTTCTCTTTAAAATTAAAGATATAAATGTATCGTAACTGTCCAAATTTTGGCACCTGACCAATATCACCTATATTTTACCGACACTTTACAATAAAAATGGTTGCGATGTCTCATTAACAAGTTTTTCTTTTACTTAATTGTTATGATTAAGTTCACTGGTTGTAACATCTTATTTTGAGTGAAAACATTGCCAATATAAGGGGGACTAAAGCGTGCAACTCTTCTTACACTTCTCTGGTGTACCTATCCCTTTTGCTGCTAATTTTGTGTGTCCTGTATGTGTGTTGATATGTTGATTTCCGTGCTGTGTCGTGGGTTAACGTGTTCGACCTTATTTTCTGTTATAAACAAGTCTACAGTCATTATTACTAACAATGAGTTTGGGGCAAACAATGGCGGTGGAACGGTTAAGCCTACTGTTTACGGCTTCTTGAGTCTATTCAGAGGGAATTCTTCTATTCACTGCTTTGGTTGTCTTTAACCCTGATGTTTTAGAAGGTGGAGTTTGATTATACGGGAAAATGGACACGTCTACCGCTACTCTTGAAAAGGTGTCCCAGTCTGTGCATCGCTGTCGTACAGAAGTAGAGTCTCTGACTTCTGCATGACATTTAATGAGCCTTTGGTCACGTAATCAATACCAAAAGCAAGTTCGCACGTTCTCATGTTAGGTCCATATTTTTCAAACGTCTGGATGCAAGATTCGAACCTAGATTTTACAGGATAAAAATGTTAAACTTCGAAATCTCTCTTTGAAACCAGCCTAACCATATGTCTACATAGTTATTGAATCTAATAACCTCGCTTCGGATCCCATCAACCAATCTTAACTTAAGATTCATGCAACGTTACTTTAGATCCTGTCAAGTTACCTTCGAATCCTTGCAACCTAACTGCAGATCTTATCAACCTATCTCTCAAACCTCACTACTTAGCTTTGAATTCTTGCAATGTATTCCAACAATCTGCCACCTTAATTTGGCATTTACTGTGCGCCATATGTCTCATTAGTGACTGGATAATTGTCTAGTGGAACTAACGACCCGTGCAACGGGTTAGTTAGCGAGTGGAGGTTGAGTTAAATCATCAGCAGTCGAAATCAGTCAAATTAATCAATACCTTCATTTTCAGTAGAATCACAAGATGCCTAAAACCAGTGACTGCAACAAAGTAGCTGCACAATGAACGACAAATCATCGAGGATTACCGACAGCATGACTGGAATTGGCAGGTGCATAACCTGGTGACAACTGAGTATACTCTTATAGACGAAGTTGTGACAAGGTGTTATTCGGGGGGGCCGAAACTGCTACAGTACCAGAAAATATTGTTTTGTGGGACTCGGACCTGTTGTGAGAATGTCCATCTTTAAAATACTCTGAAACTTTGAAATTAGAATAGGTATGATATTTGCAATGTGTTCCAAAGAGATGCAGAATGTAGGTTTCTCTTTTCCTTTCCATGTGTGTTTTCACTAGATTTAGGTTTTGTACATATGGTTCTTTGTTTTGTTGCTTTTTAATTTATTTTGTCTTTTACACATTTTTGTTCTGTTTCAGCTTTTGTCATAAAAATACATCAATAATTAAATAAAATAATTCATGCTTTAATAATAGAAAAAAGTATGCCTTGTATATATGTATGTATGTACGTATGTACGTATGTATGTATGTATGTATGTATGTATGTATGTATGTATGTATGTATGTATGTATGTATGTATGTATGTATGTATGTATGTATGTATGTATGTATGTATGTATGTATGTATGTATGTATGTATGTATGTATGTATGTATGTATGTACCTAGACAGGTAAAATAAATGAAAATCAACGTCGTTTGTAACATGCAAGGATGAATATACGGTTAACGAATTTCGAAAATGTTTGTTCAAGTAAAAGTTACGAACTATGCTAAAGCCTGAATTACATATCCAGACAATAGAGCAGCCTTTCAGTGTGTGAATGTTTTATATCTAAGGTTTTCCCTTAATATGCTCAACGGATAAACCTTGGAATTTTTGATAAGTGCCATTTGTCTCTGGTATTATTTCGCATGAAACGCTGAGAATACATTATCGATATGTAGTAAGAAACTGAAGAATTGATGCATCGGATTCGAACGCACAATTCAAGGTACATTTTCACCTGGTGCAGACGTCAGCCATAATAAATCCAAACGGCTAAATATCCATCTTTATATATATCCTACAATTCACAACCAAAAGACCTTCCTAATGGTTAAGAATCATGGCTTCATAAATGAGTAAGAACAAAGCAAAACTTTGCCAGGGGTTTAGTTTGGTGACTCAGGCCAGGTCTTGCCACATTCGGCAAAACAATAATTCATACAGTCAGACATTTCACCTGTGCGAAAATCACACAACAATACACGTAACATGCTGATACTGATGTTGACAAGGAGAATAAAAAATATAAAAGCATCATGAAGAAGTCACAGCTCCTCCTTTGCCGAGAGTACTAAAAATCGCATCGTATGTGGAAGCACATGATTACATATATACCATTACCATTACACAACTGTATTTTCTGCTTGTAAATATAGCTTGCAAAGATCGGAGTATGAAATACGCGGAAAAATGGAATTTGCTCCACCGAAACTAAATATACTCTGCTAAAATTAATTTAAATTATTACAGCAATATACTGGGAATTGTTGTAACTGGTCTCTATTACTTTGGCGATACATAATTGATAAAGTAAAATAACAGATGTATTCAGAGTCATACCTTCTTGTTTAGCCCGATTAAGACCCTATGAGTATAAGCTTTGTATTTCAACAGTATTAGTTGTATATCTACAGGTTCTTGGTATTCTTCTCTGAAACGTGTTAAACTTTCTAGTCCCTTGTAGTTTTATCAAAAGGAAAAAATCTACTTTGATCAAGTCATAAGCAAATTGCTTGAATCCAGTTGGAAAAAAAGAAGTTGCCGACAGTAAGCCAAGTTGGACCGCCCTACTATGGAGACGACTGTAGGTTGCAATTTTTTTCTATTTGATGGAACCACTTCATTCATGTCTGTGTAATTGCTCCCAGACCATGTTCCGAACCGCGCGAGACATTCCGAGATATCGCGAGAATATGTGGTTCGCAGTGGACGCGTTCTCGCAACACAGGACAAACTGCGTAAAACAGGACAAGTCGCTAATTACGTTAAATTCACTGCATAAAATATATGAAGTTGCAATCTTTGCTCAGTTCTGCACTTTTTCTAGTTCCATACAAAGTTTGACTTGTATTACTAAGCTGGAAACCTGTTTCTACGGGCATGTATTAAAGTCTCGCGAGATCTCGCAATCAGCGGAAAATCGTATATTGCTCCCAGAGTAAAATAATGTCACAAATGGCAGCCAGAAGGACGCGTAAGTAGTGAGTAAGGTAGGTAGAGCCAGGAAAACTTTCAACCATTCTAATTTAAAACTCTTCATGTTAACGATTTCATTCATCGCACTTTTACCATGGTATTGTAAACAACCAAGTTTACCGTTTATCACTATAGTGAGGGAATCGAACGGCACGTAATCTCTTCGTAATCTGTTGCACACAGTCGTGTGGTAATTGTCTTTATAAAATAAAGTATAATATTGATCTGCTCAAATTCCAAGAGCAATGCTAGTATCAACGCTGTATCTAACACTGAATGTGACTGTTTAATAAGAAGATTGCATAAAAACATTGTCGACTTGCAATATTCACATTTGAAAGTTTATCTACTAATCCAGATAACGAGCAGTTAAAAGTTTCTCGTCAAATATTGATGGTCCTGGATAACCGTGGCAACTCAGTTGCTTCCGTTATAAATCGTGCAGTCATAGTTTTTATCATGTGATATTTGGACGTGCCTGCGCCTGCGGCTCGTGTGAGACAAAATATCCCCAACGAGTGTCAGAAATCTGATCCCAGGCCCTTTGTGTGTGAGATTCTTTTTCTCACATGATAAAAAAATGCGTTAAATTCATATTGGACACGTAAAACATTATCCAAAATCGTGACAACTCTGTCGTCTGCCACTGTACTCCTGACCTGCTTACTTTGAAGTTCCGGTCCGTGTGTTACTCGTCGTGCCATTGGACAACATTTTGCGCTTGGAACGAAACATACTGTTTATCATCCAACCAGAGCTCGTGTAATATTTACTGCAGAGTGTGGGACGATTTCTGAGAGTGTGGCATCGATTTTTCCCACACCGCCGATCCCGCACTATCAGCGGCCAGGAATGTGAGAAAAAAATAGAATACTGTTATTATTGCTTTCGCTGAATCTATTCAATTTGTAATGAAAGAATAACACAGTTATTGATGAAGTTGTTATTCGAATAGACAAGTTTGCGCAATGTTGAACATGTTTACCAGTTATACGTTCTGTTCCAGATTTCATGCCTTATATCGTTAATCGACACATCATCTGAAATTAAATCCAACTCGAATATTTTCTCCATTGTTCCCCGAAAGGCAACTCTCTGGGTTCGCTGAAAGGCAGAACTCCGAGTAATTATTAACAACGCTTACAGGCAAGCCTTGCCACTTCGATGCCAGGTATGCATGTTTTGTACACACACTAAACGTTTTCATATCATTGACAGGAAGGAACCTAATGACTGGATTGTTTGTACAGGATAAACAACAGAAAACCGACACCGAAATATATCTGACATGTAAGCCTTGAGACAGATTACTATCACCAGTCTGGGGTGCAAATTAATGTCTTTACGAACAGACCAGTCATTAGGTTCCTTCCTGTTAATGATATGAAAACGTTTAGTGTGTGTAAAAAAGCATGCATACCAGGCATCGAAGTGGCAAGGCTTGCCTGTAAGCGTTGTAGCTTGTCAACACTCCCTTTTATAGGATGACATTGGTGTGGACGACTTGCAGTCTTGGCTGAAATTCAGTGATACTAAACAACAGTAATGCGCTTGCCCACAGAACCGAGCAGTTCAGTATGCTAGTTGAGTAGAAAAGTATGATTTAGATATTCAAAATGAACAAGGGTATGGCAGTTCTTGCTTATTAAGCTTTCTGAGGGCTGTGGCTAGGGTTTGAGCCTCCTAATTCAACCCAGAGTCAGCATATTGTCATTTTAATAGTGCCCTGAAATACTTAAAATGACCATCTGACAACGCTGCACTGTATTCTTTGTGATTTGAGAAAGTAATATAAAATACGACTGTCTTGTACCGCGACATTGAAAATGCATTCTACATACACGTAGACCTGGGTGGCCAGAATTATATGAGACCTCTGTTATTACTTTATGAATGCAACATATTTTTACATCTTCATTGTCCATATTCTCCTTTATGTGGCAGTAAAGTGTAATTATGTTCATTTTTTAAAAATCAAAGAGGCTAAAAAAGTATGCAATTAGTGCTATTGAATTATGATTAAGAAACAACGCCCACAAATTTGTAATTAAAATTATCCAAGACCTTACTTTTATTTTAATCTTAATCGAGGTACGGAATAATACTGCATTCCTAAAAAGACAGGAACCGAACAAGTTAAGATTGTCGAGGATGAATTCTACCAGAATGCACTTTGGCTATCATGAATTTATAAATGACGCTGGATAAATCTGCATAATGAGTTATGCTGACAGCTGACACGTGGCTTTCCTAGTACATAAATATATTCATTCGGAGACAAGCATATCATTTTCAGCAGAGAAAGCATTGCGAAAAGACCAACCCAGTGATCAAGCACACAGTCAGCGAAGCAGTTTTGTCTGAAGAAACAAATTTTGTTGCCGCATACTCTATACTAAGGTAAGGTTTCACATTCATGATTCCCATCTGTACAAACGAGAAGAACAAATATTTCATTTAATTATTTCAACTTTTTATCCATCTTGCTTGGTTCGACAGAAATTTTTGGGCTTTTCACTTGTTTTTTTTTTCTTATGTCGATAAATATTATCTGACTGTGTTTTAACAAATTACGTAGAATCAAAAACTATGATGTTATTATCAGTGTTTGCACAATAGTCTATTCAGTCAAACAAGCATGGCTGTTTTACATTATTTCAAAGTTAATGTATCGTCTCCTCCGGAAAGTAGAAATGACGTGTTCCAATCAATAGCAGGAAACATTTTCGTTAAAGGATGATACATTGCGGCGGTAGAGGAAGTAAAATATGGATGAAAGGTAATCTTTTGGAATGAATACTTATAGTGACAGCCTGGTAAGCTTACAAAGGCAACACTGATAATACTTGCAATTTTTATATCTGGGATATCTTTGCCAGGGCAGTTCATAGTGTTCAATTCAACATGGTGTTCTGTCATTTCACAATTAAAGACCTTCACCTATTTTTTTTCAATGTGCGTAACTTTTCTTCAAAGGAGCGTTAAGGTGGCATGCACGTCGAAAATGGAAAGCTAAAACTTTTGCTCAAATTTTTCTCGATATAACTTTCAACTATGCTCTTACCAAATATAAAAATTGGTTCATAGTGCAAAGTTTGGTACTAGAGAAATAAATTAACTGGCATTTAGAGATATCAGAAATTAGAAACGGCGGCTATCCCTGTCTTAACTCAATAGGTAAAAATTCGCTTGCTTTTTTCGAAAAAATAAGACACTGAAAATATTGCTTACTTTAAGAGTTTTAAAAGAGTACCGTAAGTGGTAGGCTAGAAAAGAAGTTTACAAAACTTAAAGTCCGAAGACACATTACCGTAGATAAATGAAGCCGAACAAAAAACACATAAAAAGAGATTAGTGGAAGACAACTCTCGACGAACTAAATTTCCATCTCGAGCTGCTTTGACAGACTATCTGTGCCAAGTGTGACATGGCACCCGTTTAAAACTACTATTCCTTACGTTACAGTGATGTTTCACTTTATGTGACATATTCAACTTACACTTAGAGTATTGTCGTCTTATTTCATATTCCTTTAAGACGACACCAATTCACAACAAGTACTCACAGATTAAGGAAATCGAGAAGGACTTTATCGAATTTCAACGGGCACTGAGATGATGAAGCTTGAAAACTAGCATGTATTGCCTGATATTATCCCAGGTATCACTACTAAGTCCATTCTTAACCTCATGCCCTAACAATTAGCCATTCCTATATCCCATTCTTCTTACAAGGATGGGTTTTATGGCAACATGCTCCCCCCCCCCCCGTATGTACAACCGTGTCTGCAGTCGACTCATATGAAAAACGGTATCTCTATGAAGATAAAAGAACGTTGCTCGCTAAGTCAATCTACTGTATGGATCTCTGTGTAGCTGGTTAATTTGCTGATTGTGTACAACGTAAATTGATCTGTAATTTGTAAACGATCCGTAGATGACATGCCTCTTCTTGCAAGAAAATATGTAAATTAAAGAAAACAAGACATTACGGTTATCCAAACTCGACTGACGCTGGTTTGATTCCTCACTGACAAGGGCGCTCGTTTGCACCAAAACATGACCTGCGATACGATTGCCGTCAATGTGAACCACTGTTTGACACAGTAATACACGAGATTCTTGGATTTTTTGTCTAAGTTAATGTTATCGTAGAAAAGTAAAATGCCGAACTATTGCGATGTAAAAGGAGAAATTGTTCGATTTTCACCAGTAACTCGTTCTTTGCCGCGTTATGGTAGCAACGCTATATTATCTTTACCACTTTGATTTTCCGTCCGACTTTGCTGACAAATTTCAACGCGCACAGCATTATGCGTAGGGTTTTTTATTATCATATTTTTTGAAACTTGATAAACATATCAGCACTGAGTATAGAATGCACCTCGGGGGAAATATGTTCAGACTCTCAAATTTTCTGATTCTTTTTTCATCTACCACTAGTGGGGGCTCATTTCACTGCAAGGAACTTGACCATCTAAGTTTTTCGAAAATCGAAAAAAATTATTTTTTCCAACACATTTAACACAAGGATGGCGGCCTTTTTTAATCTGAAAACTCGGTAAATGTTAGATAGTCTGTTTCTATAGTAACAAACCTTTCGCTGAATGAGAATGGTTGAAAGGGCCACTGAGGAAAGTTTGAGCACACATTTAAGTATTTCTATTTCGAGGCGCCAACTACCTTAGGCATCATAATAATTACAGCTTTCTCACAGTTGTGTTTGTATTTGCAACAAAATATTGTTGTTAATAAAGTGAGAGTTGGGTTTGATGACAGTGTTTCCTCTCAGGTAATTTCTATTCTCATGAAAGTAGGCTCATCAATCACCAATGACAGCCTAGCTATCAGTTTTCAATCTTTTATTTGTGTTGATCAGGGAGGAAGGAGATAATTCTACTCATTTAAGAGAGACAGACAGAGACAGAAAGAGACATAGAGACAGAGACAGACAGACAGAGGAAGACAGAGAGAGATACTTCTCTTTAATGCAAACTTCGACTAGAAAGTAACATTTCCTTACCATTACCATCAATAATATGAGGTTATTACGAAAATACCGCAAAGGATGCACGAGGACATTGGCGCAGCGTATCGCCCGACGCGAACCTTATTATTATACATCTTACATTCCTGACTGAGGCATCAAATTGTCAGAGTAATGACCGTTTTCGTGCAATGTCAACAATTTTTCTTCCGATTTTATCGCGCCAGTGTGGAACGCTATCTCGGACGCACTTCTGCAAGTTTTGGAGTGTGTGCACTACACACGTACGTACGTACGTACGTACGTACAGAGCGCGCGCGAGATTTGTTCTGGCACTCGTCCAAAGGCTCCTTGAAACCGTTCTAAAATGAACGTGCAGATACAGCCGCAGGGAATGGGGCGCCTTGAAACCGTACGTGTTACGGAATGGGCGTTCCGTACGGCTTTTTTAGCGCACGCAAAATTCTATTGTACTCGATGGTAGATGTATAATAAGACATGTTACCGCTTGGTTCCTCTTCTTATTTAAGTCCAGAAACCAATACTGATTTTCTTACAAAGTAGGAGACAAAAAACATTTAAAGAATTCATAATTCACTTTTCGTTTTGCTTCCACCTTCGAAAAGTCCCCAATGAAAACTGCCTCTCCGCAAAAAAAGACGTGTGTCCGTTCAAAGTTGAACTAGAGATGCACAAAAAAGTATAGTGAAATGATACACGCATGCTGATTGGCACGATAATGATGCACGCCTTTTAGGGTTCTTTCGATTTACGAAGATTTACAGCGGTTGAAAAAGACGTATCGTTAGAGTCATCCGTCTTTGATTTCATGTTAGCTTATTATAGACATACAGGCAATACGAAAAACTGTCAATTACTGTACACAGAATTTTGGGTAGAAGTTGATGTTGTTACTTCAGATGGTAGGGTGAACATCTGTTACCTTTTGCTTTGCATCGAATATTTTAACGTTGTTGAGAAAAGTTTAGTCACTTCGCGCAGCCAAGTGTAAGCAAGATCAACAATAATTATCGACACTATTCGAGTACAATACCCGAATACAAATAAATATACATTAGCGTGTGGCGAAATCTTATGGGCTCGACCCACGGTTATTAGGACCTAGGGCGTGTAGAAATATACCCAGACCTCGTGCAATAAGCTTAATATTTGTGAAAGCTTATGGGAACTATGCTTATTGCGACTGCTTCAAAACCATATAATGGAAAGTATAAAATAAAAGTGTATGAGTAGAACAAATGATTTGATCTACGAAGTAATTTAACGATTAAAAAATAAATGTTACGTCACTAACTTCACTTTTTAGAATCAAGACGATGTTGAACAATCTCAAAGTGATATCATTAGTGCTTGTACATTCCGATTTTCTGCTCGTGGATTACCAACACTCCATGAAGAATTCTCTTATGTTTTATTTTATTCAATCTTCTTTTGACAGAACGAAACGCAAAAGTTCAGACATGGTTGGCGAGCTGACGTTGTTCTTACTTGCGAGCACTGTGCTTTCAAAAGTGATGGGTGACGTATGTGTTGAAGTGAACACCGCCGTCGACTTGATTCGTGTTTGAATACATCGCCATACAAGCCACTGTGCAATTCGGTGCCGAATTTGAATGATCTCCCCGAGGACGCAACATACATGTGGAGCTGTAACTGCGACCCAAAGTGCCTTTACTTTGGAGACTGTTGCTATGACTACAAGGAGGTCTGTCAATATGGAACTGACTCCCATCCATACAATAACGACAGTTACACTGAAGAACGTAACGACGAGAAGGTACATTTGTGTACAAGCGTCGCAGATCTGCCAGGGAAAGGTTTTTGGATGATTCGAAAATGTCCCACGTCATGGAAAGACGACCTGATTCGTGAAAGCTGTGAGAATGTTACTACACTCGGTGCGTTGTACTTGTTATTTACTGTACCACTTCACACTAAATAATGATCAGCCAAATGTATTTCATTTAGCCGAGCAATCAATCAGTCTGCGTTACTAACTACGACATGCCCTGGCAGGACGACTATCAGTGTAAAATGATTTATTTTGGTTGTATGTATACAGCTATCTATGATTGTAAGGGTATCCCAAAATGGCAAGGTTGCTCATAACTGAGCTCATTTCATCTCTCGCTAGCATTTGCTATTTCGGATAGTGTATTCAAAGGGAACGTTCTTCGCTTTTCTAGTTTTGTGTCCTGACTGCCGTCCCTTTGCATTCCTTAAGTGGCGATTTATCTTGAAATGTACATACTAATGTTAATATAGTACTTTGTTTACAAACTAAAGTCAAGTATAATTATTTTATCAATTTTATAATACTTTTTCTTGTATTTATGCTTTTTTTAGAATGAGTAACTACGTAAATAAAGAAAATTTTGCAAAATTCCTCATCGTAGCGTGTACTGTACGCTGAGGCAAGTGAATTTGTTTCTATAGTTATGTATCAACATCAATTTTATCTTTGCTATGTTAAGAGAATGGCTTTAAGTTTTGCTTAGGTATAAAACCTCTATATAGACTTCTACAGTTTTGTAATAATTTTCGGTCTTCCCGTTTTGCGGACAAGGATAAGCCGTAACAACTTAGACAAACTCGAAACTTGAATTTGTCCCCATGAAGATAGCAGCCATTTTGAATTTCAAATATTGGTAAATGTTAAGCAGTTTGTTTCTCTCGTACCTCAATTGGTACGGTGACCTTATCGCCGATTAAGTTTTCTTGAGTACTTTCAGTTTCGAGACGCCACTACCTTGAGAAAAGATTGACCAAACTTTCAATTTTGAGATGAATACTACTAAGACTAAATCTAGATGTCAGTGAAGCAAATTCTTTATTTGTGTAATATTTGCAATGAAGCGCAGGTGCCTACAAGGTGACAAATGATAACATGGTGTCTACGTTGTGACCATTTTCTGCTCGTTGTGGTTGAAGGGAAGCTCATGGTTAATATCTTGTGTCCGTTTCAGTAACATTTAATTATTGGCACTCATATAATAATCTTTAACCACATTCTGAATATCGGAGAGTGACGTAATCTAAAAAGAGCAAGCTACCAGGATGTTAGATGTGCTTAAGTACCTTTAATGGTTGCAGGTTTATGTGGAATATAGTTAATCTTTTCAAGAAATATCGAAGAGAACCTCACCTATAACACAAAAATATTGAAGGAATGTCTTCCACGTCACAACGATCTGTCTTTCCAGACGTTTTGCAGTCGAAGCTTTTCCATATATTGTCTTTCGATGCACTTTTTGTGTACTTTTTTCAAGTTTTAGCTTTATTGCTCTTGTCAGGAAGACTCGAGAATCTTGCAACCAATCAAATGCTTTTTTGTTTTATTTTGGGAGGTGAAGAGATAATTAAATGTGGGTAGTAGAATCACGTGATATAAGCAATCGTTGAATGTTCATAATAGCGACTTTATTTTAAGTTTCTTTCTCTAAAAGCCTGACCTTACAGTATGTTTCTTTCCATTGTAGATATGTCCTTAAGAAGTATCCCAGTGACCTGGCCAGCAGGTAGAGACATCTTCGCTAACATCTATTGTGCACAATGCAACGGCATCGGGCATACAGAGGTGGTAATGTGGAACGTTTCCGTGAAGTGGCGTCATTTTTCAAGCAGTGATTTTGAGCAATGGACCAACAGCATCAACCCTATGATGGCATTTCTGAACGTAACACAAATATTTCGAGAGAACTTGATAATATCAATGGAAGAGACCAAGGAAGCGTTTCTGCGTCCCTGTTTCTATGGAATCATAGATTCATGTCAATCGTCTCTGTACGATGACGAGTCAGAATTTCAAAGAATGGAGCAAATGTGTCAGTCAATGTTCTCAGTCCTCACAAAAATTAAAGCGGCGACGGGAGCAATGTTTGCATACAGAAATAAGCACTGTGTTATATGCAACAATCGAAATCTGGACAGGATGTCCTGTGGTGCAGACTTACATTTGTTTGGGGAAGGCACTAGATATCCTTTTACTTTAAGTATGTTGTTTGATATAAAACAAAATGGCTATATATCGCTTTCAGTTAGCTCAATGCGTTCATTTGGCCCGAACATGGATATCTCTTACAATTTCCTTTGTGAAGTAGGTGAAATATTCGATCCTAAGTTACAAACCTGTTCGAAGCTAAGTAACGGTTTGGCAAATGTAGATAACGAATACCTGAACAACACTACACAGAATGGAACATTTGATTCAACAGTTAATATCGAACACAATATTCACACTGTCATTGGCAATAGATCAAGTGAGACGTAATGACGAAATTCCGGAATAAATGTCCGTTATCTTCTTCGTTGCTTTTGTTGAACGAATCTTATTTTCAGATCGTTGAAGGTAAGCTTATAAACGGTGATGTGATACACAGTGAAATGTTTGAAGTATTCGCCAATGGATCATTAGCAATTGTATGCTTCCTTTCACATGTTTCCCATGGTAACTATATTATATGGATAACGATTTCCTGTTCCTCGTTGTCCGCTCTCTGTCTCCTTATTCAAGTTGTTTCAAACATTAGAAGACGAGCCACGTTAACATTTCCAGGCAAGTTAATGCTTAATATGGTGATTTCAATGTTTTGTGCACAGATGATATTTTTATCAAGTATGGGTCTGAACGAAATTGCTGGATTGTGTTTCCCTTTGGCAGTTATATTACACTACTCTTGGTTGGCGAATTTCTTCTGGATGGCTATTGTCAGTTTTGATTTGTGTCGAACATTTCGATCGATAAACAAGTCGTTGTTTGTTAAACAAAATACCAAATGGCTGGTTTCGTATTGCCTTTTTGGTTGGTTGATGCCTGCATTCATTGTGTCACTTTGTATTTTGCTAGACCTGAGCAATCTGACAAATTTTCGCATAGGCTACGGTGAGGATGGGGTATGTTGGATTCGTAGACGCCAAGCACTCATTGTGTTTTTCATAAGCCCTGTGATCGCCATCGTTGCGTTCAATACAATCTGTTTTTCAATTGCTGTGCATTACATTGGAGTAGGTACACTAAAGACACAGCAGAATGCATGGAGGAAATATTTTGCTGTATGTGCGAAGATATTCGTCATTGCAGGCTGTATTTGGAGTCTTGCTCTGGTTGACATGTTTGTGGATAATAAAATCTTGAGTGTTATATTCAATATGACTAACTCTCTTCAGGGATCGATGGTATTTTTGACATTGAACGAAAAGAAAATTTTTGCCAAGTGTATCACGCGCAATACAAACAATGACTAACAAATAATAGTACTTTAAGTCATACTCAGCCAAGAAGTAAAACTTCTTTTTGCCATTATCTTGCTGACTTTTTCATTTAGTTGTGATGTCATAGCGAAATTAAATCAAATAATAGATTATCTGTTCAATCCAAAACCCATCCATGCCATACCATGTTAATGATCATCGCACCCGTGTCAAATAAGTGTATCCTCCCTACCTCGCCATCCATTTATCCATTCATCAAGAAAGCAATCAAATAATTGTTGAAATGTATTGTATTGTATTGTATTGCCTGGTATCACTGCATGAAAACCCAATAATTCAGATAAATTCAGATAAATTCAGATAAATTCACATTAATGATGTTGCCTGTATTATAGTATAATACACATACAGTGTTTTGCATTGCATTGTATTGCATTGCATTGTATTGTATTGTATTGTATTGTATTGTATTGTATTGTATTGTATTGTATTGTATTGTATTGTATTGTATTGTATTGTATGGTATTGTATTGTATTGTATTGTATTGTATTGTATTGTATTGTATTGTATTGTATTGTATTGTATTGTATGGTATTGTATTGTATTGTATTGTATTGTATTGTATTGTATTGTATTGTATTGTATTGTATTGTATTGTATTGTATTGTATTGTATTGTATTGTATTGTATTGTATTGTATTGTATTGCATTGTATTGTATTGTATTGTATTGTATTCTATTCTATTCTATTCTATTCTATTCTATTCTATTGTTTTGCGTATAATATTGTACTAAATTGTTTAGGGATATTAAGGAATCGTGCTGTTTCTTTTTCAGCTGTAATGTTTTCTGTGATTATTATTGTGTAACAGTACGCACATTCTACGCACTATTCTATTGAAATCCATTTGGCGACCACAGAGGACAATTTTAGAAGAAACTGGGAAAATTGTAGGGAGTCATGAATAATTTCATTGGCTATGTGTCAGTAATTTATGTCTAGATAATCAAAACAGCGTGACCGTGATATAAGTGTAATGCCGTCTACTTTTTAAATACGTACTTTCAATCGGTCTGATTTAAATCCTATAATGTTTTTTGCTAGTTTGCCTCGAGTACGAAACAACTATTTAAAAAGGTAATTTGACGATAAGTAGTAAAGAAATATAAACCTGTTTGAAAGTTATTATCGTCTATCGAAATGTACAATCACTGCCTCCATGATGAAAGGTAACGAGCTGCAAGTCATAATGGAACTCACTGAGCAGTTTACAATGAGCACATGTGCATTGATCTCGACTAAACACGTTGAGACAAAACATCCTAGTATTCGTCAATGTACACTTTACAAGGTTGAAAACTTTCGCCGAGCTATTTTTCGGCATAATTTTTGTAAGTGTTGTAATTTGTCATGAGTCATTATAAGGACTGTCATTGTATCAATAAAACACGAATAACGTTTCTTTGAATGACATATTAAAATATTTGTTGAACTTAAATGTTAAGTGTGTAATGTTATTTTTCGATAACGTCTGATTGAATGTACTGAAACAAATAAAAAAATTTAAATAATTCCTGTCCAAAACCTTGCTTCCTCATGTGGTTGATTTTAAATCTGACGGGAAACTTCCATGGTTGAGCACAAAGAGGTTCGTAAAGTATTACAAATTATGACTAAGTTATGGAATATGAAAGATAAATTCTCTTTTGTGAACCAAGCTTATATTATCGGCTGGAGAATTAGATCATTTCTACTGCAACAAATTACTTTTCCATATCACCTCATTAGTTTTCAACAATATCAATTCCGTTGAAAGGCCATTTAATTGAATGGGGACATGAACGCATACAAATTCATCCTTATTTTCAAAATGGCGAACGAGGACTGGGAGCACATCCATGCAGTCGGATGAAGGATGACTTTGATAATGGTGTACTTGTACAGCGACTTTCACTAGCCAAATGGAGACAACGCAGTGCAACGACTGTATAGTTGGCAAAATGCCTTTTTCGTTTGTCGAGGTACAAGACAGTCGTATTTTTCTTTATTTCTAATTGCCCATATTACAGGTCAGTGTTGTCAGATCGTTGTGTTCGATAGTGAGGATAGTAAGATATCTGAATCTAAAATTAGGACGCGAGGACGGAATTTGAAGATTGTTTGATAGGATCCGAAATCAGGTCGCTAGATTCCAAAAACTGTGTCGACAGAATTTTAGGCTGATTTCCACTGTAGATGTGGAAGTTTAATGTTCGTATCCTAAAAACCTGACTTAGAATCTTAGAATCCTGATCTTTGGAAAGTGTGGACCTTATTTTAGAATGTGCAAACTTACTTTTAGTGTTGATTACGCGCCATAGCGACACTTACCGACCGAAGGTTCGCTAAATGTCATTCAGAAGTCAGAGACTCTATTTCTTTGAGACAGCGATGCAAAGACAGGGTAACCTTTCCAGGAAGCGGTAGACGCGTCTATTTTCTCGTATAATCAAACGGCACCATTTAAACATCGGGGTTAAAGAGCACCACAGCGATGAAAATAGTCATTTCACTGAGCATAGGCGCAAGAAGCTGCAGCAGTAGGTTTAACCGTTTCACCACTGTTGTTTGGTCCAAACCCTTCGATAGCAAAAATGACTCTGGACCTGGTTATAACAGAAAAGTGGGGTGACCAGTTTAACCCACGACACTGCAGGGACATCAAGCCTTCCGTACACATACAGCACACACCTTAATTACCAAGCAAAAGGAACGGGTACACCCGAGAAGTGTAAATGTGCGCTTATCGTATTGAGGGGGATCTGAAAAAAAAATTCAATCGCGATTCCTCCAGCCACCCCCCCCCCCCTAACCGCTATTTGTGAACGCATCCTTAATTAAAAGAAAACCTTGTAAATAAATGAAATAACGCGGCCATTTTAATTTCAAATGTCGGTAAATACGAGGTAATATTTTGTACGGTACGAAACCAACACAGATTGCTAGTCTTAATTTTAAAGAGAACATTCGAAGTATACTTGAGGAAAGTTTGAGCAAAACGTTTATCTCTTTCAGTTTGAAGGTGCACACTGTCCTTGATTACAGTCTCTGAATGTTGATTGCTGAGTGAAATTTGCTAATTGAGTGATGGTTCCCTCATAAAAAAAGACTGTGTTTTACTTTTGACATTTACGTTAACATTGTCTTTTTGATAGTTGTAAGACATGCACTTAAAAATTAAGAGTAGGCTCTGAAATCAATATTGCACTTGTTGTTGGCAGTGATAGTGTTGTTGTTCATTAGGTACGTATGTCAATGCTATATAACGACGTACACACCTGTCAAACTGTCAAATCTGTCGATAATCAAGTGCCATCATTCCATCCATCACTGATTTCTGTCACCTGCGGATGTCCTTGGTGTATAAGAAGTTGCATTAATTTTGTTGAAGATTATCGTTCTAGGCCAAGATACTGAATCTGGGTACCACTGATTTATGCTTGAAATAGTCTCCAAAATATTTGCAGTATATATATATATATATATATATATATATATATATATATATATATATATATATATATATATATATATATATATATATATATATATATATATATATCGCCTGTTCCTATGTCGTATCAGCATGAGTGTCATTTGTGCTGCGTCAGACACGAGACGAAGTCGATTGTCTGACGCAACACAGGCGATATGGTGATAACCGATTTATCATATACCCGTGCCCAGAATTTTACAAATACTTACGAAAAAGCTACAATTTTGAGGCATTACTTTATTAGGCCTTGCGCATAAATATAGAAATATTTGTGTGAACAGGCTCCATTCATAAACTATACGACAAGTAAACATCACGAGCGACATCGCTTCAAGTCCTTGATACCTCAATGAACCCCCAAGAAGAAAGAATCCGGGATTCAAAAATTGTTTTCAAATTGATTAAAAAAGCGTTTTAAGTTGCAATATGCTGTTACAATTGTAACAGATCAAAAACTGTCCTTTGCTCTAAATCTCTCCTGATTTCACAGTAACCTGTGGTCTATTCCGCTCTGCGTCTATGCGCGCAATAGACGTGTGCACATATGCCTGAGAAGAAGATCTCTTCTCAGGCGGAGAGCGGCAGCCATTTTGTTTGTTTACGTTGTTCCCTATTAAATTACAAATGTAGTTCGGGAACACTCCCCAACCGATGACGTTTACCGTTAATATCACGGCTGATATTTTACGGTAAAAGTCACTAGGATGAAGCAATATGGGCATGTGTACATGATAAATTCATATATATATATATATATATATATATATATATATATATATATATATATATATATAATATATATATATATATATATATATATATATATATATATATATATATATATATATATATATATATATATATATATATATATATTCGCCTTTCCTTAGGGAATATGTCTTTCAAAATTCTAAGCTCAGAAATACCCTAAAGGGAAAAACCTAGCAGTGAAGAAATGAATTGTTTATAATTGCAAAGACCAATCATTACCATTGACCATTTCTGTGTTGAAACAACAAGACCGAGACGTTATGCTCAAAATGGCTGAAATTCTTGAATTAGTGCTTCCTTAAATACGTCCTTTCAAAAAACGAGAAAACTTCACGATCATTGTTCTAATGTTAGAATTATATATATACACATATATACATATATATATATACATATATATATATATATATATATATATATATATATATATATATATATATATATATATATATATTCGCCTTCCTTAGGGAAATGTCTTTCTTTCAAAAATTCTAAGCTCAGAAATACCCTACTTACTGAAGTAAATACAGGTTTGAAAAGTATACATAACCGCCAGTGTTCACAATTTCTCAGTTTAATCCATGCACAGATGATCTTTTCAAGAAGGTTTATGATGACGTTTTAGGTATTTATCATGAAATGAAGTAGTAGGTTTTTTTCAGTAACGGCAAGATGTTATCTGTAATGGAATCCGTAGACTATATTAAGCAAATCTGCTCAAGTAGTCAATTTTTCCGAAAGAAAACGTTCAACCAGTTCTTATCAAATCATAAATAGAAATCGTGGATCACCAGGCACATGTTAGTACGAGAAATATCATTATCCACATTTACCGATATTTTGAATTCACAATGGATACCATCTTTTTGTTAAGTGCATGAAAGAAAATTATATTTTATTTTCAGTATACCAAAGCCAGTGAAAATTAATCAGTCAAACCACGTCAAAATAAGCCCCCATAAGTAATAGACTGAAAAAAGTACTTGTTCAAGCTGAGGGTCAGAACATGTACTCTACATCCACATATGCACTCCAAAGACGTTACAAATTTAAATTTGGATGAATATTGTATTTTCCTTCTGGAAGTGTTAACAGGTGGCAAATTATCGATGGTAAAATAGCCGTCGTGACGTTTAACGCTTTTTAGCAAAAGTGTAATGTTTGCTTTGTAAAAAACTACTCTACCTAAGGCTATTTGCTATTCTTATCGTCGTCAGCTAAATAGAAACGCATGACTATCTGCCATTGAAAGGTTTCAATAATATCTTTTTACTGCTTGTTAACACAGTACCAGTGAGACGTGAACGTTCTCCTCTGACGTTCGCCCTCTATAGTTCACTATTCGTGGATATAAACAACGCAGAATATTTAGGTCAAGTGTAACACTCTCGTGCATATTATTCGCTGTAAAGAAGTTAATAAAGATACAGAATATCATCACAGCAACCCTTTCTGTCTCATTGGTTAGGTCACACAGGAATTGCCTTTATGTACAAACAACGTGCCATGAAAACGAGATGGCTGCCTGTTGACGTCATACTGTATGTTTGTTTGTTTCTTTTTATGATTCTTTCGTTTATCACCTATTCATCTTCACTAGGTGCAAATTTAAACGATATACCCTCCTGAGCGAAAATTGGCATAAATAACATCACCGTACAATAAACACAGTTCGCCAGTTTTTTCTTGTACCATCCTCCTTTGACGTTCCGAAAATCTAAATGTTGTCGTCATGGTGATATTGTCCTAGTATTGTTAACTTATTTCATTCCAGAGATCGATGAAGCAAAGCTGTTGTTATTTTAGAATGGCAGAACAAAAATGTTTGTCGTCACTTGAGGTCGTCGAAGGTCATCCCATTCAGCGTAAGCACTCACTGAAAATCCACATAATAGGCGCAAATGGCTTGTTTGCCCACAGTAACACGGCTGAGTAGGCATCCGTTTTTAGGGTCTATGGCATAGGTTATCATGAAGAACACGGTGCTGACAGTGTGAAATCCTGAGAGCTAATCTGAAAGGTCATGCAGTATAGACTGCTTGTGACAATATGAAGTAGCTGATAAACAGTGTTCTGACTGCTCTGTTTGCCGGTCTCTAACCACATTTTCCATAACCTTCGTCATCGCATAAGCTTACATCGACCACAGACCGGTAACACTTGAAAGATCAACCTTTCAACAAAGGCAAATATCGACAGTAAGGGACCACCATCCCAATTCTGAATGTGGTCGTCTTCTCAAGTCTTTTTGGAGGTGATGCACACCTATTTTTGAGAGCCCTACATTTCAGTACAGTAGATGATGTAGTTCCTCAGGATATTATTTTGACTGATTGAGGAATTATAACTTCAATCCAATTGTTCTCCGTGCTTCATTTTATTTGGTCTTTCACAAAAATCGGTGAAACGTGTTCATGTGCAAAATAATTGAATGCGCAGCCCTAACCTCTGTGGTCCTAAGAAATAATTTATACTTTTAGACGAACTTCAAATTATCATGAGTTTGAATGAGGTACTTGAACGGTTTTTACATTGCTTGAGGATACTGAAAAAACTCAGAGAAAATTGTATAGATTTTCTCGGTCTCTCCCTCGACATGTTTGTTAACTCAGCCTTACCCAACAGACAAATTTTACCCCAAGAATATAATTTTGCTCGTACAACTTTGCTGCATTCACGTGAATTTAGACAAAGTACAACTGCCGACAAAAACTGAACGTGTGGCAAATTTAAACAGAATTGACAAAGGCGTTCTTTCAGTTGAAAGTCGGACGTTCCAAGTCCGGCAGGTCCCAGTGACATATATTTAAACGCTTGTCTGGTTATTGTGAAACTTTATATCAGAGAAAGACTGACATCAAACGTAGACGAAACATTTTAAACTTAGAAGTATTATGTCTATCCATATACTTAAGCCTGGGTGTGAATCAAGTTTGTAGAGCAATTCTTCTAAATCTTAATATCACTTTCATTAATTGTATGTACCAGTATCGTCTTTCTCTCTGTATCGTCTTCTCTCTGTGTTTCTGTCTCGGCATCAATGATGTATGTTTGTGACTGTGTATGGACCATATCTGTGCGTTTAGCAGTGCTATTCACTGACTTTGTAACTTTGCAATGGTATTTCTCTGGCACAGTTGTCTGTCTGTCTGTCTGTCTGTCTGTCTGTCTGTCTGTCTGTCTGTCTGTCTCTCTCTCTCTCTCTCTCTCTCTCTCTCTCTCTCTCTCTCTCTCTCTCTCTCTCTGTCTCTCTCTCTCTCTCTCTCTCTCTCTCTCTCTCTCTCTCTCTCTCTCATCATCTGTTACCATGCAGCGTGGCCTGTGTCCATTGACAAAGTTGGACAATAAAGTATCGATACCCTCGTATCGTGAATTGGAGTAAGATTCTATTATTAAGTAAACAATGCGGTTTTCAAGGTTGCTCTAACATGGCCTCACTGTTTTTTTTATTGAAGAGTAACAATGGTATGGTTCCACGAGACAATTATGTCTGAAGTCTATATCTATAAGGAATAGGGGCACCAGTCCCTTTATCGCGACGTGATTGACAGAGTAAATAATAGATTTGTATATGTTTATATGTGTTTTTATTGTTTGTATCAACCTACACTTTGTCGTCACTCAACTGTGATAGACTATTTAAATAAGGTGCTCGTTTCCATTACAACAACAACAATAACAACAACAAAAACAATCACGCTTTCACGATTGCGGGTTGTCACGTGTTTGTACGGCACATACAAATCGTTCACCTCCTGCCTTGCGAGATAAAAAGGCGTGTAGAAACTTCGCGTGAAGGAGGGCACCAAGATCGTAGTGTGAGTTGTCATCACGGCTGGGTAGCGACGAACAAACATGAAGAACCGAGTGCTTTGTGTCCTGGTCTTGGCGATCGTCTCTCTGGGACTGATACAGGGTTACGAAGAAAACCACCGCGACAAGAAAAGCAAAAAAGCTACCTTGGACAGATTACTATCGAAGAAATTCGAGGTAAATTACTAAGAGTTGCATTTTTGCTCGGTAATATGCACAGTTTCTCGGAGGCTGAGTCGTCACGCCGACTACAGAAGTCAGTCTATTCTACATGGAGTCATATTTTGTCGTCAACTTTGTACTCGATCCAAGCATATTGAGCAACTAAACCTAACCGCAGCACCGGGTGGACGAATATCCATTATTTATTACTTGAACCATACTCATTCTTTCTGTCCAAATGTTTCCGCTATTTCGTTAGTCTTCCCATACCTCCCTGTCTGTCTGACCTTACTGATTTCAGAATCTTTTTCTGGAATCTCCGTTACTGAAGCCATATTGAGCACGATAAACTTCGAGAGCTTTCACGTTTTGAACGTCTTGAAGTGAGATCTGATAATCAAGCCAGATAGATCTGGTCATAGAGCCACTACATGACTGCTGGTAACATAGACTCGTACTTCCATGTCGCGACCTCACGCTTACACACCGGCGTTTAGAAAGACTTCATTGATCGTTGCCTTTCAAAAATATATGAGCTTTTCAGCGCGCATCCTTTCATTGTACCCGGTGTCTGCACCTTTGGCGAGCGAGAAGCCATTCCATAAGAGGTCAAACAGTTTAAAGGGACATTAGCTGTAACATTTGACAAATTTTTCACTACTCTGTTTCAATGTATCAACTACAGAATTTTACTATAATCCGATCATCATGAACAATGCCCGGTGTCCTGCTTGCCAACACAGCCTGTGAAATGACCATTGTTATTGTTGATAAATGTATTCTAGTCCGGACCTGAATACAAAATTTGAACAATAACAATGCAGATTATACTCATATAGGGTATATTTATGAGCTAAATATTAGGAATTTCTCCATGGTTTAGGGATTCAAACCAGAAACCGCAGATGATACACAGGACAAACGAAATAAAAAAGGACCAAAGTTACAGCTAATGGATCTTTAATATAGAAAATTAGTCTGAACCCGATCTGTTCTACGTAAAACTAATTTTACGTAACGAGTCAACCGTCGATAAAAACATTAAGATACACCTCGGGTTATGCAGTCACATTTGGGACTCAAGCTCTACAGGACAGGATTCGCTAGATCCATAGTTTTCACAGTTTACTTCAGTTTACTCCAAGTCTGTGGGCATATATGTTTAAAAACACATTATAAATTGACGAACTAAACATCAGCTGACCGCCGTGCTTAGTGGTAGGCTGTTGAATAAATCATGGGGTGAACATCTGGGCCAGTAACTTCGCTGCCGAGAAAAAGCCAGGCCACTGGGAGCCAGCCTAGGTTCACTCAAAAGCGTTGCATTGTTTGGCCGTATACTGTACTCGTTCTTGACGTGACAATGATAATGATTGTATAATGTGACCTTTCTTTGCTTTGTCCTGACTGAGCTGCTCCTGCTGGTTTTATTGAGAACTTCGTGAGGTGATACCCCGGATGTTCGTAAAACTTCAAGCCTTGGTAATTCCGTCCGCTAAAAAGCAGCATGTCGGATATCAAATCTCGCGGTTATTTTCTGAAAATAAAGTCAAGGGAACGTTGCTCCATCGGTTTTCGCAGAGACAACGCATACCAGCCAAAACAGACTGACCATGATAGATGTGTATATCATAGTGTATGTAACGTCTTCAACATTTTTGCTAGTTGATACCCATTTTGACCATTATGAACAAATGTTAAATCAAGTAGTGAAAATAATCGGCGTAGTCTACAGTTTATTGCGTACCTGTCAAACAGGACATTGTGAACTATAAAAAGTCTGCCGGTGTTATTAACAAAAGGGCGTACGATTTTTATTTGCAGCAACGAATGCACAGAGCATCGGATTTTTCAGCTCATTGTTAGTCCAGTCACCGTTCTGTGTAAAGAACGAGAACATGGATTCACTGAAAAAGTCTTGTATTTAAGGTCGAACGCACCTCGGGGACAGACATTCAGACTCTCAAACTTTTACAGTTCTCTTCTGATATACCACTTGTGGGGGTTCATTTTAAAGCACTTAGTGTTAGAAAGCTTAATACCGGCTTAGTTTTATGAAATTCGAAAATTGTATTTTTCTCCATAGAGTTAACACAGGGATGGCGGCCATTTTGAATTTTAAACATCAGTAAATCTTGGGCTATTTGTTTCTCTAGTACCAAAATTTGCACGGTGTCCCCATAATTTTATTCTTGATTTTGAAAGAGACTGGTTGAAATATTCCTTTAAGGAAAGTTTGAGCAAAAGTTTAAGTCTTTCACTTTCGAGGTGCATACTACCTTAAAGTTGCTGTTCGGTTTTTGCAATTTTTGTTTGTTTGTTTTAGTTTTGTTAACTAGTGTTGACAGATTTCAACCTTTTAACCACATTAAGATAGAGCGCGGATTAGCGTAGATATCCAGACTCACAAAGCTTTATTCTACAACTTGTTGGGTCAGTTTGAAGCCAAGAGAGCAAGTAAAGTTTTCACTGGCGTCTATATATCAAACACGAATATATATTTTTCCCATTGAGATAACACTGAGATTTGCCGCCATTTTGAATTTGTTGTGTCGGGAAATCTTAGTAATTTTTTGTGTGTGTTACGAATTTTTTTTTCAGTGAGACTCCTAATTTTTATTCTTGATTTAATTTATAATTTCCATACGGAGAGTTTTAGCAAGAGTTTTACACTTTGGCTAGTGTAATTTTTCCCACCAAAATTTTAGTGCGACATTACACCAATTTTTCTATAAATTTTTCTGTTCTGTTCTGATAATTTTTGACCAAAGATACATCGCATTTCATTGGCTAGAGCTTGTTATGAAACTTTTGGCCAAAATCTGATGGAAAAAATAATGGGGTATAACTTGTGTTGGCGACAGATATTGACTTTAGCGCTCAAGAGGTAAGTCGTTCAATTTCAAGACGCGCTCTATTTTAGGCCGATCCCCCTACGGGGAAGAAATATTAAACTATTCCTCGGAGTTGCCATTTCTACTCTAGCCAACTTTGATTTTTTTAAATGCAGCAGAGAATATTTTTGTTTTACATACTTTTATTGTTTTTTGTTTTCTTACGGAAGCATGTAGAAATGGTGAGAATTTTTGCTATCAACACTGCCTGCATATGTAATGTCTCAATTATTCCTGAGAGGTTGTAAAATCTACACTCCAAGTCATCAGTAACAATGTAACTGTTGGGAATTTTTTTCTGGCGAGTAAAAGAATTCAAACAATCGCTCGCCACCTTAGTAGTCCCGAAAAAATTCAAAAAGACAACATCTTTTTTTTTCTAATCGAAGTTTAATGTTTAGTTTTTTACTTTTCTTTTTCTTTCTAACTCACAGGACGAAGAAGCTAATAAAAAGGAACACAGTATACGTTCTTTTCTTCCAGGTAGGAAAATGATTCTTTTGCGTATTTAAACAGCGTGACAAGCACGTTGTCGAAAATAAATCAGTGTTCATGTATTTGTTTGCTCTGCAAATAGTATTATAAAAGTTGCCACGGTACGAGAAGATGTTTTTAAATGTTTTACGCTGACCTACAAGGTATAGCGTGAGTGAGTCATCAAACCCGGCACAGTTCACATTGAAAAGGTCGGCGTTTTGTGTACCGCTACATGCAACAAAAGGTTGCCGGGATCATATCAATGGCTTAAAGAAAGTATTCGAACGTGTCCGCTAGTACAGACCATCTGACATTTAATCGGCGTCACTGCCTTGATACATTGCTAAGTCGTATTTTGGAAAGTTGTTTTACTACGTTTCTGTATGAATTTGAAGCAGTGGGAGTGATCAGTCATGGGGAATCGCATCTTTACGTCAGATGTGTGTCTGTGTTAGGTCACAGAAATAGTGCACGAGACCACTGGTGCAATGTATCGCCCAGGCGTCAAATAGGCCGAGTAGGGACCATTTTCATGACAACATTTGTCTTCCAACTTCCACCGTTGAACGATATATAGAGAGCACGCTACCGACAACCTTTGTAGCCACACGTAATGTGCGTACACGTACTGACTCTAACAATCATCAAATGGGACCTATTGTGAATATTTTATGTAATTGCACAGAGTCATCCCTAAGAAGACTGGATGTGGTCAAGATTTCGGACAGATTTTCCCGACCGTGTTTACTTGCGTGCGTATGTGCGTATGTGCGTATGTGCGTATGTATGTATGTATGTATGTATGTATGTATGTATGTATGTATGTATGTATGTATGTATGTATGTATGTATGTATGTATGTATGTATGTATGTATGTATGTATGTATGTATGTATGTATGTATGTATGTATGTATGTATGTATGTATGTATGTGTGTGTGTGTGTGTGTGTGTGTATGTGTGTATGTATGTATGTATGTATGTATGTGTGTGTGTGACACGGCATTTGAACACACAATTTGAAAAAATCACATCAAAGGATCTTATTAACTCCCATTAAGTGTGCAGTTTCACGCCAAGTGTTCAAAAAAGTACAATGCGAAGTGAACTGAGAAGACAATAAGCAGTGCACCGTTCCCTGTTCTGCTCAAAGATCCTGACCTATTTAAAATCCCTCTCCACTATAGTCTGTTAATCATTTTATTTTTAGCTAAACACTTCTTCTGTGGTCAAAAATATTGAAATATGACAAGAATGCATAACAAACTGTTTGGTCTTGCCATGGAGGTAGGAGAGTCATGGTCCTGCCAAAATGTATCAAAGATGTTTATAAAGATATTTTCTCTAGGAATTCCTTTGTCCGATGGTTGAAGGCGAACACCAGATAATGCCCACGATTCTATCCCCCTGTAGTGTGCACTGACACCTGTGAATACGCAGCTGATACAGACTGTGATGATGGAGGTGCAGATTCCGACTACAATGTCTGCCAGTACGGCTCCGATTGCACCGACTGCGGGCCAAGATATAGCCCACCTCCAGGTACAGTATCACGCTGAGATTGTGCATACGCTGAGAAGCACAGTGGGCTGTCGTTACAAGTGCTTGGCGTTCAGAAATGAAAACATCCAAAGCCGGTTCTAACCCCTGCACCAGCGTTTCCGACCAAGCTGAAAATCAAAAATGTTGCTATTAGCCTTTGTAATTAATATTTAAATACCTTTTCGATAAGTGGCACTTTGATCGCAAGTTAATCAAAGTAATCTTTCAGTTCTGTTCTTTCACTTTTTTGTTGGTTTCGTTTCCTCAGTGTGTTCCGATATCTGTACCTATGCTGGCGACGGCACATGTGACGATAATGGACCGGGTTCAGTGTACGGTTTCTGCAGCCTTGGGTCAGATTGCTCTGATTGTGGCTCGAGAGATATCGGGGAGACGGAATACGAAGGTAAGTTGTGTTACTAAGCTCTGTGTTGGAAATCTCCTTCAAACTATTCTCAAAGGCAAAATCGGTTGACGTAGAGGCAACACTCTTTCCAAGGCAGAGTCAAAATTTCCATTCAACTGAACATGATTTTATTCCCATCGGAAAAAATCCTTTCTTTTGGGAGAGATTTCACTTATGAAGGACAAACGATGACCTCCTTCCAGCCTTCAAGCACAGCGTTATTCTTCACTGGGTGTACCTATATCTGTTCTTTTTGTTTTGCTATAGAACTGCTTTCTTCAATTATTGGCGAGGCCATCTCATTACCCAAGATGTTTCCTCAAACTGGCAAACGTCACCGATAGCGTTGTGGCGGTATTCACACGAATATGTCTTTGACGATAATTTTGCACGGTTCATCATGGACCTAAACACTTCCTCGTAGTCAGCTAATAGCAATCACACACACAAAACACATACACATACACACACATACATACACACACACCCATATATATAGACAGACAGACAGACATACACACCTCCATCCATCTACCCATCCATGCATCCTTGATGTCGCATAGTTGTCAGTTCAATTGTCGATATTGCCTATGCATACAGGTTGTTCTTTCACGTGTTACTGGTCTGATGACGGTGAATGCGATGATGGTGGTATTGGTGCCACATATGCAGACTGCGAATTCGGGACAGATTGCGCTGACTGTGGAGTAAGACATGGTAGGCACACCCTCCAGTATTACAGCCGCCAGTATTCGTCGTTGAAGTCACGTATTACCATATCAAATTGACCACGTGGTATTCTGAAGTGTGAATATGTTAATCAGATGCAACAAAAGCACTTGTGTTCTGTACTTAAAGGTTTTTCAGCCTATAACTCGTCGCATTAGTTTTGAAAATCAATATTTAGTAAACCTCATGGAGTTCCTCTGACGTATTCATGCTTGACATGGTGATGATAACAATACAGGGAGACATGATGGTTACATATGTGATTGACAAGAGAGTCTACGTTCTCAACTGCATCCTACATTCCCGTCTAGTTTTGTTATTGGCAGTTCAGGGGTATGGCAACGCCAGCTTCGTTTTCAAATATAAAATGAAGGTGTTAGTAAATAAGTAATTTGTTTTAAGTGGTATATGTTCTGGGTCAGGAACAATAAATTGTGTCTTTAAGTTTGAAAAAAACACACGAAAACTTGGCTTTATGATTGATACTTTTGACTCTTGTAGTTTGCGATGAACTCTGTGAGTGGTCCGGTGATGCGGTATGCGATGATGGAGGAAGCGGAGCAGTGTACAACGTGTGTGCTCTCGGAACTGATTGCACTGACTGTGGTCCTAGGGAATAAGGTAAATCTAATTTTTGACACAGACACAGACACAGACATAGAGAGAAGACAGTCACAGACACCGACACAGACACACGTTCGTTATATATATATATATATATATATATATATATATATATATATATATATATATATATATATATATATATATATATATATATATATATATAATTGTAAAGTTAGAACAATGTCGTGAAGTTTTCTCATTCAATGTCCCGTACGCTTTTGTGAAAGGACGTATTTAATGAAGCACTAATTCAAGAATTTTAGCCATTTTGAGCATAACGTCTCGGTCTTGTTGTTTCAACACAGAAATGGTCAATGGTAATGATTGGTCTTTGCAATTATAAACAATTCATTTCTTCACTGCTAGGTTTTTCCCTATTCATTTTTTGACTCGATTTCTTTCTTTCTTGAATTCGTAGAATGATTGCAGCCAGCAATGGTGCATTGGTGTGACGTTATGACGTCAAGCGCCTATCACCGTGGAACATTCAAGTACAGACAAAGTTCGATCCCTAACGTCTGCCTGTGTCAACTGTCTTGTACCATAAGAATCTACTTCTAAATTCTTTTATCTACAGTACTTATCGAACCATTTGACATGAAAAATTATTGAATCGAGTATATTAGGAGTACTATTGATATTTATGAAAGTATGCTTACAACATGTAGAATAAACAATATTCGACTCGCTGTAGCCTTAATATTAAAATAATGATTTACACCACATTAAAATAGCAGTCTTCATTGTTCTAAATCGGAAAGTCAAGTATTGGAGAACAGAATCAAGGTGAATATCATCATGCAATCCGATCCATTGAATCATGGATAATAAATGCGAAAGGGCAAATAGGCCCCTATTGTATGTATCGCCGATCTTTCCTCTCCTGTAGGGGCCAAAGCCCTATGCGGATGGGCCATTATTGTGTTTACTCTGTACCATTAGGGCCCAAGCTCTATATGGGCCGGGCAAAAGTCCGGTTTTAGGTACACAAAGGTAACTAGGAGAAGAAACTTTTTTGGACAATATTTCACGTGACTTCGATGACCTTTGACTTCGAATATGCATATATGCATATCAGTAACCGCAAGTTCTACGCCCTTCATTGTCTGTATGTTGGGGACTTTTTAGTGCAACATCCTTGACCTCATTAATTATGTACATATCGATTCTGGGCTGGCCAATAGAGGTAGAGGTCTAGTTTTTGGTTCACAGGCATAGTGAAGAAAATTTTTTATCAAAATGTAATGTGAAGCAGATGACCTTTCACCTCAAATTCACAAATACGCGAATAAATCAATAACCATGAACGCTGCTGCCTTAATGTTTGATGCGATGAACAACCGAAAGGAACTACATCCTTTACCTCATCAAAATGCACATATCTAAATATGAGCTGACCTGATTTTTTGTATAGGCCCTACATAGATAAAGTTGGGAACAAATTTTCTATACCAAAATCTGCAAGAGACCCAGACGACCTCTGAACACGATTTCACTTATACGCATATACATCAGTATAACCACAAGTGCTACACTCTTTAAATTCGATCGTCTGAAGCACACAGCGGCATTAGAGGGTCATTGATTATTTTTTCTGGTACCCTTTGCCAGTGTTTGCAAGTGTTTGGGCCCCATGAAGTTGCTAAGGGGCGACGTCAAAAGTTCAATGTAGGATAAAAAACGTAATTCCCTTAGTTTCCCACCAACCCCCCCCCCCCGAACCCCCTAGAAACTTAATCGACTTATATTGAACCTATTGACAGGCTCGTTCTATGTAGAGCGAAGGAAAGGACCAGTCAATTATGGGGTGAAATAAAAAACGACTAAAATAATACTTCATTAACACTGAGAACACATTTCAGTTTTGTTTTATCCAATGAAAATACGACAATATTAACAACAAAATTTAAGTTGTTACTTGTTAGTAAGTTTTTGGAAATAATTCGAAGGGTTTTTATGATTGCGTACGGAGGAATTCGCCAGAAATATGTCAAAACAACTCACCAACTCTCCCTGCGCCATGCACCACTCCGGCCTGTTCTTACGACACTACAGTGACGTTACTCGCACGTGCAGTCCCCTAAACTGGTCCCATCGCATGGCCCGGCGATCGACATGTAAAATGTCGACACGTACACAAGAAATATAGCAAAACATAAATTTCGCGCGCAACAGAGGCCAGCCTGCATTGTTTGCACTAACTGGGCAGGGACCGTCGCACAAAATAACCTTCGTCTGCTGGCTTCAACACGAAAGTGCAAATTTCTGCTGTATATTTTTCAAAATATTCATTCCCCGGGCAATTTTCACCTTAAATCGATTTGTCGGATAGAAACTTTTCGGGGTCAACCCCCCCCCCCCACCCTCAGTTTTTATCCGACATCGAACTTTTGACGCCGCCCCTAAGTATTGTTAGAATAGAATGCTTTATACGTTGCTCAAATAATCTGCCACACACTTCCCCACCATCGTCTAATCTTGTGACATTCTGCTGTCCTACGAAATCCAAGAATGAGGCTGGGAAAACTGCTATAATTAGATGGCAGCGTTCATAAAAACACTTTGATCATCTGAATTGCATTCTTAATCTCAATAAAATAAGAAGAACAACAACAACAATAACAACAACAGATCACGATACCATCGTGCCAATATTTCTCCAATACTAATTTATTAGAATTTTACCGCCACCATTTAAATTCGAATAATTTCGAAATATGCGACTTTTAGAGCACTATAGTTGTTAGCTTAGATGCAATAACGTGGTTTAATTGGCCATGACCTCTACTTCACACAGATTCAAATTCTTTTCTCTATCAATGAGCTGAATCGACACATAGCGCCCTCTCATGGGAGTCTCGCATCCACATCTTATCGGGATGGTTTCCTCTTTAGCCATCTTACCAAGTACCATCATACCACACACAGGATTGTCTTCGAAGTTTTCACTATCGCCGACACGAATTTCTGCATTCTTGATACGATGTGCTGTATACAATAAAGTTAAAGAACAAAGAGGACGTTTGTCACATTCTGCCCGAAACCCCCATGGGTTCCCGTGTGGGGATGAATGGGTGAGTCAGTAAATACGTTGATAAGCGAGCAAGCAAGCAGACGCGCGAACAAGCTACCAACTTATTCTGTAAGAACGTGCTATACATAGTTGTAAGTACGTATGCAAGCAATAGTTTCAACGCATTACGTCTGTCAATAGAGTAACCAGCTTAATATCTACTATTGAACATAACTATCTGTCATCAATTTCTTCAGTGCATCTTCTCACCTTTACATGTACGATTCACTATCTTATGAGCATATACTGTTGTCATGTAGCAAAGTGTAGCAACGACCCTCACGTTTGATTAACAATCATTTACCCTATCTTATTTTGTCGGCAAGACGAAGCATCTATCCAAGGTGAACATGACATTAGCAGACATTAGTATCATTTCTTCTATTTCGTCTGCATAAAATTTTGCTTAAAATAATACGACGCGATGTTTCTACTTTTAGCCTCATTTTTTTCTTTTGGGTTGTATGGCAAAATCAAACAAATCAGGACAAATGCCTAAATTTTGAAAATTGGTTTGCCAGTCATATTATTTTGCACGGGATAGTCTATTTGTAACAATACACTTAACACTTAACTTACTGCAACAATCTTGTCGATTGGTTATGATGACTTCGTAAATATCGAAAGACTCTTCGAGATCTACTTCCCATCTTGGCTGATACTCTCTGTCGGTGAAAGTACAGGAGTTCCCCTTCTTCAAGTCACTGTCCTTGTTTCCATCTACTGCTTTCTCGGGTCCTCCATCTTTGTTCTTTTTTATTGAGCTCTGGCTCGCCGGTTTTCCCAGTGCAACGTTCGTCAAGTCTGCAGGATACTCACAGGCTAGAAATATATAATGAAAAAGGTTGTTCACTGCGATATTATATCTTATTTCCGCCTTCCGTTTTCAAACGAATAGATGATAAAAATTATATAATTAATTAAGCTATGAATATGCAATAGTGCATTTACAGGGCACTTTGCAAAACTATGGGAAACTTCCATGCGATTTAATATGTCTTACCATTACCTATCTCTCTATCACTTAATATTTAATCAATAATTCTTTGAACATTTATTGAAAATATCGATTAGCAATCTCTGCATATTATGATGGCTAATGTTAACACATCACCACTGCACGCATTGGTACTATCATAACTGTTGCAAGTACACCTGCCATGACCACCACCACCATTACTACATAGATTTTTAGTATGCTGATGAAGTATAAATAATATACATATCATTGGCACTACCACCACCACCAATAACAGCAACAACAACAACATCATCAGCAGCAGCAGCAGCAACAACAACCACAACGACGAGAACAACAACAAATACCACACCGAAGAGAACAACAACAACAACAACAACACGAACAACAACAACCATCATCATCAACATCAGCATCATCATCATGTATAGCAATAACACATTATCTTTAATTGTTCTGTGGCGAAAGTCCAATAATATTTTTCCTGTACGATATTTGTGACCTTTAGACAGACATACATTACGGTAAGGAAACTTACGTGGTAGAGTTGGTATCATAGTGGCTTTATTCAATCAGAAGAAAAAAAGGAATGACGTTAGTGACAGCTCAAAGGTAAACGATATAAAGATCCAAAAATTAATCCAATAAATCAAGTTTGTTTAAACGTATGAAATTGCCATGTCCTATTTCAACATATCGAATGGTTTCACGATTGTATTA
The DNA here is from genome assembly GCF_041260155.1 of Ptychodera flava. NCBI lineage: Eukaryota > Metazoa > Hemichordata > Enteropneusta > Ptychoderidae > Ptychodera > Ptychodera flava. The sequence goes on from NW_027248418.1 coordinate 314,170, forward strand.
AACTAACTGTGTGCAATCAATCGACAATGAGTGACTCTTAACACAAATCATGATGTATCACTGGTTTTGAGCAAGTGTGCATTTTAACCATTTACTCGAAACTTTTTAATTGTTTGGTAGTTTGTAGTCATCCACAGCAGGTGAAGGAGTCGAAAACCAAACATATTGATGAGTAGATAGGCTAGGCTGCTTTGAAATGATTAAATACAGGAGTGATATTAAGCCGGTCAATAAGTTAAAAAGCTTTCAAGATACTGTGCATTGCGAGGTGGCTTTTGTTAGCTTGTATGAAAGTGTACAAGTTCAATATAGTAACATGAGTTTTTGAATTTTTTTGACTATTTCGAACTATGGTTTCCAAGATTAAAAAGTCGAACTGAGTAAAAATGCAAATGTTTTGCAGGAGCGTCACATTCCTTTGACAGACCCTGCCATGATACGATTACGGCTACAACATCAATGCAATTTAAATTGCAATATATGTTTCATGAAAAGTTATCAGGAAGGTTATCATGCTACATTACTGATTACAATCTTAAAAGAATGCACAATTTAACAGCAGTCACTTTCTCCTAAATAACATAGGCCCTCTTGCAAAAGTTATATGACTTGACTCACTAATAGCTGCGCCACATAGTAAACATTTTCAGCGTGTAAGTAGCGATGGAAGCACAAATGTTGTGATAAGCAGCAGATAAAACACTGAAAAATCGAGCTTAGTGGCACTTGTGTAGGTGCAGAACAATTATAGATTTCATCGGCATCCTGTACACGCCTTGAAACAAGACCAATATAGAGATATTTGACAGAACAAAACAACCACACTAAAATTTGTTTGATATATTGAATTGCCTACTTAATGCTTCTGTTGGCTCTGGGGGAGCTTCCGTCACTATAGCTGTAATACGAGAAGATTGAAGTGTCACTTTGTGTATCAAGCAATTCCTAAAATGTAAAGTGAATGTTACAGAAGGGTTGGAAAAATACTGACACATCAACTATAATTCTATAAGTCCGATTGGCACATTTATAATTTAAACAGCAATTTGGCACAGATAGGCATACTTTCAAGACAACATACTAATTCCTGGCCATTTGTAGCTGTATCAGGAATGGTGATTGCTGGGTGAAATTCTAAGAGGCTTTATTAACCAATTAAACATATAAACATTCGGCTAGAATAATCATATGTTTCTATTTTTCGATCTTTCATTTAATCAATCCACCATTTCATTTAGCAGTACAAGCAATGCTAAGTAATACACCCCAAGCTCTGGCATAGGGGTTTTCAGGAATTGAATATCTTACCTGATGTATCGATGATTCTGTAAACCTGATTGGCCCATCCGCCGCCTTCCCCATCGCCCGCACAGTTATCTGCCTCACCATACATCTGATATGTATCCTCAGCATCCGCACTCGATGCACACCAGCCGCCAGCTTGGATAGCGAACACTGAGAAACCCCTTGACTTGGCAGCTTCTTTGCACTTGTTGATTGCATCTTCCCGTGCAGTGTAGGAACCGTCAAGCCTGTCGTCTTCTCCTTCTAACGTTGGTATTGCTCTTGCGCTTGTGTCTGTCCAGCAGCCAAGATTTTCCAAGTCGGAAGCTAACGGAATGAACACCATGCGTTATATTCTTGGAAGAAACACCTCAAGGACACCATCCATATTTGTGTAACTTTGACAGATGAATGCATATAAAATATATTTGGGTAATAATATTGAAAATAACGTCGAAAAATTGATATACCCTTTTCTTGGGGTATGAATAATGTGAAAAATTATCTTTCCTGTGTGTCATATCCTTTCATCGGTTGTATACTGAAGAAATTCACACAGAAAGCGGGAACTTTTCACGATTAAAAACAGCAGAAATATGCACGCAAGCTTTTCGCTTACAAGATTATGCTATCCAATGTTAAACCGGCAATGATGAACTCGCATAATTTACTTAGGAGTGAGGTATAACATTTAACAAGGAAGGCATTCTACTCGATGACCAACAAAGGACAGTATGCAAAAATGCTACATGTACAAAAGAGTTTTATGGTTGTTCTGAGAGGTACAATGTTACGGTCTTCCACCTAGCACTATTTTCAGTTTACATTTGTACATCAGCCTACGAAATTATTATAACTCACCAGGGGCATTTTTTATTCTGTAAACCTGATTGGCCCATCCGCCACCTTCACCGTCGTCGGCGCAGTTATCTGCCTCTCCGTATTTTTGGTAGGTGTCCTCAGCGATAACGCTAGATGCACACCATCCTCCAGCTTGAATAGCAAAGACTGAGTACCCGCGGTCGAATGCAGCATCTCTACATTTTGTGATGGGATCTTCTCTCGTCGAATATGCTCCATCTAGTCGGTCATCCTTTCCTTCTAAAGTTCCTATGGCTCTTGTCGCTGTATCTGTCCAACAGCCAAGATCTTCCACCTCTGCGTCACAAAAAGGGTCAGTTGAGCTTACGTTGATCGTGATATTACTGCATGACAAGTATTCAGTAAGTAGCTTTTTTAAGAAACCACAATTATTCGTTTCCGAAATATTTTGTAATTGGTCATAACCATTATCGTAAACAAAAAGAATAATTGTAGCATGAAGGTGAACGATTGCTTAATGCTTTTAAGTCATATTTTTGCATAACAATTGTACTGAAGTACCACTTTATTTAGCCTATTTTCTTGCGAGAGAACTTTATTAGTCTTATTAGTTATTGTTTAAGGTTATCCTAAAGTTCTTTGCGTTTTTCTCATATCGGCTGTAAATTAAGTATTATCATTTTTGTGGTGAGATGGTGGTAAGAAATACACCACTGATCTTGTTTCTGATATTATTTTTAAATTGTGTCAACTTAATAATGAAACTACGAAAAGGCACAACCAGTAACATCAACATAGTAGATAATTAGACATTTGTATGTTTAAATTTTTGAATTAAATGAATTAAATGAATTAAGGCATAACACAACCTACAGGGTTTCAGTTCAGATTTTGGACGCATGTTGTATCGAAATAGGACGTGTGCTTTTCCCAGGTGACCTTGTCACAACATTTCTAGCTTTGAAGCAATTTGATGGCATTTCAATATTACATAAAATTTGGTACTTTGGTTAAATCTAGATAGGTGTGGCATATTACTTGGGAACACCTGCTTCTATTTGGAAAAAGTGGTTAAAGGTTAACCTAATCGATATTGTAATGTTCTATATGCTAATTGGCCCTACTTATTTATTTAATTACACTGAATGGTACTTATTATGTAAAATACTAATGTGTTCTATTGACGAATACGTGACATAATTTGATTAGAGACCGTAATGCTATATTTTACAAACATAACTGCGGCGCTGATTAATGTGAGTGAGTGTACATCTTACAGAGCTTCAAATATATTTCACATATGCATAATGCTAAAAACATTCCGTTGGTTTTGCTTTTGTGTTTGGTTAACAATATCACCGTTACTGCAAACGTGATTTTCCAGAAGCTTTTGCAAAATTTGATTTCTTACGCACCAGGAAAAAACTTACGATCGTAAATTTGTATCCTGTAGACTTGATTTGCCCATGACCCACCCTCACCATCATCAAGGCAGTCCTCTGATGCCCCGTACATTTGATATGTATCTTCAGCATTTGCACTAGATGCACACCATCCGCCACCTTGGAGTGCAAATACAGTGAATCCGCGTGACAAGGCAGCTTCTTTGCACTTAGTGATTGCATCTTCTCTGTCTACATAGTCGCCATCAAGTATGTCGTCTTGTCCCTCCAACGTTGGTATCGCCCTGTCACTGGTGTCTGTCCAGCATCCAAGATTATCTAAATTTGGAGCTGAAGCGATATAAAATCCAGACTAGGAGTTAATGCATAAAATCACTGATTTCTGGTTTCTTACAACCGTCATTGTATCTCAATTTCTTATCATTTGCGCCAAAAGGTCGTAAACGATAGCCGTATTAGAAATTTTTAAAATAAGAATTGAGTGTAAAAGGTCAAACAGAAACCTCGTCGTCTCACATCAATTAGTCGGTGGTTATAAAATGAATGTTTATCGACGCTCCGTTAGAAGTCAGTCTGTGAACACCAAATACAATGGTGACCTTACCCTAATGGTCAATGTTCAGACTTTTGGACGACGAGCATAGGTCCGGACATGGAAATATTTCAGATCAGGACAAAGTTTTATAGTTTTCATGTACATTAGGCAAGTCTTCGTTAAGGTTAAGATACGTGATTATGCTTAATTGAGAAGACTTTCCGAGTAGTTAAGTCATTTGATTGAATCTTGGAGGGTTGTGGCGTAAGGATACGTTTTAGTGTTACCTTCTTGTAAAGAATCCAGGTATCAGCAGAAACAAATGTACTTTTCTGAAATGGAGCCTTGAGGGCGCCTTTTCGCAAATTTGATTAAGATGGAGCTGCATGTTGCTAACACAGTATTTTTCAAAGCAATATTTCTCATCAAACTTGACAAGGAAACCCCCTCATACTATATATTTTCAAAAAGAATAGACTCTAAAATTTATTATGGTAGCAATAGCTTACGCGTAGAATGAACTGAGTCTATATTTGGGGTAAAAAACCTCAATTTTGGTATTAATGATAAAAATTAATTTAAGTCAAAAACTTGACACTATTTTCTGTAATGTAATATTTCACTTGAAAGAAGAGTATATGTAGAAAAAAAGACTATTTTATTTTGCATTATTTATCCTCATTCAAAAATGGCATGGGTTGAAAGACTGACACTCAAAAAAAGTGATCAAAATCATGATTAGCGAAATTCAAATGCTTCTTATTCAAAATGTAAGAATTTTATTGCCAAACAAATAGTCGTTTTTAATAGAGCATTTAAAGAACATGATGTGAAAATTTCAGAAAATTTGACGCAGCCAGAGTGAAGTTAAATTCTTTGGAAATTTTGAAATTGAGAGAAAAAAGAAGCCAGGAAATCGGGTGATTTGCATACGTTTGCATAAATTAACACTTCTTTATCACATGACTTACAATTGCTTGACAAGCAAAAAGGTGAACCCAACCAATATTTTAATCTTGGGTTAATAATTCATTAAAATCGAATGAATATTTGCAAAAAATGTGATTTTTGAGCAAAATATGCTGAGTGGGGTGCAGCGCCCCTTTAAGTTGATGGCGCTGGTTTAACCTCTTTTCCTTGTTTTTCAATTTCTACTGTGAAGGGTGTCTTGCCCTTGTTGAGAGTGTGAACAACAAAAGACTTACCAGGAACATTCAATATTCTGTAGACCTGATTGGCCCATCCACCACCTTCACCATCACCGGCACAGTTATCGGATGTGCCATACTTTTGATAGGTATCTTCAGCATTTCTACTCGCTGCACACCAGCCACCGGCTTGCAGAGCAAACACAGCGTATCCTCGTGAAAACGCAGCTTCCTTACACTTATTGATTGCGTCTTCTCTGGCAGTGTACGTACCATCAAGTCTGTCGTCCACTCCTTCCAGAGTTGCTATAGCTCTGTCACTGGTGTCTTCCCAGCAGCCTAGATTTTCAATGTCAGGAGCTGAGGGGGTGCAAAACAGTGGGTAAAATACTGAAGGAAGTAACGCCTCGTTAACTTGGGAGGAAAACAATTAAAAGTTCCAAAAGGTAGGCTTGCATTAGTATGGTATATCTTCCCTTGTATATGTATGTATGTATGTATGTATGTATGTATGTATGTATGTATGTATGTATGTATGTATGTATGTATGTATGTATGTATGTATGTATGTATGTATGTTGTGTGTGTGTGTGTGTGTGTGTGTGTGTGTGTGAGTTTGTAAATTGTGTGAACTGTGGACATTCATTTGAATACACATCCTCTGACTGTGGACACACCTCCAATAGAGGACGTCCACGGTTGTCAAATTTTTTAAGTCACTTAAAAATATATTTCTGTGTATTTGTGCATAACTTATGGGTTGGAAAATTGATTAATATTGTATAACAATGGTATGCTATGAATCTGTTGTCAACAGTTACAATATTATAGAAGAAATAGTGACTTGTTCTGGACCATGTAAACTCTATGTAAAAAGTTTTTTTATCTTCGTATTAAAAATCCATCAACATTTTCCTTATTGTTTTGTTCTTAAAGTTATTGCTTAATTAATATATTGCGATACATAGTATTAGAAATTATAATGATAAAGCAACTCTCGAGAAAATGGCACAAATGTTCGCACGTTCTCGCCCCCTGCTCAAATTAGCCTGTTGACTAAATGTTGAATAGCGCCACCAAACTTGCTATTATACACACGGAATCCATATGTCCACTATCGTGAGGTGAGAAACCAAGTCACATGATTTCAGCATGGATAGTAAGGAAGGCATGCGCATGCGCAAGATTTAGAGTGAATGACCTTTCAAAATGGCCGTGTCCACGGAGTTGTCCAGAGCGGGAAAACGGCGATTTTTGCCGCATTTCGAGGGTCCCTTGAGTTATTTTTAGTAAAATAAGGGCATCTATCGATTTCGTAAGTATGCTCCTTGCTGAGTGTGAAGTTTGAAACTCTGAAAATGCCAACGACCCCTTTATTTCATCGATTTTCGAAAATTGAGCCGTGAAGAGTTTCCTACCTTCCCTTTTTTGTTGTGACCGGGGTGCGATATTGCAAGGCCCGGACATCGTTACGGCTGCCTGTGGTACACAGTACTACACAACTACAATTTCACGAGCTTTTTCGTTTTGTGTAATTTCAACACAAAATATGATGAAAAAATGTGTGGAGAGCTTTATAGTCATTTTTTTCATGGGACTCTTTTCATAGCCATCCGCCATACACGATACAGTCTCCTGCATGCTAACGTCTTGCTGCAGTTTCGTAGCCCCGCAACTCCCCTAGACGATTTTTGTGTTGTACGGGGAGGTGCTCCCCGTACAACACAAAAATCGTCTAGGGGAGTTGTGGGGCTACGAAACTGCAGCAAGCTAACGTCATGACAGTCGACTATGCCCCTCCAAATTTTTGGCTTGAATTTTGCCATTTCTGTATCCATGGACCTAAAAAAAATGTATTGTTTTTGGTCCATGCTCGATCTTAATTTTTTTGCTGAATAATTGTCATATATGTTTCTCATCTGTTTCAAGGGGCAAAGTCTCTCTGTTTTTACTTTTTCTTCATGAATTTTGTGTGATATCAAGAGCTGCTATACATGTAGTTGTTTGACTACTTGAAACATGTCGATCTACCGGCGAACTGTACACAATCTCTGCTCATTGACAGACATCTGAACATGCATAGAAAAATAAAAGGTCTCTACCAGATATTCAGTGTTGACTGAACGTTAGCAGACCATATAACCAATGTTGCATAACGTTTAGACCACAGAGGGTTTGTAATGGGGTCTCAGAGTGTGGATTCCTTTGTTATGTAGATATTGTTTTATTACAATGATTGTCAATAGAGAACTTGGTGCAGTCAACAGCAGGTTGTATGGTTTCTTCATGGTACAGGACAAAATTCCGAGTGAGAGAACAAATTTCAGTGATAATGCTATTAATTGATGTTTGTTTTTTATACTGATTACACATTTTGTAACAATTATGTACACATTTCATTAATTCCTGTACAAACTAAGACAAATAGTGTATATGTTTTCTTACAGAAGAGAGAGTACTTACTGAAGTGGACAGATTGTCCCATTTGGAGGTCAACTTGGGAGCCAGAGGAAAATCTGAACACTCCTCTAATACAAAGTTATGAAAATCCTGAAATTTCATCTTATGTACTTGAAGAAAACTTGGCAAACTTTTATTTGAATATTGGTAAGAAATCACCTTAATGGAGTTTTAGTGCATAACTATTTACAGTAAATGTTTTCCTCGTTCATGTATTAAATTGTTAAAAAAAATGAAGCAAATATAGAAAGAATGAACTTACTGCAATCAATTGAATGTGATACTATTTGACTGTGTTTGAATTAGCAAAAAAGTTTAACATGTAAGATTATATGAAACTTCTTCAACTACAAAATGTGTTTGTGTGCAATCTCACATAAATGAAAACCAGTCATTTGTTAAACATTTAGGGCAATGTCACTCAAACTTACATATGAGAAATGTAATGATCTGATTAATCATTGCTTAGAATAGAGCTTGTTAATTTTCTGATTTATTGTCATTGCATATCATGATTATTTGGCTTCGCTGTCAGCGATGTAGAGCTTTTCAGATAGGCTGATTGTCTGTCATCATCAGTTGTCTGTCCGTCGTTCAGCAATTGTCTTCGTCACAGAAACTGCTGGATCGATTGCTTTCAAATTTGATATGCAAGTCCCAGGGGGTGACCTTACTTGTATTTTTATATCAATTTTGGTTGGTTTTTGTCAAATATGGTCTTCTCTAGGATAGCCTATTTGACTGCTGTAAAAATTACTATGGAGGTCTCCATGAGTGAAGTGAGTCAAATCAAGTCAAAGTATGGTAAAATTTACATATTTATATTTCAGGACATTTGTTTCCTATGTCAATGAAATTCACTGCCACAGCCCCTACCCCATTTTGTCCAAAATTGCCTATGCAGCTCCTCTGCAGTTGCTATGTATGCTTCTGAGGTTGACTCTGGTATGATTTGTTAGAATGGCATGTTTCTGATTTGAGGGCAATGTAAAATAATAATCTCATGAAAAAAATGGTCAAACAAGTCATTTGGTATTTTTGTACAAATGTATCCTTAATAGCTACCTTGTATCAGTATGCCAATATCACAACGGAGCTCTGCAAGTCACTAGGTTGCTTGTTTTTTAATAGCAAGCGCAGTATTGGAAAGGTATGGAATGAATCTATATGGACACCTCTATACCCTACTGTTGCTGGTATATTATATCATGAATCAGTGCTGCTTGTTCGACTATTAGTATAGATTCTTCATTTGGTTTAGGTATGCTAATTAGAATTTTTTTCTTTCTTATTTCTTTATAGTACGAAAACTGAAGGGAGCCAGTAGGAATCCTGTCACATTCCCTTTTCGCCATGATGTGTACAGACTTCTCTTTCCTTTTAAAGATGTTGAAACAGGTTCAGATGGTACACAGTTTCTTCACTTAGAAGATTTCTGTCATTGTCAACCACTCCCCCCTCATTGGTATCAATGGTTAGATAAGCATGGTGAAGGCTACAAGATATCCTTTCCTATGAAATTAAAACCTATCCTTGGATGGTCACCATCGTCTTACACTGTAGTCGATGGACAATTCCAACAATTAAGATCCCCAGTTGAAAGCTTAAAAATTGATTTCATCAAGGTTGTAGTTAAGATGTAAAGACACATATCAGAGTTATACTTAAATCTCATGTAGACTCTTGATGAGGTAAAATTCCAGTCTTGACATTTGGTGAGTTAACATTCAGATAAAATTCCAATCTTGACATTTGGTGAGTTAACATTCTGGTAAAATTCTAGTCTTGACATTTGGTGAGTTAACATATTTAATTGTCTTATTAAAAATTAAGATTTGAACCAAAAATACCCTGTCACCTTGTGTTAGGCGAAATTATAATTTTGACATTTGGTGAGTTAACATTCTGGTAAAATTCTAGTCTTGACATTTGGTGAGTTAACAATATGGTAAAATTCTAGTCTTGACATTTGGTGAGTTACCATTCTGGTAAAATTCTAGTCTTGACATTTGGTGAGTTACCATTCTGGTAAAGTTCCAGTCTTGACATTTGGTGAGTTAACATTCTGGTAAAATTCTAGTCTTGACATTTAGTGAGTTAACATTCAGGTAAAATTCTAGTCTTGACATTTGGTGAGTTAACATTCTGGTAAAATTCTAGTCTTGACATTTTGTGAGTTAACATTCAGGTAAAATTCTAGTCTTGACATTTTGTGAGTTAACATTCAGGTAAAATTCTAGTCTTGACATTTGGTGAGTTACCATTCTGGTAAAGTTCCAGTCTTGACATTTGGTGAGTTACCATTCTGGTAAAATTCTAGTCTTGACATTTTGTGAGTTAACATTCTGGTAAAATTCTAGTCTTGACATTTGGTGAGTTAACAATATGGTAAAATTCTAGTCTTGACATTTGGTGAGTTACCATTCTGGTAAAGTTCCAGTCTTGACATTTGGTGAGTTAACATTCTGGTAAAATTCTAGTCTTGACATTTAGTGAGTTAACATTCAGGCAAAATTCTAGTCTTGACATTTTGAGTTAACATTCAGGTAAAATTCTAGTCTTGACATTTGGTGAGTTACCAATTCTGGTAAAGTTCCAGTCTTGACATTTGGTGAGTTAACATTCTGGTAAAATTCTAGTCTTGACATTTAGTGAGTTAACATTAAGGTAAAATTCTAGTTTTTGACATTTGGTGAGTTAACATAGTAACTGAATGATAAAAAAGTAAGACTTCTTAAACCAAAAAATTTTTGACATTTGATGAGTTGACATTCTGGTTCTCATAATTTATGGCCCTAATGGAAGAAATTCTGAAAGAGAAAGTTTTAGTAAATACAGCAGTTGATAAGAGATTGACAAACAAATACTCTGATATCTGTCTCTCATTAGAGATACCTTTCACTCTAGTAAAAGTGTATGTTGAGCTGAAAACCAAGAACAAAGAGCTGTCATATCTTAGTCTGTTAAATTCTTCGTTACCAAGTTTTGTTCAAGTCAAAGCTGACTGCAAAAGAATAGAAAAGAAACTGAAAAAATTATGTTATGACATTCCGGCTTTGTTCAGGAGGAGTAGAGGTGGTACTGAAACTAAAAAACTCAATGAAAGAGTTTTTAGACTTGCAGTCTACAGATATGAGGTTGTTGATGTCGCTCATGTTTTGAAAGAAATCACAGAACTGAGGGCAGAAAATGAACATTTGGAAAAAAGATGTTCAGATCTTTATTCAGACTTGTTGAAAGCAAAAACAGAACGAGAAAAGGTAGAGTTCCAGTTTGAAAGTTTAAAATCTCAAAACCAGAATTTGTTTAACACTATTAAATTTATTGAGGAAAAAGATCTTCACAACGCTAACAAATGTTCACTTATTTGCAATCCCAGAAAAAAAGATGTTGGTCAGCGTCAGAGGAACAGACAAATTAAACAATTGAAATCCAATGTGGACAAGGCCTTGTGGTTTGCAAAGTCTTTTGGCCTTCAGCTTGATTCTGTGAAACTTCATGAACAATATGGACAGACAGTTAAACTTGATTACACAGAAACAAATGGTAATGGTGGCACTTATGATAAATTATCTGAGCAAGAAAAAGAGAAAATTAGAAGTATTCTGTACATTATGGATAGGTTTTGCATAGGTGATGCATCTTATCATGAGTTCACCTACATATCTGATGACCTACCTAAAAGTTACCTCATCAAACAGTGTCGACAAAAAATGAACGAGTGTTATTTTATTGAAAGAACACCTGGCTGGGAAGAGGGTGTCCAATTGAGTTTCAAAGCAGAACTTGAATCGCAAATTGCTTTCCATAATCTTGCTACAAAATCTAAGCAACCCATTAGAGTCAAAATTTCTGGTGATGGTGCTAAAATGTCGAGGATCACTAATTTTCTCATTATTTCATTTTCATTTCTTGACTCTGAAAACAATGTTGATGGTGAAATTTTTCCAATTGCCATTATAAAGGCTTCTGAGTCGTATGAAGTTTTCAGACGATGTTTGCGTGACTTAATTTGTGAAATTAATGAAGTAATTGAAAATGGGAGTATTTTAGTAGGTGGCAATTCTGTGGCTGTTTACCTGTTCTTAGGTGCTGATTATAAATTTCTTCTCTTAATTATGGGTTTTGCTGGAGCCACATCAAATCATTCATGCATTTGGTGCAAGATAGAAAAAGATCAGCGTTGGGATACAACAAAACCCCTTGACTTCTATTCTTCATCTAATATGATAAGATCATTAGATGATATTGTGAAGAATGCTAGAGTAAAACAATATGGCTGTTTGCATCCTCCTCTGTTAAAAATACCACTGAACAAAATTGTTGTTGATGAGCTTCATTTGATGCTAAGAATTACTGATGTACTTACCAATAATATAATTCAATACATGATAGATCTTGATAAAAAGAAAACATTTATGGGATGTGGCAAAAAGGAACATCTTTCCAAGTTATGTGATGTGATAAGGTCTTTTGGAATTTCATTTAATGTTTGGGAGAAAAAAAATGCTGATGGAACTGGTTCTGGAACTTATGACAGTACAAGTTTGATGGGTAATGATAAAAAGAAACTACTTAATCTACTTCCTGACAAATTTATTGAAATTATACCAGATGAAGGCTTGGCAAGACATTTGTCTTCACTTTGGAGAGAATTCAAATACCTGTATGACATTCTGTCAGAAATGTCACCAAAAGAAAATGATATACACAACTTTTTCATGAAAAGTAAACAGTGGCTTGAACACTTCCTGTTTTTTACAGATAAGTTGCCAGGGTTTGCAAAGAGAAATGTTACACCTTATATGCATATACTTATGTATCACGTGCCAAACCAGTTGAAAATGTATAAAAGTATTAAAAAGTTTACTGGTCAACATGTAGAAAAAGAGAATGATCTTGTGCGCAGTGTCCACATATTAAAGTCAAACAAACATGATTCATGCTATGAGGCTTTGGCTGCAACAAAGAGAATGCATGATTTAAGGAGGTGTAATCGAGTCAAACGTCAGTATATTCTTACACAAGAAAGAAGGGTGAGACCTAGAAAGACAGTAGGTAAAGATATTAGAGATGACAGTAAAAAAGAATTGGAAACTTTGAAAGAATTGGAAATGCTCTCAGTGTCAGAATTGAAAAGGAAACTAAAACAAAATGGTGTCTCTACTAGACTAAGGAAACCAGAGAAACTTATTCAAATGTTACTTGATCTTTCCTGTTGATTTTCCTGTTGGATTTCTTGTTGGTTGATTGAAGGGACAGTCTGCTTCCATGCACAGTCTAGGGTTATGCTAAGTATTTTCACCCTCTGTATCAACAAAAGTGTTTTATTCTACAGAAGCATTTTTAATGTAATATGCAAAATAACAAACTGTGGCTTGTATAGAATGCCACAACAAAATTTTATTGTTGACAAATGTATTTTTAAGGATTCAAATCCACTTTTCAACAATAAAAATGCATTCAACAAATTTGGCTGTGTTGATAAGCTAAGCTAGAGAAGTACCCATAGCCAAGCAGGGTTATTTTATTCCAGGTGCCATTATTTTATTTGTTCTGAACTGTTTTCATTCTGGCCTTGCCACCTCTTCCTGTTTCAGATAGATAATTGCAGAAATTTCAGCAAGTCATACGAGAAGGACAAAGTGATTCAAACAGTCAAGCAGAAACAGACTCAGTCAAACCCAGTTCAAAATTAAATAATAAAACCTGAAGTAGAATAACCTTGCTTGGCTATGGGTAGTTCTCTAGTTTAGCTCACCAACACAGTCATTGCCTGCATTTCAAATACAGGTATAGGTAGGAGAAAAACTGATTTAATTATTACAAATGTATATTTATGTATGTATTTATTTATTTATTTATAATATTCATATTCCACTCAATTATATAATGTAAACGGCAAAATGTGTAAATTCTAGTGCCTTAAATAGAGAATTTTAAAAATTTGTAACCCAAAAAAATTTTAGAATTGAAAAGCCATACAATCCAGAGTGTGGAATATCACTTTTATATACTAGTAGTTTCTTATGGAAGATATGCAATGATGAAAATTTTTAATATAGTATTATTAATGGCACAGATCCTTTGTGTATAAATTGTCTGAATTCCAAATGGTGCTATAATTCTACAAGTAATTTTGCAAATGTATATTTTTATTCTGTATGGCTGATGTTAACTGTAGCCAGGTTAAATAAATCATTTGAATATCATTTTAATGTCATACAGATGTTTGTGTAATCTTTTGCATGGGAGTTGTTGATAATAGACTCAAATATTTTCAAATGACTGAAAAGACACTCCTGACAATTTCGCTTACACATCATAGCTTTCATGACACACTAACACATGCACACACACAGGGAAAGAGTGAAAATAAAATAATGACATGGACTGTTCAATGCAGCTGTCATTTTGGGCTACAAATCAGTTCATCCATTTCAATTGTGCTCTAGTGTAACATTTATTTTCATAATTTCTCGACAATGTATGTGAAGAGAATGGCAATCAGAATATTCAGGCTGGTAATATGGGAGATGACTAAATCTAGTAAAATAATGACATCATGAGAAAAAACCTTCTGCACAAGCTCTGTGGGTATTCTTGATTAACATGACAAAATGGGATGGTACCTCATATTTGCTTTCAAATAAACAACCTGCATATTTGTATACAGTGCGCATTCAGTTTGTGACTAAGTCATCCTCATCCCTGGTTGTAATCCGGTAAAACAGCATTTTTTTTTCAGCGGGGATTATAAACCTACAATGTTTGTTTCGGCCTAGATTTGCATGATGAATTGTTTGTAAAAACATTTCAAAGAATGTAACAAAGAAATAAATATTTCTGTTAGGTGTATTTTAGATAAAACTCCATTCTTTGATCTACTGCTTTGGTCCATGACAACAACACCAATTAGAGTTATTGTCATTTCTATGAATGAGAGTTATAACAGAAAACAATAGGTTATGACAGCTTTGTGACCTTTGACCTCGCCAAACCGGATCGGAAATCTATGTTGCGATCGAAGCAAATTAATAAAATGGCCTGATATGAACACTTTTTCTGTAAAGCAGTTCCCAAATGAGAACGTCACTACTGATTATGTTCACACGTGCAAGGCAAACCGTACAGCCCGACGAACAATTCTAGCGCAACCGGCATGTCCGTCAACATCCTTCACAACAGGACTTCGCTGGTAAGAAAAAAACCGTTGAACTTTGACCTATATGCACATGACTGGAGTCACCTGACGCCCTGCGTCCCACGAATGCCGTTCTTATCTTTTGACATGGTGCGTTGAATTTTGGGGCGTTTCTTTCAAGTAACGAAATGTCGGGAAATTTTCCTATCTTCTATCGATCTTTATCATTAAAAATGACATCTTACATGTAACTTAACTGAAAGACAGTTCATATTACTAACGTACGAGGCGAAAAATGATTCAATCGTATCAAAGTCAAATCGACGTCTTGCTACGCACATGACTTTGTTACTTACTTTAAAATGTCGCCCAAACCCGATATCTTTGAGGTGTATTTGCAATAAAAGAAAGAGACACACCAAGGACAAGTATCAAGCCTGTACATGCATAGGGTTCAATGGCGCGGCATGCAGTACACAGCACGGCAGTGGGCAAAGATATAGTTGATCGAAGTTGGCGAAATGTGTACGCGATATATCGACACAAATCCAGTCTCATGATAAATGTTGCCAGTAAACGATTCCTGTTTGATGTCGCCTTTGAGTAAATATGGGACGGCTTTACTCCAAAACATGAAAATACCACGGTCTTCACGCTAAAACACGTACACACTCAAACTGAGTCCAGCTACGTTTCCAGCGCATGCGCAGTTATGTAAGTCGAATATTTATCGCGATGCTCTACGGTCAAATTCTGCAGCTACCCAGGTATTTAAGAGTGCCGAAAATGGAAGAGTGAGGGGCCAAAGTGCGGGACACGCAGAGTGTAATAAATTGGACTCTGCGGGAATTCCCGCACACTGTAAGATATGGGAATGTGCGGGACTTTATTGTACGGGTGAAGTACATAGTAGCGGGGGTTGGCAATGTTTGTGACCACGGACGGGTGTTGAAAATAAATGATCGGGCGATAGCAGCACTCGTTAATTTGAATGACTGATCCCGAGTCTGAGCATAGACCCTCGTTTCTCGATGGTCTATGGTCTGACCGAGACTCGGGAAGTTATAACTTTATTGTACGATGAAACGGAATATTAAAATTATTAATCGTAAACACGGAGATAATTTATGTAAACAACGTGTACCAGGTGAATGCCAAGATACTCAGCGTGAATCTTGTCAGAATTTACCCCAAAATATGCTATTGCGTTTGTTTATTCTTGCCTTTATTATAACTTCTCGTGCGGGTACCGTCAATTGTAGGGTTAGCGATAGTGCACGGGATTTTACGAGAGATTTTCAAAAATCGTAATTTTTATCAAAAGTATGGATTTTTATGAGCATACTTCTATACCACCGTGTTCCTGAATGAAAAGAGAACGTGTGGCCAGAAAACAGCGTCTCTTTGCGATCTGTGTTCGAGAACGGGGCGATACAAAATTTGAGCGTAAATGGCAACCTGAATTGTTTTTACTATATAGTAGTAACTAGAAAGTAAGTTCGCGTTGACCTTGACGCGTCCCCAAACTGAAATTTTGACCCTAAAATTTACATTTGAAAATTAAGGTCGTGATTTTCATAACAATGGGCGGGAAAATGCGCAAATCAGAACGTCATTGGCTGGAAGGCGTTCCACATATTAATGAGATGCAAATTTTTATGCTAATGAACACCTCCTCAAAATGTCTTCTGATTGATCCTCATTGGCACACCCTTTCTGGATAATAAAGAAATGCTGTGTTTTTATCAAGACTTACTTGCTCTGGTATGACTACCAGATATCATCTAGAAAATAAAAGTGAAATAAATCATCTGCACCTCTTTGATTCATCAAAACCACTGTAAAAAGTAGCCAAAGTTGTGACTATCTTCATGGGAAATTAACTGTACTTCATCCCACTCCATGTAGTTGATACACAGAATAGAATACTGAAAATATTTGTCAATCCCAGCTGATCAAGCTTTAACTCTTATCTCAATTTTTGATCGTTTATTTACTTTTCAGTGTCCATACTGCCATAGAGATAAGATGCATCTGCAGGATTGTGTGGGTGAAAGAGGATTTTGCCTCATACGTGGAGAGAATGATGAGATGAAGCTTGACAGAGGACATGGTTACTATTTTCAGGTTCAGGCACAGATTCACATAATGGAAGCTGAATATTGTGATTTCATTGTGTGGAATGAAAATGATATCTTCATAGAGAGAATAATTCCAGATAATGATTTTTGGTCTCACTCAGTACCAAAGGCTGAATATTTTTATCGAGGCTGCATACTGCCCGAGGTTTTGGGACGTTATTTTACAAAATCAATAATTTAAATCAGTATAATAAGCCCAACAATTGCAATAAGAGAGTTTTCCACATTATTTATATTTACTGTTCACTAAAGGAAATTAAAATATAGTTCCTATTGCTATCATTTTTGTGACCTGATATTTTTCAAAGTTCTTTATATCCATGTTCATGAACAATATTGAAATAAATAACATTTGATACCACTCATACTTAGCATTCATTGAATGGTTTATTAGAATTGAAACTGTCCTGGTAAGGATAATAAAATAACATGAAATTTACAGTACAATCTGCTCATTTTTCTCATTACTTATGAGCACAGTGACAATTATATCACATATGAATATATATATATATATATATATATATATATATATATATATATATATATATATATATATATAAATTTTATCACAAATATACTTATGCTATAATAAATAATGTATAAATAATTTGATTAAAATTTAGCAATAAAAATCTCACATATATTTATGAAACCATCCATCATTTGTACATGTTTCACTTTTTAAAATGAGTGTATAAGTCTTGAAACCTAAATCTACACGCAAAATATTGTTCTCCTAGGCATTTTTTTTTAATCATAAACTTTCCTTACTTCCACAAACAGTCCATGAAACTATGGCAATGCTACTCTGAGGGAACTATTGACTCTGATAAGTTTGTTAAAGCACAACATATAACCCCAATTTTATCAATAATACTCAGTGACTGCCCTGGTTTTCTTAACATGTATTGTATTGGAAGTGCTTTACTCTGCATCACTTGATATTTTTTCGAACTAACCCAATTACTCTTTCAACATGAATACGTACATTTGCAATTTTTCTAGTTTTTTCAACTTCATATGGAGACAACTGCTGTTTCCCCTTGTGAAGGCAGGGATTTGTAATGAAGCACAATAAAATCCAACACTTTCTTCAATACTGAACCCACGGTCAGCCAGGATAATGTCACCAGGCAAAAGATTTCTCAATATTCCACATTGCTCAGTAATTTCCTTATCAGTAGCCCTACCACCCCATGCCTTAGAAATAAATGTAACCAATCCATTTGGTGCTATGCCAATGAGAAATTTACAGTATTGTGGTGTTTGTAATTTGACCATGTTTGAGCTCGAGCTAATAAGTTTGATGGTCTTTCAATAAATACTTCAAAACAATCAATTATAACAGACACCTTGTGTCCAAAGGCCTTCCTGAAGTCCATAGGCATTGTATTCCTAAGGATTTCCCTGTCTGGCCACTCAATTAGTAATCTCAACCTGATATAAAACACATCAATCCATTTATGCCATATTCTTGATGCAGTCATCAATGAGATGCCAAATCTATATGCTAAATCCTGCAAGGAAGATTTAACCGAAGTCTCATAAACACCAATATCATTTGTTCAAATTTTCCCAATACAGAACGATGTGTATGATTTATATAAGATTCACATAAATTAAATATTTGCATTAGAACTAAAAAATTAGGAAGGCCAGTATAGAATTTAGTTTTTTCATTATTTGCCTGGAACGCTTTTTGATCTAGTTTAGTGTCCGATACTTTGTCTCTCAAATTATATAATTCAGCATTTACTTTCATAAAATCTTCTCTCATCATATCAAGTTGACAGCCGGTAAGTTCAGTCTGACAGCCGACACTGACACATTTGGGAGTACCATTTCCTGTAATAAAACAAAACAGAAAATACAAAGTTCATATAAAATAGGCTTTCAGCAAAACTTTGATTCTATATTTACTTTCAAAATTCAGCCATTATCATGGTAGTTAATAAGGTACCAAGATATTCTACCAAGATATTCATATATTTATGACACACCTGTCAGAGGCTATCTTCATCCCATGCCATGCGAGCAATCATATCTACTGTGTAATGATATATTTTTCATTGATCCTAGTTTTTGAAAAATACCAGCCCTCAGGTCCCCCCCCCCATTCATTCATGATTCTGTCAATACCACAATGTACCCACATAGACAAAAGAATATATATGACCGTTGTAAAACATTCATTTATCAGACATTTTTACAACAAACATGTTTAATGCTTTTATAATCATACTGGATTTGTATTTTACAAAAAAAACTACAATTTTAAACGAGATCAATGAAGGTACCTTTTTGAGATATTGATGTACCACCAGTTATGTTGTTTGTTATGTTCTGAAGACTATTCTCCAATCTCAACCTCTTATGAAATTCGAGTAGTGTCTTGGCTCCTTCTACATGTCGTCTCTTCATATCACGATGTTTCAGTCTACATCTCTCTCTCTACCATTTCTCTGTGGAGTACTCTCCGTTTCTCGACCAAGTGTGAGATTGACAGTTGGTGCCAATCGACGTCATTTTCCTCAAATAGTTTACTAGGAAAACCTACAATAAAGTAATCATTTACTTGTCAGACACTGCTGAAGGACTGAAATACAAATGTAGAAATTACTACTAAGATGGGTTCGAACGTGCTACAACTAGTAGCATGCATTGATCAAGTAAATAAATCAGAGTGACCTTGACATTTGTAAAGCTCGCGCTACATTGTTTCAAAATGTAAACATAACAAACTTGTGCGAAGTGCACGCGTACTGGTTAAAATCAACAATCTGGTCTAAAATATGTATATGTGAAATTTACCGAAAAGATAAAAAACATGACTGTGAGTAAAATCAAAGAACATGGTGTCATTCACATACCTTTTACGAAGTGGTCACTACAAACACGAGCGTGAGGAGAAACAACTTCTTTACTGTGCAAATGTAACGGTAATGACAGATTTCCTAACCATCTCTCACGGCGTCGTTTACTTATCTCCTTGACTTTCGAGCCCTTGTGCACAACTTCCTTTGGTATCCTAAAGAATCTCTTACTAACATCCCTATTTGATCGATTTTTGCACCCGTGAACATAACAAGTGTCAGGCATTTTGCGTGGTTACTGAGTACGTACATGGCGTACCGCAGAGGCCTGCGTACGTACGTCGTCTGCATTTGCCCGTCAGCTGGGTAGCCGTTATACCATGTGACCGGATGTGACGTCATTTGATATCAAAGTATATCAGTCCGATCGATCAACCATATTAGGAGTTGTTCATTTGCATAAAAAATTTACATACATTAGTATTCAGAACGTACTCCAGCCAATCACGCCACGGAATTTACGCGTCAATCGAGCGATTCCCGCCCTTGTTATGAAAATCACGACCTTTTCTTTCAAATGTAGATTAAGAGGTCAAAATCTCTGCTCGGGGATACCCTACAACATAAAAACATGAGATCACAATCCAAACTTACTTCCTGGTTGAGAAGAAAAAATTTCACCGGTGCTTTTTTGAAATATTAAATTTTGATTTTGGCGCCTTCACTGTATTTCGACGACAGACGGACGACAAGGCGCGAATGATACATGCATATACACAGACGACAAGACGACGTTTTGTTGAGGGATCGTGTGTATAGACGTACTGACAATAGGCTAGTGTCCGGTTCTTCTCTTCATCGATCCTGTGATCGCAGAAAAATGCCAGGAATAATTATTCACGGAGTTTTAGCAGTTGGGATGAGCCATTACAAGGGTTCCCTAACTGTTGGGTCGGCGTATCGCCTCCTGAGAGAGAAATCCAACTCTCACGACTCGAATGCAGTCGCGATCGTTGAGAATGGGAGGGACGCCCATCAAATATATGGACACCTGAAGAGAGATGCTGCGCGAGTACTCGCAAGAGCAATCGACGCAAATCTCTCTTCAAATGGTGTCTACTATTTGAAAATCAAGGGCGCCCCGTATTTCCATTCAAGACGATACGGCTGTGTTCAGTCGTGTAATGTTGGGTTTCTCTTGAAGGAAGCCGACGTCGACCGAGCCCATGACATTGTTTGCCATCAAGGATTCAGCGTGACATCCGTACCTTGAACATGCGTCTGTGTACCAAACGGCCCTTTTCAGGGCCACACATCCTCCAAAAAGAGATATGCCGTTAATGACGTTCACAATCACATACCAACAATATGAATGTGTCTTTTTATCAAAGTTTTAATATTTTACATAATTGTTTTATCGCAACTCATCATTGACGTGTTTGGGAACCCTCAAACTTCATACCGAACAAAATTAACAACGTTCGCAAAACTAAACCCTCTTGTGTGAAGTCAATCGTATGACTTGAACCTTGAACTTTGCACCTTAAACTATTTGTAGGGTTTTTGTTGATATTTTGTCTCAACGCAATATGTCATCAAGTTGAGTATTGGCAGTAGTTACTGGATGGATATTGGGTGAACGGTACGTGTGAAACTTCTGACCAGAGGTTTGCAAAATATAAGTTGATATGACCTTTCAACTTTGTACGATGCTAATCCACAACGGTTATGTTCTCAGGACAACAACATATCCAGGGTTTATATAAGTCGGTTTCGTGGATTATAAGGTAAGGTATATGCTGTATGTATATGAAGGTGGGGCACTGTGAGTAGGGATTATAAGAGGAAGGGATTGTGAACAGATAGTGCAGCAATGTGCCTTCTGGAAAAATTGTGATCTGAAAATTTGTGACAATGAGCAATAGCAGCGTTCTCAAAACAGAGGGACTGTGTTGAAACACAAACTTTCTATAGCTGTTTTTCATTTAGTAGAACATCAAGACAGCCGTTTAACATACATTTTTCACTTTTCTCAATCCATGAATATTCACCTCCTTAGAGCAGGCATTATATACTGTCATACAGGACTCAACACACCCAGACATATTACATTCATTCAAGATATAACCACCATAGTTTAGAAGAAATGCTTTTTCAGCTTTTATTTCTATTATTAAATGATGGGAATAAATATAATGAACACATACAAATTTACACAGTCAGTTTGTTTAAATGATTTTGCTTGTAATACTTTTCATTGGGCATTATTTTTTGTAAAGAAACTGTAATATCAAAATATTCATGTGAATCGAACTGGGTAGATATCCTCTAATTGTTCCAAGCATAACACAAATGGTCAAATATTGGTTAAAAATAAGTAAGAAAGCAGATACAACACTGACTCGTGAGGCTTATGATCTCGGTTGTCAACTGGACAATGCACATACAGATAATTGGGTGTCAGGAATTAAACAATCGGAGATGCCATGAATGTAAAGATTGAAAATGACAAACAGTTTAAAACTAATTTCAATGTAAAAGTTAAACAGCTATTTGAAAAATGTGCATTTGAATTGATTCATGATGATACCAGACAAGGGCACCATAAAAATAAACTTCGCACATACAGAGAATTGAAAAAAGATTTCTCTCTCGAAAGCTACCTTCATGTTATAAAAAACCCAGATCACAGATCAGCCTTGTGCAAGTTACGCATTAATGCACACATACTACACATAGAAACAGGTAGATATAGACACCTTGATGTCATAGACAGAGCATGCCCAAACAAGTAGAAGATGAGATACATTTTCATTGCAAAGGATACACAGACATTAGACATGATTTTTTCAGTAAACTAAACATTTGTAAAAACGCATTCAGAGGCACACAAGACCTTGTACGCATCTTTTCAAGGACAGATAAAGCATCACTATGTGAATTGGGAAAATACATACATACATGTTTTAAACTCAGACAAGACAAAATGAAAAAGACAAAGTAAACTATTTATGAACCTTTAATATGTTGACCTCATGTATAGATATTTATAATTATGTATATTTTATATATACTCTTTCATTGTTGTTTTTGCAAAACCTTTATTGTACTTTATGATCAAGATCCCAACTGGGATACGATTTCAATAAAGGCTTACTTTACTTTACTTTACTTAAACTTTACAAAACACAATTGAAATATGAAATATAGGGTATCAATAATCACTGTCATATGAGAGAATCAAGGCTGCAAAATAAACACATTCACACAAAGTGACTGTCATTTTCATACACACACACGCACACACACACAAACATTCAAAAATAAAAGCAGAATTTTTAAATACTGGAATCCATTATGCATTTTACAATATTGTTATTAATAGTTTATCATTTATTTAAAATGTCACATGATTCGTTCAAGAAATTGATTTAAAATTGTTAAATAGGTGTGATAGCAACACTCTGTATCTTGCACAATGTCAAAAAATATATATAAATATAATCTGTCATGATAAAGTCTCTGAAATATAATATAATATAATATAATATAATATAATATAATATAATATAATATAATATAATATAATATAATATATCCGGAAAATATAAATAATTGCATCAGAAGTGTTAGTTGACCAGGCTTCCAAATAATACACTGTCTTGTCAGTCATGGACATCATTATTATTTATTAATTTAATTCGGTTTTTAATGTTTTGTGTTAAGAAAATGTTTTTCATGATTAGTTTTATAAACATAAAGAAGAAACAGCTGGTTGATTAGTGATTTTGGTGTTTATTTGGAAACCTGCAGAAGATGGCAACAAGTAATAAATATTAAATGAATACAGAAGCAAAGCAAAGTTTTTGATCACATACTGCCAAATTAACCCTTTTACATCATTTCACAAGAAGTTATTTTGTGAACAGACAATACATTCAATTTTCTGTGATCAACAGAAAAGTCATACACACACACACAAAAACTTTGGAGACTTTTGGTAAGTGTAAAAGGGTTAATTAGTAGTTCAAGATGATGAGGTCAAATTGAAAGTTTTATATGGTTTTCTGAATAAGATGATGATAATTAGAGTAAATTAAAAAACAATAATGCTATGGAATTTACATTTGAATCACTTTATGAAATGACCTTTCTCAAAATCAGCAATAGTCATAAATTTAAATTTTCATTTCATATAATATTCATTCAACATGTATGTCTTTCAATTTGACCTCATCAATCTTGGACTTCTCAGCTGGGAACCAAGCACAAGTTTTTGAAAAATATCAGATGTACTTTTCACCTCAAGAGGACTGAAAATAATATTGAAAATATGATAAATGAATAGATCAATAAATAAATGCAAAAAATATATACATATGGATAAAATCTTCAAAATAAATAAAACTAAAACAAAAAAATAGACAAAGAAAAGATAATATAAAGCAACAACTAACGCAATTGAGCAAAATGAAGGAAAGTAAAATTGTATATGTATCTGTGCAGTAATATGAAGACTTAAATATTATTAGTGTCATGCCAGTAGTGACAAAATTCTGTTTATTACACAGTTTGCCACATTAGCAAGGGATATAGGTGTTTGAAAATGAAATGCATCATTGTTGCATTTCAAATTCAAACACCTCAGTAATCGTCCCTTGCAAATCACGCAAACTGTGCAATAAATCAAGAAGTTTTGCTTTTGTTGTAGCTTGTTTGAGTTGTGTGTGCAATGTAGTTCTGTTGGTCATTGGTAAGTGCTGTATGATAGTCAAGCATTCGTGTCGAAGTGTGGCATTTGTTTTTTTTTCATCTTTTTCACTTTCGTGTCTTTCGGCAAGGGTAACAAATAGATGTGATTTTTTTCCGGTGCCTGGATAGGCACCGGTACAGACAATACTTACCATGGCCTGTCGGATTTTTTCGGCATTGATGTTAAAATTGCCGAAGTCGGTGTCTACAGCATCTCCTGTGATGGTAATAGGAGTGCGGCCAGACTGATACTTGACATAACAAGTCTGTCTCAGTTTTCCCCTGAAACCCGTCAAGTCATTGGTGTAGTCAGGACGACTACGTTCCAATGACTCAGGGTTTGCAAGGGAAAGGACTGAGAAGACTGTCTTTCTCAGACTGGCCAGATGGTCATACCTGCTGCAGATCACCAACCACTTACCTGAGTCTGGTACTGGAGGAGCCCAGGCCTTGATGTTTTTGTTATACTCCTCCAGCACAGCATCCGCACCTTGATGGGCATCAGGCCTGCCAGATCGTGAAATGGCCTCATACTTCTCCAGTGTATGGAGAAGCATTGGTGGATACCTGGCACGGTCAATCTCATCGTATACATCAACAAGTTGATAATACGGATGATTTCGACCATGCCACAAGGTGCGGATAAGGCGTCTCCCAGCTCTCAGGATGACTGTATTGTTGTGTCTGGTACCCTGCCGAAAGAGAAATATTCCCTGTAAATGACGTAGTAATATACTGTACAGGAAATTCAAGTGAGGATCACTCACTGCTGCTGCACTTAACCAGCCCAAAAATGAACTGGCAGATACATCAGCAGTGGGATTACTCACATGAAATTCATGTAACAGTTCACTCCAAAGACAATCCCTGAATTTGTGAAGAAGGTCAAAGGAAACATGATGATCTGAACACTTCTTCACAAATTCAAGTGATCTGTCTGAGGAGTATCCCTGAGTGAAAGCAAAGTCCCTGTAAATTACTTCCCAATATGCCTTAACAAATGATTTAACTGAATTAATTTCCTCATGTAAAATTCCCGTCCTTAAAACAACCCATGAAAATATTCCCTCATGATCTGATGATAAAATTTTCCTGATAATTACATATGGCAAGCCATCACACCTGATTATAACCCATTCCCTGAATTTACAAGTCCCATACCCTTTCCCTTCATTGACATACTGTTTAATATTAGCTAATTTCCCAATATAATGGAGGACTTCTTTAACTGATTCAGGGCAATTTGGATTAACAAAAATAGGGGACATTACAAAAATATTAACTTTATTTATATCTTTTTGTGATTGTTTATCGAGCTGAATAATTTGGGTAGTTTGTTTACCTTCATGATCGATCTTCACTTCTCCAGTGCATTCGTGTATTGATAATTTCCTCTTCTTTCTCATTTCTCTCTGCTTAGGTTTGATGAATGTTGTTCTTTTTTTCTCTCTTTCCATTTCTCTTCTGTACTTACCTATCCAAATGCCACAGTTTCGACACTTTGCAATTCGAGATTCGCCCTTTATGTGGATGAATCCACACTTAGGGCAAATCTCGGTACTGTCATTGTTATGTTGTCGTTGTAAATATGTGTCAATATTGTCAGTCTGTGATGTGTGTTCAGAATTCACAACTACTGCAGCAGATGAAATTAAATTATTAACATATGAGGCTATTGATTCTTCAATAACTGAATTAAACTTATCATACTCACTGTCCTCTCTATTGGTTACATCAGTCTCTGATATCTCCGGCCACTCGCTCGGTTTCAACCCAGACTCATATTGAAGAGATGAGTCTGGATCCAGCTGAGAAGCAATTATGTTTGTAAATATATCTAAAGTAACCTTGTTGCCATCTCTGTTGATGTAATTCTTTGTTGTTCGTTGTTCATTATCAAAAGAAAATTCAACCAACCCTTCTGGTGCCTGTGGAAAATCAAAAGTACCTTTGAAAAGAATATTGTTGATAACGTCATAGCAAGGGCCAGCCGTCACATGACCCATTAGGTCAACAGCCAGGCGGCTTCTAGTTAGACTAAATAAAACCACCTGGACTGCTGACATGAAAGGACTAATGAATCTGTGATGTCTGGCCCCATAAATAAGTTCTACAGCATGTGCAAGATACTGAGTGTTACTTTGGATTCCAGTATTTGGCATACAAATCTCCTCCAGAAAAGAAACCAAAACAGGATTCCGCTCTGACAAGAGGCCAGCCAGGTCAATGTCAGCTAAATTTTGAACGGAATACCTATCTTGGTTTCTACAGAGGAGATTTGCATGCTGATAAATTTCAGAATTTTCTAATTTAGCAATTTCTCTAGCAGCCTTGATTCTCTTCTCTCTTGTGGAATACATCTCCGCCATCTCAGTCTTCAACCTTTCCACTTCATTTTGTAGTTTCTGTATTTTTTCTTTATCCTATAGCGGAGAAAAAGACAGAGATATGCCAGAACACAAGAGAATTAAATATTATTCTTATCTGCCTGTCCTGCTAATTCAATTATTGTGTATTTGACATAGCTTACTTGAACTCTACATACTTTATTTTCACAGCTTTCTTTATGACATCAATGGTCACCTTCATCATGTTTATCTTGTTTGCAAATATTCTGTATGTATGAGAGAAGCAATGTTCAAATAAAACTTTCTCAATCAAAGCCTTTCAAAGCGAGATGTTTACAGTTATGTTCAAACAGCCAAAATAAAATAACAGAGGGCCAAGCCACTGCAACACAATTTACTGGGGCATTAGAGGAAACTTTCTTCTTGATTTCTGATGGAAAAAGAACGTGAAGCTGGCACCGTCCATCTGCTTTGTACGGTATCACAAATGTTGATTTAAGTAGTTTGAATAGAACCCAGCATTAATAACAATTCATTGATTTAGAGTGACAGTGAATATGTCAGTAAAAAGACTGTACCTAATTTCCCTTACCATCAAACCACAACTGTAATTGCTATGAACATAACATGCCTATTAGAGGTAAATTCATGAATATTAATATGTAATTCATACTTTTTAAGGAGTTAGTTACCTTGTTATCATTATAAGTTGTGCTGGTTTTCTCATCTTCTTCTCTAGTCTCCTCCTGAAATAGGCATTGTACAGTACCTAATTATAAGCCATGTTAAATATATCAAAGTAAAGTTTTATAAAATCAAATTCAAAATCAAAATCAATGAGCAATCTTGCACAAAACCACTTAGTTTAATTTTTCTCATAAGTAAATATCAATGTAGGATGCTTGTTTCAATGATTCTTTCTTTTCCATGCCTAGTCTCAGTGATGTAATACATATGGAAATTAATCCAATGATAATGTCAATAACCTTGCCTTTGATCTATTGTTCATATCAAAACCCACTATAAAATGGAGAAGAAACTTACACCACAAAACTTTTGTGTTGATTGTGGCAGGTTTGCTTGTGTCGACCAGTCACAATCGGTTGCAACATATGACTGAAAAAAAAAAAATTGTATAATTGATACCACAAGCTCCATTCAGATCTGAACAATTTTTAACAATGCCTACACACATGTATAGTCTTGTTCATGACTATAAAGGGCACCGTGATGAGCCTTCTACAGCCTACGTTACTGTCATTTCTATGAGTATGATTCTAAAGTTTTTCATAATATTAAGAATTCCATGCAGGCAACAATACTTAGGCAGAAAATATCATATTTATTTCAATTACAAGTTATTGAATTTACCTCTGGTTCTGCTGGACAACCTGCCGGTGTCCTATCAGATTGATGAAGCTTGCAAGATGACTGAAAAGTAAAAGGAGACATACAGTTCGTTCATTGATGCACAGCCACTCTGTGATAGACTGCATGGTCTTTGTCATGGTCAATCCAATAGTTTTATGGTAGCATAAAACATAGTAGACCAGTGTTGCTTATATTTGAATTACTGTGCTTTAATTTTCATTATATAAGCAAGTAATTTAATTTTCTGTCAATCTTTATTTCATCACACTACGAAAAACTATCATTTTGGTAACTCTGATTACTTTCCAATTGTCATTACACAGAGATGTTTTCATTTTCATACTAAAGCCTTAGGCTTCAACTAAACACAAAACATGAGTCTTTCATTGTCTTTCCTATTGCCACCTCCGTCGCAAAAGGTCAAAGATCACGAGTCCTTACTATTACAGACTGTCAGATACCTAAATTTGTAGTTGTGAAATTTGAAGCCATAAAGTATACTCTACGACGTTTGTTGAAAGCTTCATCCATACGCGATTCTTTTTAAAATGTGAGACAATGGCAAAATTAAGAAAACACACTTGCCACCTCCGTGGCAATAGGTGAAAAATCACAAGGCACTCGTTGACTATGCACTTGTAAAATTGGAAGCAGTGCAATCGTGGATGTACAAAAATAGATCCATAGTACAATATACTACACGACGTCAGAAAACTTTATCCATGTAGCTTTATCCAACCGCGATTCTCTATTTCTCATAAAAAGTTGAGATCACGGCAAAATGAAGAAAACACTTGTTGGCCTACATGGCAAATGACGAACTATAAGCACCAGACATAGCTATACTGGCGAAAATAATCGATTACCAAGGTGTTACGTATAGATAGCAATCACAAATGAGTGACTTACCATTTGCTTGAGACAGTTTTCACAGACGGATCCCCGCGTTCCGAAGCCGGCCAGGAAATTTTTCGCATAGGCCGGCAGTCTCGTATATTGGATTAACGGGGCCGTCAAACTGTCCCATTCATCGTGATAAGGACACCGGCATTGAAGAAGAAAGCGCCCGTCTTTACCCCTAATCGACGACATTTTGCCTGGTGTTGCCTTTGTACTGGCGACAGTCTACTCGTGCAGTCGACTCGACAACCCCAGTCGTAACAGAAATTGTCGTCTGTGTATATGCATGTATCATTCGCGCCTTGTCGTCCGTCTGTCGTCGAAATACAGTGAAGGCGCCAAAATCAAAATTTAATATTTCAAAAAAGCACCGGTGAAATTTTTTCTTCTCAACCAGGAAGTAAGTTTGGATTGTGATCTCATGTTTTTATGTTGTAGGGTATCCCCGAGCAGAGATTTTGACCTCTTAATCTACATTTGAAAGGAAAAGGTCGTGATTTTCATAACAAAGGGCGGGAAATCGCTCGATTGACGCGTAAATTCCGTGGCGTGATTGGCTGGAGTACGTTCTGAATACTAATGTATGTAAATTTTTTATGCAAATGAACAACTCCTAATATGGTTGATCGATCGGACTGTATATGGGCTGTCGAGACTGACTATGTACTATTTAATGATATTTCCTGAGCCTCTCAGAAGATCGCCAAATAAACTAACTGGGGTATTCATGGTTTGTTTGCCCGTCCGAAGAGTGGAACAAAGAAAAATCGCTGGTTTCCAGACCGGTGTGTGTAGCGACCGTGTTGACATCTAGGAGGTAAGTACCCTCTTTAATATTTCGTGTTTTTTTGTATGAATTGTGTAATATAGTGATAGCTTCCGACCCCTGGCCCCAAGACCTAAACCACAGTGCCTAAACCCAGTACAGTAGTCAGCAAGGATTAAACTCGTTGCAGTTTTTACTCACATTTTCGTCAATTAATTGTACATGCAGCTGACCTGCATGTACAATTTCTGGCTCTCTCCAATCTCAATTCGAACGTGAAATTCATTTAGGTGACACAACCTTCATTGAAATCTTAGGTCTTTGACATTCGGATCCGATAGTGATGCGAGTATCTGGAGTTCCCTTCGTGTGGCCACCTCTCCGCCCACACACAAAAATCGTCGAGGAGAGTTGCGGGCTACAGAACTGCAGCAACTGTCTATCAATATATGTACGAAATTAAAAGTCTAACTTGTCGGGTTTTTTTTGCGGATTTCACAACATAAACTGTATATTTGGGGATCATCTGAAGTGTGTGTTTTTTCCATAGTTGATGTTGAAACATCAAGGATCAGGTTAGCCCTGCGTACGATGCTGTGTGTTCCGCTACAGCTAATAGCCCCGCTCACCACAGCCCTGCAAAGACCCGTACGTAGAGTTGGTGACTTCAAATCCATTTTTGGACTTGACGTAAAAAGCCAAATTACTGCCGAAATTCAGCGTTCTTGGGCCCAAGTCGTATCCCTGCCTACCTCAGCTACTCGATTCTTTTTCGTAAATAACCGTCGATGTCGCGATGTCGGCAACTCTCTCGCTAGCCCTGCGTACGTACGCAGTGTACGCTGTGTGTTAGGAACGCACACAGGGAATGCACAGCGTACACTGCGTACGTACGCAGGGCTAGCGAGAGAGTTGCCGACATCGACGGTTATTTACGAAAAAAGAATAAAAGACTGGCATTTTTGGAAGCGATCGAGTAGCTGAGGTAGGCAGGGATACGACTTGGGCCCAAGAACGCTGAATTTCGGCAGTAATTTGGCTTTTTACGTCAAGTCCAAAAATGGATTTGAAGTCACCAACTCTACGTACGGGTCTTTGCAGGGCTGTGGTGAGCGGGGCTATTAGCTGTAGCGGAACACACAGCATCGTACGCAGGGCTAGGATCAGGTATGATGCGATGATGTCCACGGTTATTACATGATGTGTATGCGATAGTATACACACAACACGCCGGTCATTTTGAAGCGGCAAATTTACGATCGCTACCAATTTGAATCGTTTGTGTTACGAAATTTAATTATAGAGTTCTTTCTTGGGATATTTTGCAATCAATGTGATTTCATAATTTGGTGCTCCGGACTCGCAGCGCTGGGTTTGGCATGGCGGGAAAGTCAGCGCGCTGTGAACAATATGCCCCGGTACACGATGTCAAAGTCATGGTGCGAAATGTACGTGTGTCATATCTGGTAATAAGAGAAAACGGCCCCACGATCGATCGTCGGACATCGAGCATGTCGAGCGCACCGACACGTAAATAGTCTCGATGGGAAGCCAGCTTGTACCCGGAAGAGAAAAGGAACGTAATCAATCCAACGCTCGCGAAGGCAGGATGTGTTCGGTGATAAGAAATTAATTCGTCGAGGGGAAATGTGCGCCAAAAATGCGGTCCTACTAAATATACTGCCCAGCGCTGCCCGGCACGAAATACGAGAGTCGGTTATCATAGGAAGACCAAATCTACATACCACAGACCACTTACTCTTATCAAAAACCTAAAAAGCGAAAACTGAAGCCCCAAAATGTCGATTTACTGGTCAATAGTTTCGTCGTTCGTAAGCTCAGGCTGCCCGGCACTGTCAGTCGCTAACCGGCAACACTAGAGCACTGCCCGGCACGAAATAAGCGCGTCGGTTATCATACGAAGTCTATATCACAGCCCTATATGTACCACAGACTACTTAAAAATGTGAGCGTCTTCATCTCATTGACGGTATTTTTGCTAAATGGGTTGAAGGGGCCTTGAAAATTTTTTTATCCTCCACGGGAGGGGGGGGGTCTGATATTTTTGCTGGTTAGTGAGGGGGGATTTGAAAAAAAAAATGACTAAAATCCAAATTCCTCTAGTCCCCCCCCCCCAATCACATTTTTTTTGTGAATGCAGCCTTAATACCCTTGTTTAGTAAAAAACCCATAGTACCCAAATCATGAAAAGTTATTTTGGGTGTCGCTTTCTATCAAAGTATATTTCATATACACATTACTCCAAATCCTCCCCGTCCGCAAAAATCAGAGTTCATATTTGCCGCATTTTGGTCATGTGACATGAAGTCACGTGAGGCCTTCACATCCAGTCAATGTTGAGTCTCCCAACTCCTCCACATGTGCAGTGACCCGAAAGTGTCTCCAGCTATGGTTTAACATTGCGTTGCCGGTAGCTGCAAAATCACAAGTCCGAGTGGATTAACCCAAACAAAGTCGGGACGGATTGTACTTACGGGAAAATGTCTTGCATGGTACAGCCCAGTTACGTTTGTCATGCCGAATACGATTACGAGTGTGAGGAGAAACTGTGTACGAGACAAGTCGGGCCCCCGGCCTGCAACGAACCTGCCCCCCACTTTCCCGGCCCAACAACTCGACTCGGCTCTCGCGGTTGATGACTTAAGGTAAATAATTAGTTAAACATACTTCTGTCCTACACGTATGTTTTACTTCGACGGTTTACAGGTTCTGTGTGCCATGCAAAGACGCTCGATTGATTTTGCAAGCGTACACACGTACGCTTTCTGCAGCCAAACTCTGACGTCTGCATGTAAACAAAAGATGGCAGCAGCAGCACAACAGTGCTCGGTGGCAGGTGACGTGCAGCTAGTAAATTCCGATCCGATTCTGCTAACTGGAACGACTTCTGGTGAAGATAAACCGAAAAAGAATGATATCTACGACAGTTAGATTTTTCACTTGGTGAAATTTTGAGACTGCGGCCATGGTCACCGGGGTTCAGCTGGGGGCGGAAGGTAAACAGGGTCATGTCAACGGGCAAACTACAGAAACTACCGTCACATATTTTTCATCTTGCATGTAGAAAGTTACAGAAATAGAAAAGACAAGGTTTGCAATCTTGATTGTCAAAAAAAATAAAATAAAAGCGATCATTATGACGTTTTGACTATTGAAAGCGGGGCCGTTTTGACCATTACAGGTGGTGCCGTTTTGACTGAGGAACCGTTTTAAG
Organism: Ptychodera flava; assembly: GCF_041260155.1. Taxonomy (NCBI): domain Eukaryota; kingdom Metazoa; phylum Hemichordata; class Enteropneusta; family Ptychoderidae; genus Ptychodera; species Ptychodera flava. Next base: position 347,295 of record NW_027248418.1, read on the forward strand.
GATGCAGGACAAGAAACAGTCCCTTTCAAACAAAGTCTCTTCTCTCAAACACAGAGTGAGAAAACCCATATAAACTATATATCATTGGAAAGCATATATATTGGGGAGCTTTGCTATGGACATTTCATTGTTATTGTTTGCACAAGGATCACGTGACAGTAAATTTATATACTCTTCCAAAAAACAGTTTTCCCCACTTCCTGTGATAACGCTGCAATATTTCCGGTTGAAATTTTCACCAAGGGTAGCCGATATAGTATTCTCAAAAAGTGTGTCTGCGATTTTTCCTATCTATTTTCGTTCAAAAGTTATTGGCAGTTAAATATTTTAGACGACGATTTGAATCGTTTGAAAACACATATTTCGTTATAAAAAATGATCGAAGGCACGCATCAAAAATCTGAGACACACTTTTCAAGCATATAATAACATCTACTCATCATATAAATTTCAGTTAGAAATCTTATAGCGTTATCGCAAGAAGAGGGAAAAACTGATTTTTGATAGGGCTTCTTAATTTCTTGTCACGTGATCCTTATGTAAACAATGACAACAAAATTAGCATAGGTGAACTGCCACATACCTAGGCTTTCCAACGGTATATAGTTTATAGGGGTTACCATCCTAGTATTTGCCACATAATTCTTAGTTTGAACGGGTCTGTTTCTTGTCTTGGAACCTTAACTGGTGTAACCTGACCGGGAAATGCGGGGTCGCGTTCGTGTTGGGATTTGTTTTGTTCGTAGCTTCTGTCGTTTGCTGTGAACTTCTCCCGTCCGTGTTTGTCACAGCTGGGTTTGTTCGTTCACGCCGCGCCATGCCAACACTCTCACACAGGTTTACGTGTTTCTGTACACACACTATTTCAACACGGGACGATATTTGTTGCTGTGTATTCGATTTAAAGGGGAACGATACCCAAAAATTTGGTGTTCATCAATGAAAAATGGAAAACTGGTGCGAAATCCGTATTTGTTATTCACTTTCACCCAATATTAGAGAGTTCAAGCAGGGCTTACGAGAACGAGACGAGAACGACAACGCTCATGTGACGTCATCATTCCATGCTGCGCGTCATCAAAACTTGTGGAACGCTACACCCTGTTTCTCGTCACTGAGTCGTTTTTTACGTGAAATAGGCAAGTTTCTCGTTATCAATTACGAGAGCATTTTAGGCATGATTTTGACAACGTTATTCATTAATACTTTTCTGAATTATTCTGTGATATAAAAATCATTCAATTCCTGTAAAAAGAAGCCAATTCGATGTAAAGAAAAGGCGTACGAAGTGTTTCAAGGGGAGTGATGAACGGCAGGAAGTCGATCGATGACGATAGCAGACGACTCACTCGTATGTGAACACATCGCTAACGTTTAAAACTGTGTTTTTGTCCGATTTTCTTGAACTACGCTTATCAAAGATTGTAATTTATTGCTGGATAAACTATTCGAAATTTTCAGTGTCAGGTTGTACTGAAATGTTTACCCTTTATTTGCCGTGTTCTGCTTAATCGCTTATTGCACACCCGTGAACGAGTCGCTGACGAGAGGACGCGTTCGAACGCCACTCGTTCTCGTCTCGTTCTCGTAAGCCCTGCTTAAACTCTCTATTAGCGCGATGGCGACGCTTTAAAAACCTTTGTTTTTAGGCTATAGTGACGTCAGCGACTAGGGAAGCCCTACAAGTGCCAGTGCAGTGCACAAGCATGTTGCTGAAAAGATCAGCCTAAATTTTCTGTTTCTCTAAACTGTCAAGGCTGACTCTGCATTGAATTCAATGGGTGCTTCCACCCACTGAATTTTACACCATTACAAACGAAATGCGCACTTTCTTTCTGCGCTTTGAGTAAATTTTTGAGGACACCACCCAGCTTAAAATGCGCAATTTGCGTAATCTCGCAGTCGAGAGAAAACACTGAACATATCACAGACTGTACCGCTGCTGGAGTTGAAACTGCACTGATTGACTTTTTGATTAGAAAGAGAATAAACTATACGGACACATAAAAATACTCCATGTTGCTGTCATGAATACCAGTAATAAAAAATGACCACTTTATCATTACCTTGGTGTTATGTTTTGCAGTTACAAAATGAGGTAGTGTTCCTTAAAAAATCAACAAAAGGGTAGAATGACAAATTTTTACAATTCTTTTCTCAAAACAAGGAATGAGAAAATACTAGTATTCTTGTGATATAAATTGGGACCCCCATTTTGATACAGGACCCCCATTTTCTAAAACCAGGAGTCCCAGGGACTCCCAAAAGTGAAAAGTGATGTAAAACCTGTGAATGAGTCATTTAAAGTTACAAACTTCCTAAGGCAATTGATACCATTGATTTTATTGTTTTTAATAGGTTTGGAAATCAGCTTAAGATTGAAATGTCTTGCAAGCCACGTGTAATGGTAAGTATATTAACTTTCTATAATGGAAATTTTGTTCATAAAATATGGCAAACATATTTGCAGTTTTTAGCTCACATTTGGCACGCCATTGTGAGTCTGTCTGTCAGGATATAAAACTTGAGAACCACAACACCTACACCTACATTTGGTTTTCAGTCTGTAACTGATGCATGACAAACAATTTCTTTCGGGGAGAGAGGGGGCAAGAGAGGGGAAAGAGGAATGATACTTTGTGGTCTACACAGATAAAACATCATTGCAGACATTAGTGGTTTATTTAGACAAAGCAATGTCGAGTCCAACACTGCAGTTTACAGTATCTTCACAGGTCTTTTGAAGTAAGGTATTAAAATAAAATACTTTTCAAACAAACCAAGGTTTAACTTATTATAAATGCACGTTTTCTTTTTTTAAATAAATGTCCCAATCAAGTTATTTCTCCTGAGTGCTACATTTGTATACTTGATTTCTCGATGAAACATAACCCGGGATGACTACATTTTTTACCTCCACTAGCACAGATAATGATCAACAGCATAAATCCCACAATGACATGTACACTGTAAAATATAGCCTGAATTTGACAGGGTTATGATTGAAAAACTGTTTGTAACCACTGTTTCTCGACTTACATTAAGAATGCAGGACAAGAAACAGACCTATTCAAACTAAGAATTCTCTGACAAATACTGAAATGTGTACCCCTATAAACTATATACTGTTGGAAAGCTTAAGGTATGTGGCAACTCGGCTATGCTCACATAACCGTCATTGTTTTACATAAGAATCAGGTGACAGGGAATTTAAATACCCTTTCAAAACTCAGTTTTCCCCACTTTTTAGCTCCGCTGTCAGCGACGCGGAGCTTATGAGATAGGTGGACTGTCCGGCGTCTGTCCGTCCGTCCGTCGTCTGTCAACATTTTTTTCAAAAATCTTCAAATTGTGCTGATATATGCAGGATAGGATTTTTGGGGCAAATTTTGCCATTTTTGGTAAAAAATATTTCAAAAATCTTCTTTTCTGAAACCACTGGTCTAATTGCTTTAAAATTTTGTACGCAGGTTCCTGGGGGTGACCTCTGTCAAGTTTGTCCATTTTGTGGTGAAATATGCATATTTGTATTTTTGGTGCAATTTTTTCGCATTTTTGGTCAAAAATCATTTTCACTGAAACCACTTGTCAGATTTCTTTCAAATTTGGTGTGCAGGTTCCTAGGAATGACATAAGTAACATATAGTCAAATTGTGCTGGTATACAAATGTATGGAGGATTTGATTTTTCGGGCAAATTTTGCCATTTTTTGTCAAAATTATTTCAAAAATCTTCTTCTTTGAAACCACAGGTCCAATGACTGAAATTTTATGTACATGTTCCTAGGGATGACCTTAGCCAAGTTTTTTTAAATATTGGTGAAATTGCATTACTGTAGTTTTGGGCAATTTTTCTGTTTTTTTTTTGTCAAAAATCTTTTTTTCTGATTTCTTTCAAATTTGGTGTGCAGGTTCCTAAGGATGATATAAATAACATGTAGTCATATTGTTCTGATATATGGAGGATTGGATATTTTTGGGAAAATTTTGCCATTTTGGTCAGTTTTTTACCAAAAAACATCTCTGGAACACTGGTCCAATTGCTTTAAAATTTTGTATGCAGGTTCCTACAGATAACCTTAGCCAAGTTTGTTCAAATTGCAGTGAAATTTGCATATTTCTTTTTGGGGGCAATTTTTCCTGTTTTGGTCAAAAATCATTTTTTCGGAAACTGCTTGTCAGATTTCTTTCAAATCTGGTGTGCAGGTTTCTACTGATTTAATTAGTAATATGTAATCAAATTGTTCCAATATAAAACATGTCAAGATCTCCAAACATCTAAAAGTTGCTTGAAATACATCTCAGTCAGGTGGCAAACATTCAGATTGTCATCTCAACCTGCATATAGTTCCTGCTAGCCAGTTCATTTCTGCAACTGATTACAGCGGTATGATTGGGTATGATTCAATTTTCCTGATTGAAAATTGATCAGAGGCTTGCATCAGAGATCCGAGATACACTTTTTGAAGCATATGTCAACATTTATCACATAAATTTCTGTCAGAAATCTTACAGCATTACCACAGGAAGAGGGGAAAACTGCTTGTTGGTAGAGGTTTTGAATTTTTTGTCACGTGATCCTTATGCAAATAATGATGACGAAATGTGCGCAGCTAAGGTGCCATGTATCTAAGCTTTCCAACAGTATATAGTTTATATGGGTTCCTATCTCAGTATTTGTCAGAGAATTTATAGTTGGAAAGGGTCTGTTTCTTGTCGTGGAACCTTAAATATTTCCAAGATTTTTGCGAGAAACAACAATCGCTTGTTTACATATTACTACGTGTGCAATGCGGAAACACAGAATTGCCAAGGATTCAGATTCAGAGCATGTATTGAGCAGTTTTTGTCATGAATGGGCAATTTTTGGCTCACATTTGGTATACCAATGTGAGCTTATCATATAAGGTGAATGATGGCGTCTGTATGTATGTGTGTAAATTGTGTGTGCGTGCGTGCGTATGTATGTCCGTCAACATCAAAAACTCCAGAACCGCAGCATGTCTCAGCTTGATATTTGGTGTGTACATGCATCCTGGGCTGTAGATGGGATTTTGTACAAATGAAGGTGATTTTGCCCAAATTATGCAAATGAGCTTCAAAAATGTGAAAATGGTAAAAAATTAATAACTCAAGAACCACTGTTCAGATTGCTTTGAAAATTAATATGCAAGTACCTTACATGTAGGTGGCCCTCAAACAGACTAATGTATTTTGTGAAGACATCTTGAATTTTCTATTTTTGCTGAATTTTGTGGTTATTTTCATTATTTTGGTAAAAATTCATCTTCTCTGAAATGGCTGGCCCAATTTCTCTCAAATTTTGGTTTGATGTTTGTAAGGGTGTTACCCTTCACATGTGTAAATATCACAACAAAATTGGCAAAATTAATCTTTTGGGGAAATTTTTATCATTTACAGTGTTTTTTCTTCAAAGCGCTTAACCGACAGCTTTGCTATTTGATATGAAAGTACCCTGGGATGTTATTAGATAAATTTTATGCTTGAAATGTTGGGAAACCCCAAAATTTGTATTTTTTGGCAATTTTCCAGTTTGTGACTTTAAATGATCTATTCTAACCTAGGGTATGATGCGAGACAATAATGAAGACTGAGAACACAATTTGTCATATTTGGTGTCAATTTGTAGTGAAATTTGATCAAGAAAACAAATCTGAGGGTAATTTTTTGGTTGCAGACCAATTTTTACAATTTCCCATGTAAGGCACAAAAGATCTGATGAATGTTTACATTCAGCATAGTTTCAGATGTCACAGTGACTTCCTGCTGTGCATGGGGGAATTTCTTGTCTCTGGCACTCCATGAACAATGACTTTGAAATTGGTTTGTTGTACACAGTGTTGGGACAACATCAAAAGTTCAATTTTTCATATGAAAACTTAATCCTTTTGCACCCAGAAAAGCTTTCATTGTAAAATTGCCAGTATTTATATTTGAAGCAAGTGGATGTGTTGTGTGTGACTTCCTTTGTTCTCTAAATTGGCCCATACATTGTTTGTTTACTTTGAATTCACTGGACTAAGAAAGATCATGGAGCATAGCTCAGTTTAAGTTGGTTAATTTTATAGAGGGAATGATGGGTCAGGAGGAAAACTAAGGGGATAAAGTTTTTCATCTTGTATTGAACTTTTGATGTTGTCCCTAAGTTATTGAACTCATGACAAAAGGAACATTATATTTTGGGGGTAACTTTTTTCTTTTGTCTCTTTTCTTTTGGAATCACCCATTATAAATCTCAAAAACAAAACTGTAAATATAAATCTGGTATTTTGGGAGGTCATTGGTTGTTTTGAGTCAAATATTACTCCCAGAATAAATTGCCTAGGTTAATTTAAACTTGACTTGTAAACAGCTTGTATTTTTGTAATTAAAACCAAATATTATGTCTTGTTCAATATCTTGCTGAAAATATGACAAAATTTACATTCAGTATATTTCTATAAATATTTTTCACTTTTGATAAAATTTTGAAACATGTCTATTCTAAAATTCAGAATTAAGAGTTACAAATGTCACTGCAATGGATTTTTGGCACTGCTGTAGGTATTTACATGTATATTACAGGTACTGATCAAATTTGTCACATACAAGTATCTGGATTTTGTATCTACAAGTTGTTTTCTGATATATATAAGTATTAAAACCCATTCTGCAAAAAATGTGAGCGTCACCTTCTCATTGACTGTATTTTTATAAACTGTATTTGATCACTTTTTGAAGCTTCTCTTGTCCTCCTTAAAGAAGACCCCTCTAGGTTTATATGAGATGAATGACCATGTAATCAGTTAGGCAGTGTGTCGCTATAGATCACCATGTGCTTATCACAGAGGAGATATTTATTCAGAATTTTGTAACCGACTGAACACTGTCTTTGAAAACATATCTACAACAAGAACAAAAGCACATTTTTTCATTTTTCACAAATTATGGGTTGTTTTGATTGTAGCCAATACTTTGCGGTCACAACCATTTGACGCCACTTTAATAAATTTGCAATGTTTGGTATATTGTGTGACTGCCAATGTTTGGTTGTCAAATACTATAAGATTGCATGTAACTTGTAAGGACACTAGAAACCACTGAGCAATTATTCTGATTATCTTGGAATATTCAGGAATTATTGTTAAGAAACCAAGTGAAATAATGTAAAATAAATAGAATGTCATAATGTTTGAGTTTTGCAAAATATTAATGCCATAAACGTCCACGACTAGAGAAAGGGTTTTCATCCACAATCTACTCTCTTGTATGTCATTATATTGGACCTCCCTCAAAAACAAGGATGTCATAGGAAGTCAAACAGCATCGGTCACCTGATTTAAAGGAAAGGGTGGGCAAGCATGATTTTAACACCCAAGTCTCCAAAGCATGGTTATAAAATACATGTCATTTTTGCCAACCACAAGTTATGCCTTTTAACAAAAATCCAGGGGGAAAAAGCTACTTCCTTAGGGCTTCATAGTCAGTGGGGGAAAGCTACATGAACAAACCATTTTTGCTGCGGTTACATCCTGCTCTATTGACCCTATAACACATATACTGTTGACTGTATATCTGCATATCTATTGATTACATACATATCTGTAACAACAACGGTTTACTCTACAAGGGCTCCGGAGCTCTCGCCCATACACTATGAAGCCCTATGGAAGTAGCTTTTTAGTCCCCACAGACAAAGTCCTGGGGGACTTACCGTTTGGGTCATGTCTGTGTGTGCGTGCGTCCCTCAATCCGTGTGTCTGTCCGTCCGTCCGTTCACGCAGATATCTCAGACATGCCTTGGTCAATTTCTTTCAAACTTTGCACAAGGATAGTACTTACCCTATGGCATACAGATGCACGTCGTTGGTTTCATGTTACAATCAAAGATAGCCGCCTGGCAGCCATTTTTTTTACGATTTTTTCACGTTTAGCGCTATAACACAGACATGTCTTAACCAATTCTTTCAAATTTGGTACAAGGGCATTGATCTATGTCATACATATTCATGTTAGGTTTTGTTGTGATATGATCCAAAATAGGTGCCTGGCGGCCATTTTGTTACAATTTTTTTGTGTTTTAAGCCATACATGTTCATTGTAACACAGATGCGTCTCAACCAATTTTTTCAAATTTAATACAGGGGCATTGATCTTATGTCATACATATGTGTGCTGATTTTTGTGATGTGATCCAATATATGGCGGCATTGCGCCCATTTTGTTATGATTCTTCATGTTATAAGCCATAAGTCAGTCTGGTCTCAAAAGATTTCTTTCAAATTTGATAAAGGGGCATTGATTTATGCCATACATGGCCATAGCCATTTTGATGCAATTTTTTTTCACGTTTGAGCCATAACTCAACTGATTTCTTTTAAAATTGTTACAAAAACAGAGACCTTTGTCATACATATGCTTGTGGATTTGATAATTCAAATGGACATTGTCTTCTGCATACGTACAAAGATCTGTGTTATACATATGCACATGATTAATTTTATGCAATTCGATCACACTGTCCTGTTCAAAAGCAGCTCACCAAGCCTTTGTCATGTTGCAGCCTATCAAGTTGTGTGTCCACAGTTGACTGAGACTATAGCAATGTGTGCCCCCCCCCCATAGCAACCCAACAAGATGTGTGTTCACATTTGTATAGCAGCCCACCAAGTTGTGCACATGTCCACAGTTGTATAGCAGCCTATCAAGTTGTGTGTCCACAGTTGTATAGCAGCCTACCAAGTTGTGTGTCCACAGTTGTATAGCGCAGCCCACCAAGTTGTGTGTCCACAGTTGTATAGCAGCCCACCAAGTTGTGTGCCCCAGTTGTATAGCAGACCACCAACATTGTGTGTGTCCACAGTTGTATAGCAGTCCACCAAGTTGTGTCAACAGTTGTATAGTAGCCCACCAAGTTGTGTGTCCACAGTTGTATAGCAGCCTACCAAGTTGTGTGTCCACAGTTGTATAGCGCAGCCCACCAAGTTGTGTGTCCACAGTTGTATAGCAGCCCACCAAGTTGTGTGCCCCAGTTGTATAGCAGACCACCAACATTGTGTGTGTCCACAGTTGTATAGTAGCCCACCAAGTTGTGTGTCCACAGTTGTATAGCAGCTTATCAAGTTGTGTGTCCACAGTTGTATAGCAGCTAGCCTATCAAGTTGTGTGTCCAAAGTTGACTGAGACTATATAGCGATGTGTGTCCCCGAAATAGCAATTCCAACAAGATGTGTGTTGACCGTTGTATAGCAGCCTATCAAGTTGTATGTCAACAGTTGAAAAGCAGCTCACCAAGCTTTTGTTATGTTGCAGCCTATCAAGTTGTGTGTCCACAGTTGACTGAGACTATAGCAATGTGTGCCCCCCATAGCAACCTAACATTGTGTGTCCACAGTTAATATAGCAACCCAACAAGATGTGTGTTCACAGTTGTATAGCAACCTATCAAGTTGTGTGCCACAGTTGACTGAGACTTAGCAATGTGTGCCCCAGTCAGCAATCTTTGTAATCTGTTGAATTTATGACAAAATTAGTTCAGATACCTTTTTTGGGCAATTTCTGTCAGTTTTGGTCAAAAATAGGTTTCTCCGAAAGTACAAGTACAAACGCTTTGGAATTCAATTTTAGGATGTCAGAGTTATCCTTATTGTAACTAACCAATATCATGTCGAAAATACTAATGATGTATCTTTGAGGCAATTTTTCTCATTTTTGGTTTTAAATATTTGATTACAAAATACACCAATCCAATTACTTTTAATTTTGGTTTTACTTTTGAATTAGTTTGTGGGTTTCTGAGAGTATTCTCATAATATATGAAAAGTAAATATTAAAAGTGTAGTTTTTGGACGATATTATCCTTGATTATTTTTAATTTAAATTTTATGCAGCTTAAAACAATATTTGCCATTTAATTAGGTGGCAGCTGTGAGTAATGTTTACACAGAAATTCCTGGCTATAAATAGACTGGTGTTCTGGTCATGTAAACATAGGTATAGATAGTCCAGAAAAAGTTTCAAATGAAGAAAATCTTGGGGAAAATTTCTTGATTGCTCTACTTTAAAAGTAATTTATGTTGTAAGTTTAGTGAAATATGCAATCATAGCTGAACCAACTCAACTCACACAGAGCAAAATTTAGCATATCTTAGGAATACCTTACAGTAGATATTTTAATCCAACTTTAAATTTACAAGGAGTTTTCAAATTACAGATTATAAGTACATGTATTTACTCTTTAGTGATTCAAATGTGAACTAACGCCGTATCATTGGCGGTATTTTTTTGTGTTTAGCGCTGTTACACCAGGGCTCGAATTCCTGGTAGCCCCGCGTCCACAGACTACCAGTTCTTGCCTGGAGGCTACCAAGTGTCACAGCTGGTAGCCCATTTGGGCTACTGGAAGTCTTTGGCTTTTTACATTGACTGAACACCAAGGTGGCCCGCTTGTATATATATTGATACATTTTGAGAAAAAAGAACAATAACACCATCAGAATAGTTATTTACTACATACAATGTATCAAAATGATGAAAGGATAGTTTTGAAAAGCCAGTGATCTTGATAGTGTGTACCGCAGTGCGCGTACTCATGTCTGTATTTTGACTACACATGGACGTCTCTGGGCCTCACCATTATTTTAGGAGGGCCCGTAGCATACAGCTGAGCTGAGTGGCATGGCACGATCAAGTCGCCCTTTGAATATTGACCCTAACCTCTCTAAAAAATATGGATTTAGCTTTCATTTTAGCAAAAATCATATTCAATCACAAATACTTTAAACTTTTGGGATTTTCAAACCTGTAAGCTGGTGATCAGTGATGGACTTTGCAGCAGGAAGGACTTGACCCCTCATTTGCATGTTATAATCAGACATGACCTCAAAGTAGTTATCTACATGTATTGATCCCTTGGTTTTATCTTATTTGAAATTTAATAAATTAATTGGAAGATGATTACAGTATTCTTATTGAAATCATGAGGCAAAATAAAATTCCAAAATAATGAGAAACAATGAACTGAAGTGGTCCCAGCTTTGATGTTAGTACTTATCATGTAATTTTGTAATCCTAGACAATCAACAGTGGATAGATCGAATGGGAAATTTGTATATGACTTTGTGATAGCCAAACACTGAAATAATTGTAACTAATTGTGAATTACCAGTTCATGCATGGAATTGAATTATTTATCCAAAGAATAAACTGGCCTGGGTTAGGTTTTTGTTTAAAAAAACATGTATAGTAATATTGTATTTACCTTAAAATATTAAAGCAAGGTCTTTGGACAGGCCTCACCTAAGAAGTTTTGATTCATAGAATAGAGCTTCTCTAAATACCTGTCTTTGTACTTCTGTAGTTTTGTCTGTCAACTCATTCAAACCAAATGATAAGAGGGAAACATTTTTGTGATTAACTTAGGTTTGATACATTCTTGATAAATATACTGCAGCTACAATATGAATACATTTATCTACAGGAATTGTTTTCCAATGTTATTATTTAATAGTAATTGTTTGCTTTTAATTGATTTTGTTTATTTGTAAGTGTTGCAAATGCAAAAAAAACAGTGTCTATGTTATCGATGCAAAAAGATTCAAAACAAAAATATGATTGCAAAAAAAAAATGAAAAAGAAAAATATGGGCTACCAGTTATTTTTGCTGGGCTACCAGTGTCAAAATTTGGTAGCCCACCTGGACTACCAAGTAAAAAAACGAATTTCGAGCCCTGAACACAGACATGTGTCAACCAATTTCTTTCAAATTGGGTACAAGGGCATTGAATAATGTCATTCATATGCATGTTGATTTTTGTTGTGATACCATCCAATATGGCCGCCTGGCAGCCATTTTGTTATGATTGTTTGTGTTTTAAGCAAGAACTCAGTCATGTCTCAACCGATATCTTTCAAATTTTATAAAGGGGCATTGATTTATGCCATACATATGCATGTTGGCCATAGCCATTTCGATACAATTTTTTCATGTCTTGAGCCATAACTGATTTCTTTCAAATTGGTACAATGAATAGACCTTTATCATACATATGCATGTCTATTTGATAATTCGAATGGACATTTTCTTCTGCATACGTACAAAGACATTGACCTATGTTATACATATGCACATGATTTATTTTTATGATTCAATTCATTGAATCACACTGTCCTATTCATTGATACATCAACATGTTTACAGTCACAGTAGACTACTACCACACACGTTCATTTCCCTGTCCCATTATAACTGATATCCCAAGTACAAGTGGGGACTACGTCATTGACAACGACTTGTAAAAAAACACCTTACCCCGAAAAAAATTGCAACAAAAGGTGTCTCAATGTTTTTTTCTAGAGTTAAATCTGCTTAATAACATTAAAGGTCTACCAAAATCTGACCACTGGAAAGGTTTTATTTTCGAGCTGGTGTCCAAGATGGCCGCCATAACTGGAGAATACTTTGTTTTCACTGGAATTAATTTTTCCTCACAACAAAAACTGTGGACATAACTTTGATTTAATGTTCACTCTTTCTTGATGCTGTATGTGTACAGAATAGAAAATAAAAATTTTCACTTGGATTTTATTTTAGCGGAAGAATGAGTCTACATGTAGTGAAAATAGTGAAAATAAGTTCTTAGTGAAAATAGTCATGTACAAGTTACGACAATGGCTAATAATTTTAGTTCTAAATTAAAACTTGTACATCTACCTGTACCTTAATTTTGTGGAATTATCTTACCATCTTCTATTTTTAATTAATATTTGGCTTTAGATGACCTTAAGTGACCTACCAGTATACCAAATTGAAACATGCAATAATAATCTTTACGGCCCTGATACAGGTTTTGCGGACCGAGGTCGTGCGGCGGAAGGGCCCGAGCGTGCGAGGGCCCGTAAGCCGTACGACCGAGGTCCGCAAAACCCGTTCAGGGCCGTAAAGGTTTTATCATATACTTTATAGAATATTTTTAAAATGTTGAAAGAATATTTTAGGGATAGTTTACGCAGGTGGGACTTAAAAAATTAAATATTTATTCCCAATTTTTTAAAATGATCGGGAAGCCTTAGCACTCTCGTCTTCTGCGGATCGATATGTCATTTGTTTATGTATCAATGTTCTAGAACGCGTGCGTGCTTACAGGGATTGGCTGCATGAACGTCACTCTACTTCAACTCTGAATTTTTTGAATGACGTTGATTGGGATAATTTGTGGATAATCACCGCTCTACTCACGTTAACCCTCAAAGAAAACATTAACTGGATAAAGTCGGCATTATAATTTCCGAAAACAGCTCTAAAACATTTCTTAAAATAGGGTTTCCGACAAAATTCTGCGATGCGGTTCCCCACATGCACGCGCTGTCGCGTTTTGAAATAGATTCGGCTGCACGCGCTTTGGCGTTCTTAAATAGATTCGAAGTACGACGCGCACATCCAAATATGGGGACGCCGGGCCGGGGCGTGATAAGTAAAAAAACTGCACGGTTGTGAGGGCGCTTTTTCCCATAGGTTAACACGGGCGCGCAAAATCAGGTATATGATAAGACTGAACAGAAACACAGACAATATACTCCTCATTTTCAGTACCATGCTAATGATTAAAAATTCCTGTTAAATGTGAGGGACACTGCATTTTTGGCTGTATTTTTTTATTTTTCTTTGTTTTTTTTGACAAAAATATTTGCAGACAAGGCGTCAGAGGGCATCTCCAGAAATCACTCCATATGACCAAGCGCAGAGTTGTGTCACGAGAGGTGCTGACCTGCCAAAGGAGGGGCGGTTCGAAGTACGTTTTATAAACACTGTTAAAGGTGAGACACCAATACGACATCGTTAACAAACTTGTTTTAAAAGATTTGATGAACCTGAAAGTATATGAATTCAAATAAGCAAAATTTCCAGAAACCAATAGTTTGACTGCTTTTAAAGTTTGTTTGCAAGGTCCTTTGGGAATTCTTATTGTGAAAATATAGAATATTTTCTGCAGTTGTCATCATTTTCTAACATATTTCTATCACATACTATTTATGCAGTGGAAAACAAGTTGGTATTTAACCAGTTTAACTGCTGTGGATATGAATGTTTACACACAGTTCTACATTTGCCTGACAGTTGTGTAAACATTGATAAATGTTTTTGTGTGATTGGTTTAGTTTTTATTGAAAAATGTCATTAGCTGCCACAGCTTACACCAACCCAATTCCCAGTTTCTTGTTCAACTCCTTAAAACGTGTTTAAGGTAGTGACTCAGGTTCCTGGACACATATATTTTCAATAAAAAAATTCACATGAAAAGCGGGACCTCACACCCAACATGTGGTACATTTTCTGTTTGGTCTATATTTGAAGTAGGTAAAAATTGTGTTTAATTGTCAAAACATGCATTTGTATGTTTGTTTAAGGCAAAAACAGTGTGAATTTGAGTTTTTCACTTAAAAAAGTATAAGTAAGAATTGGCAGCACCCCTGAGTGGTCTGTTTACGGCACTAGACATCTGGGTATACTGGGGAAAAAACGTGTTTTGGATTTTTGAAATTCGCTTTTGTTTCTGCACAGTGAGCCTTTGAAGTGTGAACTGTCAGATTTTCACATAAATTATCGGCTTTTGTTCACGTTTGTCAATTTATCATCACTTTTGGGGTGTTTATCAAAAATCTAAACACACGTTTTTCAGGTCTATTCATGAAATGTTTACATGCAAAGAATTTGGGGAATCCGCCCACGCGTCGCTGACTTATACCCATTTGAAGGGGTGCATACATAGCAAAAAACGGAACTGATGAGATGACCAACCCTCGATGCTCTAAAAATTTTGTAGGCCTAGTCGGCCTATAACTAACTTTCTGTTGTGACGGGACAAAGTCTCTAGCATCGGCTGCGTCCCTACCCAACACTGCGTCCTCGTCTTCCGATAAAATCTGACTCATCAGAATTTTCTTGGCAGTTTCGCTTACGTCCATCAGCTCTGTATTTTGCTTCTTTGGCCCCCCGTTTACGTTTTGTACACTGCTTATACTCAACCATGTTAACGTTGGAATAGCGTAACACACATGCGCAACAAAGTGCGCAGAAATTTACATAAACTCCTTGAAGGTATTACAATAACGCTGGAAGTAATCCGGACTGTTAAAACAAAAAGAAAATAATGACTCCCGCAGTGGTTAGAAGGCCGTGTTTTCACTAAAATTACAGACATTTCATAGTAAACTGTTACCTCACAGTTTTCTCTTATATGAAGATCATATTTCAGGAGTTCAGAATGTAAAATAATCACAAATGAACTCCTGAAATATGATCTTTATATTAGAGAAAACTGTGAGGTAACAGTTTACTATGAAATGTCTGTAATTTTAGTGAAAACATGGCCTTCTGTTGACATTTGAATTTTAGTCCAGACTAAAAGACATTTGTCAACAATTACAATGTTCATTGTACATGGGCTGTGTTGATAAGCTGGAAACTTGACATTTCCACATGTTTTGAGGAGTTGAACAAGAAATTGAACAAGAACTGAAATATATACCTAGACAGTGTTCTGCCGAGGCCGCGCCCTTGAGGGATTCCCCCCCCCCCCCCCCCAACTGAAATGTTACAAAAACAACATCGACAGGTCGCAAGACACAGTCTTCATATGCCCCAGCCAATCTGCAATAGAAGCATTTGTCCATGCCTTATCTTTCTCTTCCCAGTATCAGCTTATGGAGCTGACCTGAGATGTGATGTAACCATAGCAACGTCTTATTTGCATGCTTTGAAAGACCTGTTTTCATTGGCTTGATAAGTTTGGCCCAATCACTATCTTTGTTTCATTTCGCACTCATCTCAACATGTGAGAAACAAGTGAAGGGAAAATGGCTTCGTGCATGTGATGATCTGAAGTGCAGTGTCTGAGCAACACAAAATTTTTCTTTTTTCCCTACAGGCAAGGGTGTGTTTGCAGTCCGAAATTTCAAAAAGGGGGATTATTTGATGTGGTATGATGGAGAGAGGTTGACTGGAAAAGAGGCTGCTGAAAGAGAGGATGTTTATGACCGAACAGGCGATGGATCATACATGTATTTTTTCAAGGAAAAGGGCAAACAGGTGGTGTAAGTAGAATTTTTAATTCTTACCTGTGTTTTGTTTCTAAATTACTTGCATTTAGCTTCTCAACGTACATTTGCCTTTTGGTAAAGTATCTCAAACTTACACATGTGAAGTAAGTGAATTTAGGTCATTTACTTCGTTTCTCATATTGCTAGGAATCAACTAGTTTTACTACAAATTCTCAAGCAGCCAATATTTCTTCATAGGTAAAAGATGGAGTTTAACACTACAACTGTATTTTTGTATGTATCATTTCAATTTAAGTATTGATGCCACAAGAACAGATACTATTGCCAGATACATCAATGATGAACACAAAAAGCCAAATTGTACAGTGAAGAAGATTGCTGATATGACAGGAACTGAACACCTTTGCCTGTTTGCCATCAGAGACATACATGTAAATGACGAGATTCACTATAATTACGGAGAAGGTTTAGACCTGCCATGGAGAAAGGTATTTTGCTTTATTATAGGAATCACACAATATTGCTTTCTGGTACACAGGAGAAAAAAATCCCCCTCCCTGTAACAGACCCTGAACAGGCCCTAGCACTTTGTGTCGGCAAGGACAGCATGTCATGGTTGTAACAGAGTCTGCTATACAGGTCTGTATAAAGTGCTGTGAGAACATGGCTGTGTAGCTGTGATGTGGACTCTGTGCTGTGACAGGGTCTGCAATTTCTGCCTGTTCCAGCACCTGCATTACAGGACTGTACCAGGGCTCGAAATTAACGGTAGTCTCGAGGCAATTGACTACCAACTTTTCCGTCCTGACTACCAAATTTGAAAAATGGTAGTCAGGTTGACTACTGGTGGAACTCTGGATGCACTTACACAGAACATAGTATTACCTGCATATTGCGTATCATTAACCATATCTATATGGGCCCTAGTTGTATTGATATTGCTAAATTCACGATTCCAGAGTGGTAATCCAATTTCTTTAGCATGGTCTTTTTTTTTCCAAAATTTACGCGAAAATCTACGTCTTCAAACTGCATCAACACTGGGAGTCATATGGGTATAATCGCTGACTCGGTGTCAACCGGTACCCTTGCCTGCGATTTAGACTTTAGGCGGGCAGTGAACAAAACCGTCCTAAATTTCGCAACATTCTAGAGGTTGATTTTGTTTCAGTGCAAAACATCCTGACTACCAAGTTTCTCCTGTTGACTACCAACTTCTGAAAATGGTAGTCAGCTTGACTACTATCACGAAAAGTTAATTTCGGGCCCTGTGTACACATGCAATTATAAGAACCATTAGCAAATAAAATGGCCAATTTTACTGAAATGTACACCCCTGAAATCTTGATAAAAATTGTCAGAAGCTGTATCTCAGGCCCTGTAAAATCAATACTGACACACCACAATCCATACACCTGTGTTTTCAGTCCTGTGGCCACAGCACTGGATCATACAGTCAGAAAGTACACCACACACTGACCAATCAGACTAACTGTAATCTGCCTGTGGTTTCTTGTTGTGTATGTTTGTAATGCAAGTTTAATCTACAATTACTTCAGTGTCAATAGTCATGGAGAAAAATAATTACCTACTTTCCAGTTCTACCCACCATTTTGAATTGTTTTTCTATTATTGTTAGGGACCACATCAAAAGATTGATGTCTGATAAAAAATTTAATACTCTAAGTTTGGGGGTGGGGGGTTTTTGACCCCTAGAAGTTTTCCATCAGACAAAATCAAAAATTCTTTAAATTACATATTTTTATACCATTTGTGGAAAAATCCAGAAAACTCAGAAATGAACAGAAATAAATGTTTTTTTTTTTTATAATATTTGGGTATATATCATATATCAATACCATATATGTGTGATAGTGTAGTTTTCTATCCTGGTTATGGTTTAATTATGAATGGAGTTGTCACAATAAGGAAATAATGGGAATATATTCTCAATTAAGTTAGGGGGGGGGAGGGTTTGGAGCAAAACTTAAAGAATTAAGTTTTTTATCAGACATCAATCTTTTGACGTGGTCCCTTAGGTAGGGTCAACAGGTAAACTTGGTTAAATTTAGCTATAGACCTCTTGACCTCAATTCAAGACATATGAACGCTGAATATGACGCTGCTTGTCCTAATCAGATAACTGACTATTTCTCATCACCCCAGAATCATAAGCTAATAAAATGGCTTTCTTTATAATAACTGATGTATACATCACTCAACTGACACATTTATGCGGCATTTAATCTTACCTGTAATGAAACAGTATGTGCTAACAGGGATTACCCTGGCTCAAGAACTGCATGAGATAAAATCCTTTATGAAAAAACGGTGAGAGAATTTTAAACTCGTAGGGATCTCGTGACGGTAAGTGACCGGGAGTTAAATATGGCAGTGTTCTGTACTTCACAAGCACAAGATGAGCGACATAAAAATATTCACAAAAACAAAAATATGACTAGTACAAAAAATTATTACAACATAAACACACCAAAATATCAAAGAATTTCATGATGAAACAACATAAACACCAAATAGATTCCTGGGGTATAACATTATGAAACACAGTTGAGCAATACACTGGACATTCTAGACATTGTAAAAATAAAAAGATATAAAAATATACAAATAGAATCTATAATCACATATTAAAAACATTTCACTAAATAATTCAGAGTGGATACAACTTTGATATTTGATCATATATTTCATTGACAAAAAAACTCACAGATTAACACAAAACCAAGAGAGACACCTAGAAAATACCCTGGTTACTTTATAGAAAATCACCAACTGAAAAAACTAGCATTCAAAGGTCAATTGAGAATTGAATTTAAAAGTTCAAAACACACAAACAAGCACTCGTTTTTAGAAATTTGATGGTTGATGCTGTATCTCAAATCATGTCACTATGGATCAATACTGCCTTTGTCTACTATTACTAATTACTGCCCCCGTCCGTCACAGTATATGCACTGCCCATAGAGAAATAACTAAGCTCCAAAAAGGCGATCAAAACATGGTCCACCTTCCAATCTCTCATTAGCGGCCACCAAAATTGATTCTGATCACAACAGTTGAAAAAACTGGTAATGGTCGCGGTCAAAATGTCAAAATTAAAGAATCAGAGTTTGTTTTTCACGCTATTTTTCAAAAATTGCCAAAACTTGAGTCCACTGAAGGCATACACACTGCATATAAAATTGTGAAGCACACGAATCTCGTATTATAACGTAGCCTACACTCGGAATGTATGCAATGGTGTGGCGAGCAAGGCACTTCGATGTATCAAATACCTGTTTCTACAGATTAAAACTGCAATTTATCATGGGCAGCCAAATGCCATGACATTATTTGATACTAAGACATCGACTGACTATGAAACCGATCAGTTAATTTAATGACGGTGCTTATGATGGCGTTATCGGAAGGTAGGACCATCTCAGGGAATCCGTCTAATCTCACCAAGGCTAAAGAGTACAAAACAACACAACCCCGTGCAACACCAAATATAATGTAAAAATAGGAAAAGTTAGCCTGTGGAATGCTTTCCATGTATACCTATAAAATGCACCATCGTCGAGGAACGTTTTGGGCTAGTGTAGTAGTGTAGTATGGGTATCGCAAGCCCACAAGTTTGAGTCCAGTACACAGCAGCCGACTTTACTGAACAGAAATTTGAAGTTGGTCTGAACATCACCAATACTCGTCAATTTTCTGTCCTTACTAGCGGAGGTGGTTCTAGTGAAGGAGTAACTGAAGTACGATAATCTAGATAGTGCATTTCGTTCGCACTACAACTCGTATGGGAAATGAGTTCCTCAAAAGCGCCATTTTGCAGCAGTGACAACACACTGTACATCAGCAACAACCCTTGCTGTCTTGACTCCATTGATTTGTCAATGAGCGTATAACTTCCCCATTGACAACCAATCACATACGCTGTTTGAAATAGGTAACTCTTGGCATGTTTTAGGTACAGAACCACACCGAATCTTGCGTTAAACTTATGGTTCAAGCCTGTACCGGTATAGCGCTCTTTACGGCGACAGAATATACATGGTTCTGTACTGAATACTGGTAAAATATTACTGATAAATTTAGATCGCGTATATGTATCCCTGG